>NC_031979.2:27536313-27851519 GCF_001858045.2 Oreochromis niloticus
CTTCTTGCCTAGTTAGCAATGTCTTAAAGGTTATATTATATCGGTTTTATATTAGGTATGCTTTCTTTAAAACATAACTCACCACACTGTCATAGTAAATGACAGGCTCTACTCATCACAGCTTGTCATCCAGGACCGTTTGAGATGTCATGCATGAAGAAACACCTCTACCTGACAGACTTTTCTCCCTAACATCTTCTTGGCTGGCAGCTCTGAGAGACTCTGACGTAGAGCTACAAGCCCCGTCTATCTGGATCACACAGCAGCCAGAGTGCTGGTCACAGTTTGTCTTTCGCTATCTGCTCTGACTCTTTCACCCTCTGTGCACTCTCTTTCCACTTCAGTTACATAGTACTGGGATGAATATAATGATGCAGATACACACACACACACAGACACATAAACACACTCACAGTTTCAAACACACAGACAAGCACTAAGAAAAGGGAAAGCACTAAGGAGGAGACGCATATTTGATCCAAGCAAAGCATTTCAGGATGTAAGAGGCCAGTTTTGGACAGGGGGAGAATGTAAAGTGGGTTTTACACAAAACCCTGAAAACACAGGTTACCGAATATCTGTGGAAAGGGGAGCAGAGCAGCAATACTCATCCAAGAGGCTCCTCTGAGAAGCAAAATGTATTCACAATGAACAAAAAAACCTCCACTTACGCTAAAATCAGCGTGGCACAGAAATAAGCTGCACACAATTTCATCTGCAAATGAGTAAAATAGTAACACCGGCTCAGGAAATCAGGTGGAGCACAATGAAATGTGCAGATAAGCAAGAGGGTAGTAAAGCCATTTATGTCCACCGCATCTCCGGCTTCTGGAGTATACGAAGGAACAGCTAAATCGGATTTGAAGAACAGGCATAAAGAGGAATGGAAGTGTGAGATTTGACTGCAGCTGACAGCCCTGAGGGAGGGAAAAAAAGAGATTTAAAAACATCTCTCAACCTGTCAGCTCGCAGTCAGTTGTTGTCAGAGTGAAAGCTGCCTCGATTGACCCTGACCACTCCGGTGTTTTAACAATTCTCAATTTCTTCATCTCATCAGAATGAGTTGGTTGCAGGAAGGGAATACCAAAATACTACTTCGGGCTTTATTTTAGGTCCATTCAACTTCCGATGACGCACTACGAAAATGAGATTGCTTCGGGGATTATCCAACAAAATGGCATAAAAAGGATGAGTCGGGTAAGTAGGCTGCTGAAGATGGATGGCATTGAAGTATCACGTGCAGCTCACATACAGACAATAAATATGTGATCAGTTATACAAAAGCCAAAAAATGTATAAAGGATGTATAGACACAAGTTTATGCTTGAAGAGGCAGGTTTTAGATTTTCATCGTGTACTTCAAAGGCTACGTTCACACTGCAGGTCTTAATGCTCAATTCCGATTTTTTGATCAAATTTGATTTTTTTGTCTGCTTGTTCACACTACAAATAAAATGCGACAGCAAACGCGCTCTAGTGTGAAAGCTCAAAGTGGCCCGCATGCGCAAAAGAAGATGTCACACACAACGCGCTCTGTTTAGACCCAGAGCAAACAATATTGTTTGACTAATGGCCCTTAATATAAAGACTTCGGACTTTACGTTTCCCAATTTTTGCTTTAAGTTATTTTGTTATTTACATAATAATGTAAATAACCTAATAATTATCCTTATTGCTGTTTTAGAGGAGCGGTGCTTCAAAGGATAGTTGCAGATTTCTGTCAGAATCTGCAGATTATACAGTAAAATAAAATGTTCACGTTGTCTTCCCAACAGTTTCACTGACATCTACACTGGATGGCCAGGAAGCGTTCGCGATGTCTTCTCGGACGCTTCTCCGGCGCTGATAATTGGCGTCTGTCTTGTGTCAGTGACGTAAAAGACGGATTTAATGCGACATGACTGTTCAAACAGCAGTCGCTTTCTAAAACATCGGATATGTATCGGATTCAGTACCACATACGAAAGTGACCCAGATCGGATTTGAAAATATCGGATTTGTGCCGTTCACACTGCCATACCATTATCGGATATGGGTCACATAGGGTCAAAAAAAATCGGATTTGATGCGCTTTCACCTGCAGTGTGAACGTAGCCAAAGTTATATCAGCCATCTGACTTTTTGTTGTTGAAGACATATTAGAAATATTTAAATCAAGTCTTTTAATGTGTGAATTATCTGCTCTGTCAGTGTGACAACCAGAGTCTGTAAAAATACAGAGCAGATGGACATTTTGTCATCAGTTTGTAGGAAAGGGACCCAAATGCAGACAGACAACACAATAAACAACAAATGCACTTTTATTCAAACAGGTAGAAAAGTCCAAATTCCAAATAACAAAGCCCATACAGGAATGTACAGTAACATGACAGGGAAGACACATGGAGCCAAAACAGACATGACACAAGAGGACAATAAGGAAAAGTGAGGACAGCTGATGGATGTGATGCACAGGTGAACAGAATTTAGGTAATGAGACAAGGAGGAAATACAACTAAATAAAAAGCACCACATAAGTGGTCCGCAGGTGCCCATTCGCTGTCAAAATAAAAGACGCGCACCAGATAAGATGTTGCAACGCGCGTTTGCGTACATATAAAAGGCACTGTTTTTGTCCGCTAGAGTGGGATTTTCACGGCATACTCTGCACCAAATCTCCATGCGTTCATCATTTGTTTGAAGCCAGCTCACCTCCTGCAACCACTTTTCCAAGAATACGCACTTCTTTTGCGGTCCGGACTCCTGACATTTCTTTGGAGGCGGAGGAACACCAAAGTAATTGCTTAAAGGAGCTTGCTTCTTTGACATCTTTAAGAGTTCTAAACAAATGTCTGTCCTCCTCCAGAAAATCTTATGTACGCAAATGCGCGTTGCAACTTCTTATCTGGTGCGCGTCTTTTATTTTGATAGCGAACGCGCACCTGCAGACCACTTATGTGCAGCCCTGCAAATGCATAATGACCCAAGCATGCGGCAAAAGCAGCTTCAGAGTTTCTGAAAGCAAAGAAACTGGATGTTCTTGAATTGTTCTTCAAGTCCCTCTGAACGTGTGGAGCTATTCTACAAAAATAGCTGTAATTCCTCCAATACTTTTGTTAAAACCCTTGAATTACAGCTTAAGGTCTGCACTTCAATCACATCTTGATTGCTGGGTTTAAAATCCCTTGTGGTGATGTACAGAGGCAAAATTACACAAGGAAATGTCCAAATTTCATTGTCCAATATCAATGGACCTGACTGCAGTTGTACAATAAGCTACACTAATGAGCTACTCAGCTTGTTCACAACTAGCGAAGTGTAGAGCTTGACAATACATGAAAACATGTCTCCCATACAGCGATATCACCATTCAGCCCTTCACCATAGCAACTGGGGTCGTCAGCAGTGGACATTTAATCTGACATTAGAAATCAATTTTGATTAATTATGTGATATAACCTTTTCAGAATTTAGCAGCCTTGTCACTGCTGCCCCAAAATGCTGACTGCAGTGACCCTGAAGCTGCCTGATCAATATAAGCACTCACCATTACTTTGATGATGAATCTGTTCTTCTTCTTCACACCACAAACTGCATGATTATTGATCCATGCAGATTAAAAACACACAACATTATCTGGGGTTTTTTGTTTTTTTTGGTGGCTTTTTGGTGTTTTTTGCAGGTGTGTGTGTGTGTGTGTGTGTGTGTGTGTGTGTGTGTGTGTGTGTGTGTGTGTGTGTGTGTGTGTGTGTGTGTTTCAGCTGGAGGCAGTATAAGAGGATTGGCATACTGTGTTGGTTTCTGCATATAAGTAGCAAATGTCCAAAACTTACACTTTTTTAACATAACTTTGTCTTTTTCTTTGGAGAAGTAATCATCACAAAAGCCCCGGAGGGCCCTAAACCAAACTAAAGATGACTACTCGATTACTACACTATTATCTTTATTAATAGAGGATGTGTCACGATCCTGGGTTGTTTGACCCAGCACTTTGAGTTTTAATGCATTCTGATGTTTATGGTTTATGTTTCAATTCATTTGGTCATCTTAAACTCCTTGGTTGCTCAGTTATAGTTCTTTGTTTATTAGACTCCCTTTGTGTCATCACCCCCTGTGTTTAAGTCTCCCTTGTCGGTTCATCATGTTGAGTCTGCTTGTTTTAACCTGTCATGTTTCATGTCTTCGTGTCCTATGTTGTCAAGCTCGTGTCGTGTCTGTCTTCTATTATGTTTTCTGTTTTATTTTGAAAAGGTCTGGTGTCCCATGTTTATCGTGTGTAGTTTCACTTCCCCTGTGGCGGCATTATGTCCATTCTAATCAGCTGTTTCCCCATGTGTTTCCACTTGCCCTGATAACTTCCTGTGTGCATTTAGTCTGTGTGTTTTCATTCATTCCTCGTCCAATCGTCTGCTATCCTGCCATGTCATGCCATGTTTCCAGGTCTTCATGTATTCATGCCAAGTTGTCACATTTAAGGTTTTTTCATGTTTATTTTCTCCTCGCCAGGTTTTTTCATGGTTAAGATGTTTCATGTTTTCTTTCTAGTTTTCCCCAGTTTAGGTTATTGTTTTTGCTTCGAATTATTTTCGCCCTTTTATTTTTGGACTGCTCAATCAGCCATAATAAACTATGCATTTTCTGTTAGAATCAAGTTTTGTTTTTGCATGTCTGCATTTGGGTCCTCCTCACTCCAAACAGTCTGCTTCAGCCAGACTTTGACAGGATGTCATTAAATGTCACTACAAATGGTTTGGCCCTGGTTTGAAGCATATCCACTCACAATCAAATTAGATTGTATATAGTTCAGGGAGTACACAACAACATAGTAATGCAAGTCTGACTTGCATTAAAACCCAATTAACAACCAAAACAGTCATATGTTTTAATATCCTGTCACGCTCAGTCCTATTGCTATTTAAATTCATGTCGTCAAATAACAAATCAGGATTAACACACAGCAAATTTGTTAACAGCTCACATCAATAAACAATCGAGTTGGCATTCGCCTAAGCAGCCAGAAGGCAAAAACAGTCCTGATGTAAAAAAGGAAAACTAAAAAAACTAAAAAAATTGACTTCTCCTCATTGTGTATACAACTCAATTGCTTTTGAATCCAAGAGCCTTAAAAAAAGTCGAGAGGTTTTTATATTCCAAGGTCTGTATTGTGCGTTCTAACAAGCAAAAGGCTACCATGTAAATATGATATCATCTAAAATCAAAACAGTTCGGCATGTCTCACAGCGAAGAGGACTAGGAGGAGGAAATCAAACAGTTTTGACCTAAAGAACTGGCTCTGTTACAGCTCATCAGGAATTTAATGGTACCATAGCTGACACTTCAGGTCATTAACCGCAATAGAAATTTTGCTTTTACTTATTAACTGTTTTCATTGTTTTTGTCTGCTTGCATTCGTTTTAAAAACTCTAATGAAATGGTGCTGAAGGGGTGAGAGGCTGAAGTGGAGGTGTAGGATTGAGAGAGACAAAATTTTTCAATTTTGCTACTACAGATGGTGTAAAAAGAGGAAATGAAAGCAATTCTCATACATTTACACACACTGCTGTTGTTGATAATACAAAAGCAACACTTCACGTTGCAGAGAAACAGACTGCATTTCTACATTTACGTCTACGACATGACACAGCACAAACCACTCTGTGATGCAGGAAACCATGATCATGTTTCATTCCATTTAACACCCCAAATGTATTTTATTGTTGGGGATTGGTGATGAGAAATGCCATTAACTGCAGCTTCTCTGCACTGCATTTTCATTTGGAAACAAAAGAGCCAAGAAGAATCGCAGTATTGTCTCTTAAACTGTTACCCTCAACCCAAAACAGGCCAGTTATCGAATAAAACTGGACTATGTTTAGTCTTACTAAGCAATTTTAATTAGAAGTGCAATGTTTAGGTTAGCACAACTTATTCAGCAACGCAATCTTTTTCTAAGAGTAATAACTCAAAGAAAAAGCCTTTATTCTATTGGCTTGCTCAAACTAATGATGTCCCATCATGTTTCTGCATGTGGTTTCTTCACTGCAGGCAGAGCTTCAAATAATTTAACAATTTGAAAGTATCCTCTTGAAATGAATCGTTAAAACTCCTCCTAAGCAGAGTGGTTTGGATTTTGCTTGTCTTCTCTGAGGATAAGCTTCGAATGTCTTGTAATCTCCTTTCACTGGAGAGCTTTCTGGATTTGAATTGGAGGTAAACTTGAGGTTTACCTGCCTCTGGTGGAAAATTAATATTTTATGCCCATCGGTGAAGCAGACTCCAGAGCATGAGGTGGACGTTCATGAATCTGCTCAGCATCTTCACTGGATCTTTGTGGGTGTCTGCACGTCAGCCTGGGAAACTCTGTGACCCCCAGTGTGCGTTTCGCTTCTGTTTTTATCATCACTGTAGGCCAGCTCCAGAAGCCTCTGACGATGTGACAAACTGATTTTGTGTTTGCGTGTTGGGGTGCGTGGGGGCTTTGCTAAGGGGCAGCTGTGCACAAAGGAGTCAGGGGAGTTAATCAATGGAGATGACAACATCAAACATCCAGCAAACAGCTGTGTTGCCTCTACACCATGTCACACAAACACTGGCTGACACGCAACAACATCACTAACAAAAAAATGAAGCTCACAGCCTCAGTTCTCATCACAGACGTTGATGAATTTCATGTCTGCTTCCCCATTTAACAATACGATTTACACTGTCATTTGTCTTATTCAATGATTTCATTAGTTGTTTTTTTGTTTTTCTTGCAAAAAACTATCAAGAATAATAATCTGGAGTCTAGTGCTTGCTCAGATTTGTATTCTAATGCCGCAGTTATAGTAATTTTCATTAAACTAAACAATGAATCACAAATAGGCCTTAGGGTTTATTTGAATTTTTTTTTTTTTTTTTTTTTTGCAAATATTAAACTTCGATGTTTTTTTAGGGAAGAATCTGTTTCTGAAAAAACCAAACTGTGAAAGAGCAGCAGTCAAATGCATTAATGAAAATCCCAGAAATGACAAAGAGGAGGATTGTGTGAAAAGAGGCACATCAGCAGGATGAGATTCGAGGCAAAGAATGTGAGGACAGATTCACGAATGTGGCTAAAAACACGTCTTTTTTTGCTGTACAAAGCACATATGTGACTAGCAGTAACAGATGAGACCCAGCTTCAGTAATATGTATGAAATTCTGCGTTAATTAGAAATTATATGCTAATTAGAAATTGTATGATAATTATATGGTAATTATTTGGCTGGTATTTATAATTGGTTAATATCTGGTTAGAGAATTCTAGTCTAGTGAAAGCTGTAATATTTAAAGATCTTTTAGAATGAATTTGAACATCAGAGTAGTTTTACTTATTTGCTTTGTTCTGATAACTAACTATAAAACACTCACACTTGAGATGAAACATGGAAGTTGTCAATTTGTTCAACTAAGCTACGGTTAGCCTAGCCCCTTCACTGACTGAATGTTTGTACTACTGATAGAATACCATCCTGTTTTCATTCATCAGGCAGGACAGAAAATACAAGCACATTATTTAATGGGAATGCTGCAACCAGCCTCTCAAGTCTCATTTAATGGGGCACTACAGGAATCTTAACCTGCTACATTCTGCTAGAACTGAGTGGCCAATACATAAAGTCATACTTTCTATACAGTATACTGTCACCATATTATTGTGAACCCCCAAAAGGACAAAAGTGATGCCCTAAACTAATGCTGCAAAACCAATCTGCTGGATGACAGAGGAAAAACCTCACAAATGTCAAACCCTTGTGTCCTCCACTTATGTATGCATTTTCATCTTTTCTTTTTCATAAACTCTTTACAAGCAGTCTTTGATCAACTTGTAATAGATGCATGCTGTGACCAACCAATTATATTGATGGGTCTCAAAAGCTCAGATGAAGTGAAAGCTCTGGAATACAGTGTACCCACTTCTGAATACTCAGCTTAAAATGCCATGTGCAGTGTGGGCAAGAGCCCTAGAGATGCATCATTTCCTTTCCAGGAAGATCCTGAGAATATATTGTATTTACAAAACCATCTGTATAGATACAGCTCATAATCAAGGAAATGGTTTAAACAACTGTTCAAAACAATACCCCCCCACATACACAAACCCAACGTGATAATAGAGGCAGCCTGGGCTCGTCTTTTTAGCAGAAAACTGGGGAAATGCTCTGACAGTCTTCATACATTTTCATGTTTTTTTCCTCTGTCCACTGGGTAACGCAGTGTAGATGAAGGCATTCATCATAACAGCATAAATAAAACTCCCCCAAGCTTATTGTGATGGTTTGAGTGGTGGGCCTATAATATGACAAACTAACCACTCAATCATGCTTTCATTCGGAATCCAATTCTTTCAGTTTCTCTCTCAACTTTTCTAACTTTTAAATTACTTTTCATGAAAAAACCATATATCCACTCTGCCTGCAGGAAAAAAAGAGACGAGTTATACGCAACCAACACTCAGAGGCCTGCAGTCAGCAAGCAGCTGTAGTGGGTCATAATTTCAACAACCTTTTATGACCTTGGTCTGGTTTCCCTTTTAAGGAAGGCATCTTTCATTCTAAGCGCATGTTTATGTTTAGAATAACTTGCTCTGTTGTCTTTGCTGCAGGACACAGCTCCACTTCTCCCCCGAGCTCAGGCTATAAAGTCACAGAGAGACCACAAGGAAAAAATAAACTCAATTAGAATATGCTCCCCTCTCTGTGCTTCACTGTATATCCTCTTTCACTTGTGCTCATTCTTAAGAGCCTTCTTTGCAGAATGAAACAGTCATGCTTTCATCCAACTTGAAAGGATAATCCAGGGTTTTCACAACCTAATACTTCAAAAACACTGGCCTGCCACAAAGTCCTTCCGATGGTGTGCTCGGTGAGAGATGGCAAAATGAGATGTGATATGTTTGCTCTCCACAAACCAAACAAACAAGCAATAAGCCAACTAGAGATGGAAGAAATGGCCTGAAATAAAAGACAGGACCAAAACTGAATGGTGCTTTGTGAAAAGCGTCTTGAATACAAATTCGGGCCACTCTACAAAGAAGCAACACGCTTTTCGCCTCACAACAGATGGATATGGAAACTTTGATATTACAGATTGTCTATAAAATGCAAAATTCATGACTGGAAAACAATAACATCCTCCTTGATCAGTGTTTCAGCTATCTTGCCTGCTTTGAGGAGACAGATGTTCCACAGCAGTTTATGTCTGAAGCTACAGATTATAGCCAGTTAGCTTTGGTGGGTATACAGGCAGGAAATTAGGAAAAAGGTTAATTAACAACCTAAATCATATTGACATGGGATTATTACCGGGGGGGGGGGACCTCATGACATTTAGAAATTATCCTCTAACTGTGAGACATGTCAGTTATTACCAAACATGTAATAACTGACATCTCTGGTTGCTATTTGCATAACCATCAATAGGCTGCACATAATGACTGTGGAGCCTGTTGAAGCGCATGCTACCATGCACTGAGCTCTCTCTGTAAATTGGTCTCCAGGTTATGTAGCAATATATATCCTCTTGAAACTGCACTCAAAATATACTGTATAACATTTAATTTTTAATTGACAGCATACAACTTATTCATTGTGCAGCAAAGAGGCAGGAAAAAGTGTGCTTTGAAAAAAAGCTGAAATCACAGGGGACTAACGGTAACACAGGAAGTCTTCTTTTTCAGCTGCTCCCTTCAGGCGTTGCCTCAGCGGATCATCATTTTTGAATATTCTCTGCAGTCTTTCTCTTTGCCTCCTGTCTGGCAGCACCATCTTCAACATCCTTTGTCTATTATGGCCACTATTCCTCTCATACTCCTGGCCATCCTAAACGCTCCCAACAGCATAGGACTTGTCTGGTTGGAAACCTATTGTAGAATTTTTACTTTACAAATTAGAGCCATGGCAGGTTCTCACGGGGTTAGGATGATAGATGACCTCCACAATCATTACTAGAGGTCCCCCAGTCCCATTTGAATATGGCTTTAGGTGTAAATACTGATTCCAATATCAAGTCCATACTCTAAATATGAAGCTTCACAGCTAGAAGGCAAATAAGCACATTTTCCAACAGTGCCAAAATGTTCATTTGAACTAATTAACAAGAAATACATGAACACAAAGAAAATATTGTCAAGATAATTGCAGCGTCTTTCCCCATTAACCACCAATGTTTAATCAAAGGACATAAGGGACATCTCCGTTTCTCTCCGCTTCACAGCCACGTGGGATATTTCTTGGCTGAGAGTGGAATTCCATGCTGCAGATAGTGTGAGGGTGATGAGGTACATCGGCTCACATATAAGGCATGTGTGCTATCTTATCCCCCAGTGATTCCTCGCCACTGGTCTCATAAAATGCAGTGCAATGCACAGCTCTGCTCTGCAACAGCTGTGATAAGGATAAATATTTAATGTTTTCTGAGACTATGAGTTGTGAACGTGCCTTTTTTGGCAAAGAGACTACACGGGAGAGGGGAGGGAAGGAAAATCAAACAAAACTGAATGAAAAGGAAATGGAAAATGGCATCGATAAAAGCAAAAGTTAAGGACAAGACTGAATAGACAATGTTATATAAAGTTCCTCCACACCGTACATGTGACTTACATTTTCCCTTAAATGCAAAAATAGAAATGAGTGCAGCACTTTTTATCTGATACCCCAGAGGCACATTTTTATCATGTTTTCATCTCATACAAAGGAACACTAAACACCAGAAACTCTAAACACACTGCTGGATATTCACTGACCTAATGTAAAATAAGAACATGTTACACTACTAAAACCATAATTGATAAGTGTCTCTACCATCAGACTCTTTGGGGATAAGCACTTGGAGTGGATAATTGGAGCGATAAGTGTTGTGCTTATTCCCTGATTAACTCCCACTGGGACCGTGAAAAGGCTAGCAGTCCGGCATGTTCTCAAGTGTGTCTATTTATGGTCAAGCTGACATCTAAATGAATTTAAAAGGATCTTCAGCAGGAAAGTGGACAACAATTAAGAGTGACAGACTTCATTTGTCATCTATATCGAGTCCGGTCACTACAGCAATCATAAATACACAATACGGACCTCCTGCTTTGAAATAAAAGGAGCTAATTAACCCTGGTCACAACCTGTTACATTTGTCTAGTTTTATTATTTGATTTATTATTCTGTACTTGGAATTCAATCTGGCAAGATATCCCAGATTCTTAATTGTTGAGATTAGTGATTATTGGCCTTTTTAAGCAAGTTTTCATCATTGAGACAAGACACTGATAAATACCTGCACCACCAATCGAAGCTGTCTATGCAGTGTTTGTTTGATGAGTAAAGGAAACAGACAACTCTGCAATCATTTGAAATTTGTTATTCATTGTTATTCATGGTTCTTTGTATAATTCCGTTTGTTTTTCAGATTTGTTCCTTACTTTGTTTGTCTGCCTTGCACCCACATTATGCTGACAAATCATCTTGTATTTGTTGCTAGCAGCTGCACCCAGCTCCTTTTGGCCTCTTTTCCCTAAATACTAATGAGGATGTGTCATTTTGTCCAGCAAGAGTTGCGGTTTTTTGCTACTTGTCCTTGCCAGCACAGATGCTGTTTTAAAATAGTGTTATTGCTATTTTTAATGCTTCCTTGAAGCCTAAACATACCTGGAACGTTTTCAGTAATGAATAATTTATCTATCATAATGCCTACAGGATACATTTCCTTCAGCTCCTTCAGTGAAAGGGCAGCAAGAACAACAAGTAGAGAGGTTTTTTGAAATGCTGATAATAAGTTCAGGTTATTTCGTTCACTAACGATGTTGGTGAGTCCAAAAACTGCAAGATGAAGGCACGAGGAGATGAGGACATGCAATTTCTTACTAACCTCTGGCGTCAAAGAACTCCTCATCGGAGCTGTCGACTGATTCTTGTGCAATATTCTGCAGGCACCAATGAGTGGCGCTGTGTTTTCTTGACGAACCTGTGAATAAAATAAAAAAAAGGGTGAAAATTCTGCTTTTAGAGTCGGTCAACATAATGCAGTAAATAAAGAAAGACAAGGACGGACAACTCAAACATGTTTGTATTTTTTCCTTTTCTTTATGTTGGTTGACACCTCTAAAGATTAGGAGAGAAAAGCAAGTGTGAAAGCCCCAGGTGGGAGTGCCTGGCCTTTCAAGTGTCACAGCAGGTGAAAAGACCCAATTGGACTTTCCTTTGAGCACTGTTGTGGCCCACAAGTGTCTCAGCAAGACAGCCAGGCAGTGTTTTTCATGACCTTCTGATACAAGAACAGGGACAAAAAAAAAAAAAAAAAAAAAAATTTAAGCCTTTTTCCATTTGTTCACAATATTTACTCTCAAGTATCCACACATAAAACCACTGGAAACAGCCAAGAACAGCAAAATGATTTCTTAAAATTCACTGAAGCAGCAGTACTCTGAAACACAGTGGGTCAAAACTGAGAAAACACAATGTCAACTCCACTGAATGCGCTGAATCTCAAGTGAAGTTCACAAGGCCTGTGCCAAAGTTCAGATGATGTTTATTTACCATTTTTCTCCTTGGGACAGCAATTTGATAAAGCTCAAAGAAAGATTCCTCTGACCTCTGCTGCATTGTGATGATGTACTGGTAATGAACCACATTTCCTTCCTGACTCCTCCTGGTTTAATCTTAAAGCATCTCCTTCAATGTACAAGAATTCACTGGGCAGTATAACTTACATTTTAGAATAGAATAGAATAGAATAGAATAGAACTTTATTAATCCCTTCAGAGAAATTATGAATTATTTATGAATTATTGTGTAAGTTTACACTAAAAAATGTTTAATTGTTTAATGTGGTGTGTCAAAATGCAGCATATAAGGCAACAGGAAGAGTTTCTACAATATTAATGAGATTGAAAGTCAATATTTTGTATGACCGCCTTTACTCTTCAACACACTCTGAACTCTCTCTAGCAAGCTTTCCTGTAATTTCTTTAAGTAGTCCTTAGGAGCAGTTCTCGAGGATATTCAGCGCTCTTCTTGCCTGCCCTTTGCTCCATTCTCTCTCAAGATAGTCTCACACTGCTTCAATATTATTGTGGTTAGTGCTCTAGGAAGGCCAGTCCATGACTGTTAGTGCTCCACTCAGTTTTTTTCCCCATAGAGGCTTTTACTTCATTAGCACTGCGTTTACCATCATTGTCCCGCGGAAAAATAAAGCCACTGACAATCAAATGCTTTCCAAATGGTACTGCATCGTGGATCAAAATTTGACTTTTCATAATTTCATCAATCTTCGCATCATCCCCAACACCACTGGTTGAAATGCAGCCCCAAACCATGACAGAGCCTCCACTGTGTTTTACAGATGGCTGTAAACACTCACTGTTGTACCTCGCTCTTGATTTCCTTCATAAATATTGATGATGGTTTGAATCAGATATTCCAGAATTGGACTCATCACTATATTGCCATTGATTTTTACTCCAGTTTTTGTGTAATTTGGCATACCTTAGTTTTTTCTCGCTGTTTCTCTTACTTAAGAACAGCTTCTTCACAGTGACTCTTTCACTGAGACCATTTCTATTGAGGCTTCAGTGAAGAGTCAACTAAAGACTGAGATTGCAAGATTGCATGTCTCAGATTGTGTGTCAGGTCGTTGCTGGATTTTTTTCAGGTTTTTCTTTCTTTTCTTTTTTTTTTGCATGACTTTGTGCATGACTTTCAGATACTGTTACTCAGCTGTTTTTTTAAAAGCCTACCACTTCTTCTGTCCTCCACTTGTCCAATTTCTTCAAATTCTTTAAGGACACACTGCACAGCATGCTGAGATATGCCAGGTTTTCAGGTGTTAGCTAGTGCAAAAATACTATTTATGTCTGTTAAGTGATGCTATCTTTGGCAGTTTTCATAGATTCAACTAACGAAATCAGAACAAATGATATGTTTTAAGATGGGACCTAGTAACAGTGCTTAAAGGTAACTAAAACTGATTCTTTGTCAAGCTGTCTGTTATGTGTAGACAGAACATTTATGTTTGAATGATTCACAAATCAAGGTTAAGTGACTTAACAAACAAAAAATATTCTATCTGAAAATGGTCAGGTATCTACACTTGACTGAAAACGAGTGAAAAAAAATTAATTAATTAAAAAAAATAAAAAACAGCCAACCAGCCAGACATTAGAAAGCCTAGAGAGCTATTGCTTAAGAACACTTGAAGAAATAACAAGAATGTCTTGCACCTTGAAAGCAAAAAGACTTGTTGCACAGCAGCATGTGATGAAAATTGCTAAATTATACCACCAATCATAGAAATCATGCAAATCCTAAATATTTAGCAAAGACAGTAAGACTGAATCTGACTACATTTCCTGCTTGCTTTAAATTTATAAACAGTCTGTTTAATTATTTACTGAAATTTTGAACAGTTCCCAACCACAATTTACTTCCACAATTACTCACATCTGTATATTTCCTACACAACACTGTTTTATCATTAGTCTCTTTCAAAACTGGGGGAAAAAAACATGTAAAAACACACTGCAGATACAAGTACCGCTTTGCATTGTGTGCCTCCGTGAAACAAGTTGCTTACTACATCCATATTGGTCCAGGGTCTTATATGATACAGACCAAAGCATGTGAAGGAGGGCACCAGGTGGGCACCAAAGGTTACTGTAAAGCGTCATACATGTTGTTATATCCTGTTACACATTTGTGTGGAATTTTGTCACAAATGTTGTATGAATTCTGAAGTCAAGGCCAATACTGTGCTTTGTTACACTGTACAGTTAGGTGCTTTGTTAAGTCATAGTGACCTTGACTGACAACAAGTTCTGCCAATTCAATTGTGCACTGAGGATATTTAGTGATTTCAATCTACTCTAATGCTACTTGCCTGGAACAGGCAAACAGCAGAGGCGTGCTGGCACAGGTGCATGTCTGCTCACACAATAGGTGACGAGAGAGTTTATTTACAATTTATAGCCGATACCAGGGAGGAAGAACCAAATGGTACAATAAAAATGATCTAATCTACTGTAATTCATAGATGTAATGATTAAACATAAGTTTACAGATACCTGCTGAAAAGCTCAAATTGTATTAAGTTATAACATTTGGCTGTTCCAGCTTTTTCCATATGTGTAAAACTGCAGAATGCAATGCAATGCTAACACAGCATTAGCTAACTTAATAGCTGTAGATTTTGTATATATTAAAAACCTCACAGGTGTATAATGTCTCAGTTACACTAGAGTAAAAAACAGGAAGGCATCAGTTGCCCAATGATTGCATGGACGTTTTTGGCATTCAGCAACCAATTTCAAGTAGTTGTGCAAGATTGCAAGGCAGCTGAACAGGCCCTTTGATGGAATCTGTCTCCAAAACATTGCAGTCTGTACCAGATTGACTGCAATCACTATCAGAGTGATTGGTGAAGGTTTGCAAACAGTCACCATCTATTATAAATGCAAACAAGCAACCAAGCTGGTTGCCAGCTGGTTGTAATCTAGTTATATTCCAGCAAACACCTATGTCATTCAGCTTTTAAATGATCATCCTCCAGCTACTACATCACTATTTGCTGAGTAATTTCTGAATTTCTGTTTCAAATCTATGAGGTTCAGGTTCTATGTATTGTTCAACAAAAGATTTATAACAGACAGCAACAGATTTGCAATTTTCACTAATTTATCACAGTTAATTGCTCCATTATCACAGATTTATTTGCCAGCTTGACCCCAATTGCAAAGTAACAGCAGACTGATAGTAGACTGGCTTCATCTTGATGCCATTTTATTGTTGTTTTGACGTAGCAAAAATGAAGACGGCTCCTGAATGTGAGCATTCAAGCAATGATTTCAAAGGCAACAAGACTGCAATTTATTGAACCATTGCAATCATTTTGATTATGCATTGGTCTCAAACCACTGTTTTGCATAGTGTGACTATAGTATAAGCCTGGCTAGGAAGAACTTATGATTTCTTGTTGTAATATGAAGCCACACAGGCTCGGACCGTATAGCTTCATATTACGACACATCTAGGCTGGATCTTTACTCACACTGGACTGCTGTGTGGTAGCTCCATGATTATGGTGTAATCACAGAGCTACTTTCAGCATTACAGAGGAATAATATGGATAGATGACTCAGTAACCTTGCTTCTCTCCCATAAAGGATGATGACATAAATAATCAACAAGCCTAATAAATAAGGATTAGGGTGAAGTTTGCTCTTCAACCTTTGACTTAGCAGCAACTTTCTCTATCAGCAAATTGTCCTCAAGGGACTCTGGGATCCCTGAACCACAACACAGCCTTTTCCCTTTTCTCTGCAATGGAGAATGATTGAGCAGGCTCAAGTGTGGATTAGTCCAGTCCTTGAGTGAGCATTTATTGTGCATCAACATTCAGACCAGCTGCAGCACCCCCAGCCAAAACAGCATTTTTCCAGCACATTACACAGGAATCCCTTATATACCATCCCCGAGTACTAATTTGTGTCAACAACCGGTCAGGGAGCCCAACATACACAGAGCAAGGCAATCTAGCCAAAATATAATTCTCTGCTCACAGACAAATAAGCAATTACTGCACCAAACACCAAGATGATTGCTATTTCCAGGAAAACACTTCTCTCTTTGAAATTGGAAATATGCCTCCACCCACTTTAACAAAATGGAAACAGGAGCTATAAATACATTTAAAATGCTCAGCAAAGCCTTGACCAGAAGACAGGTAAGTACAGCAGACAAAGCGCACATTATTCTATTATTCTGTAAGTGAGTCAGCAGTAGAGTGCTATGAAACAACAGACAGCTGGCATGCCTGCTTGTGGTAGCCCACTTGCCCACCCTCTCATTTATGTTTTATGTATTGTGTCAGACTGACTTTCTGGCAGTGGCACAGACATCAAAACACAGCATGAAATACAAGATGAGATGGAGAACAATCTCTGGTGTATTCATCTTTGCCTGGTATAAGATTTGGAATGCATTTGGTTGTTCATTTGAGCTGCATTAGTTCTAACTATATCAACAGGGTCACACTCAATGGAAGAAATAATAATAAAGACATTATTTTTATTTGTGTACAAAAAGGATGCATTAGAGCGATTTTATCCACCTAATTTAGCTGTTTGGCTTACATCCTGGACAAGAGATTATAGATTTATGCCTAAATGATTATGAGAGCAGAACTACTAATCCTGGCATTCACATTGTAGCCCGTGGTTCTGATACAAAAATCACACAAGCAGTACCTTTGAAAGGTGCTTTTTCTTTCAACAGTCCCTGCAACCCCTGCATTCCCTGCCATCTGCAGTTATAAAAGATGATGGGGAAGATTGGTATATTTATCCTTTTCCTGCAGTGTTTGATATTTGTCTCTGACGTTCATATGGTGTCAGGGCAAGTATGGGATGGATGTTCTGGATTTATTTACTGTGTATTCTCATTGTATGTTACTGTATTGTTGATGGTAATGGTCCAGTGGGTTGCTTCGAGAGGAAATATCATCTTTTCTGTTCTCTCTCAGTCTCTCTTCTAATAAACAACTGATTACAAAAGCGGTAACCCTATAAAATAATATAGTATGTATGAATGGTAACAAGTAGAGTATAGCAGTTAATGTTGGGAATAAAGCTGTGATTCTACTGTACATAGTGAGCTTGGAAGACTTGGTCATGTTTGCAGCCTACATGAAAGCAGGCAAACACTCTCAAAGGGCAAAACACAAACTTTCAGGCTTGTATGGTTACAAGTTTCTACCTGTATGCAATATCTAAGCCGTCACTCTCCACTGTGCTATCTATTTTACTGTCAGCTGTTTGAAAGAGCCGTGATGTGAAAGCGTACTGACGGGAGGAGGCGTTCCTGCATGCCACAGAGTTGAAAAGGATGGTGGGCAAGGAAAGCGCATGCTGAGTGTGAAGAGAAGCCGATGGGGTTCACAGCATCCTAACAAAGGAAGGGAACTACTTTAAGAATAAAAACTCTTACTTTCCACATATACCAAGTCAGCTGCTGCCTTAAAAAACAGCCAAGCAGGGCGCTCCATTGTGGGATTTGATTTGTTGAGTGCCCTGCATACACCGTTAGTCACCTTATGAGATCCTCCAAGTGTTTTTAAAGTGCTACTTTTTTATTCAGTGGACCTACAGCTGGCACTGATATCAATCTAATGAATATTCTGTGAATGTTACTACATTCAGTTTACTTTTGGAGCTGCATATGCGCTCTGAATGCATTATTAGGTTTAAGATATCTAACCAATTGCTTGGGTGGCTGAAACCTCACACCAGAGTGCCTATCACCACGCAGTGCCTTCCCCACTGGGTGATGGAAATGATCGCTGTAGGTCCCCACAGGGCATTCATCATACACTATACCCCAACAGATACTGGTGACGGCCCGAAAGAACTACAGACTATGATCAAGCAAACTGCAAACAGTATAAATTTCAGCATCTTGCTGGTTTATGGAAACCAACAGGCTTTAGTAAGCCCTATTAGTAACTGAAAGTTGATATTTTGAGTCAGACTGCTGAGACTAATAGTCCTCTTCCATCTACTTTCAATGCATATGTGAACTGCAGTAACCCCAGTATTCACTTAGCTCTAAAAGAGAGTGAGTCCCATGTTAAAATGTCCAACAGCAACATGGTTGCAGCACTACAAAAAACTGTTTTGGTTTCTATAGCTAATTTCCTCTTTTCATACACCCCTGTGTTTATTTATTTAAAAACACACCCATTTGGATTTTGCTTAGGCTTAAAGTCACAAAAACCTGTAGCCAGTAGATGTCTGGTAACCATCGTTTTACTAACTCGAGTGACTGAACCTGACCTCTCAAACTTGTTATCTAAAAGTAGAACGGTTCGCTGCAGGGTAAGACTGTCCTAGAAGTTTGAGCTCCAGTTTTGAAGAGTGACATTATAATATCTCTCTAGTCTCTTACTTAGCACTAATTAGCAGGTATCTGTGTCTATGATTTGCACCCATAGAGT
This sequence comes from Oreochromis niloticus, assembly GCF_001858045.2. Taxonomy (NCBI): domain Eukaryota; kingdom Metazoa; phylum Chordata; class Actinopteri; order Cichliformes; family Cichlidae; genus Oreochromis; species Oreochromis niloticus. Next base: position 27,555,286 of record NC_031979.2, read on the forward strand.
TAACGAATACAGTTTGGTTGCTAAAGCTCTAGCTTCTCATTCAAATATGGCAACTCCTGGATCCAAAACAAAACAAAATCAACACGGCAGCAGATAAAACCCTATCAGGCTTCACAATGTAGACTTCAGAAATTATTATATATACTCTATGGGGTGAGTAGGTACCTGATCTACAGGTTTAGTGGCCTGGGTTCATAATTTTCTTTGCCTTGTAAAAGTGCCTTAGATTAACGGACACTTTTTAATCCATCCATTTAGTGCAGTTTACTTCACAACATCTTGTCACCACTTAGCTCTACTAAGTATGCTGTGAAGAGTGTTGTTTTCTGTACCCTTGCCACTCCCAGTGCACACACATTTTTGTGATGCATTTGCACAGGAACACGACTGTTGATGTAATCGGGTTGTAGTTCCAAGTCCCAGTTGTGTTTAATTATTAACACCACTTAACACTGAAAGCTCTAAAATACATAAGTGCTGTGTTTTTAAAAACAAATTGGAGGAAAGAAGTATTGGAAGTCATGACAGCATACTGTGTCATTAACTACCCCTAGCCTCTTACTGTTCTTTGCGACAGTGATGCTCTACAGGAGAAACACTTTGGGAAGATAAAGATTCAGAAAGTCAGCTTAGTGAGAGTGAACTGAGTGAATCATAACAAATAAACAGGTCAGACACAGGACTGTCATCCAGGAGTAAAAGTCCATGTCTTATATGAAACCAGAAGTCCTATTTTTTAATATGATTGACTTATTTTTTAATCACAGTTTATTTACATTTATTAATACATGCATATATACATTTAATACATATGTACACACATATATATTTATGCACATTTTCTATTATAGCAGTATTTTTGCAGTAAGCCCTGAAGGCAAACTTCTCCCATTTGCCAGTGCTTTTAAACGAAGGCTACTCTCAGGGAACTCCTAACATGTTTATCAATATCTGATCTTGATCTTACAATATTCATTTGCAGTATGTATGTTTGAAGCGCTTACAGTACTTAGTTAAGATTAGAGAAAGACTGTGGTCTGGTTTAAAAATTCAGCAGCGGCTGTGGATGCACAGTGCACATTTATTTTATTTTGCACTTTTCTTGTGCAATAATAATAATAATAACAGCTTTAACAAACAACCTAAGGGTTTGTTTTCTGAGGGAGGACTCAGATATGCTAAAACTGTTCAAACAAAATTGATAATTCATCAGTTACTCTGATCATACTGCCTTTGTCTACAAAAATCAAAGGCAAAATCAAAACAGCTGCTCTTTGAAATTGAATGTGCAACTTATGGAAACTAACAAAGACCGAGGGAGAGAAGCTCAGCACTTCACTGGACAGTGTTCAAAGAAAGCCCATGTCTAAATATCTAAAAAGCTTTCCTTCAGAGCAGCAACACAGCAACACGAGGCTGCTCGTGATTCATCCTTCTTTCATCTCTTTCTTTCCTTTATTTACTTGCAACAGCGTTTAAACAGAAGCCTGCCGCCAGCTGAAATGGTGAGCTGACAGTATCCATTACCAAAGCACCTCCACTGCAATCACCCTCTATCTGCCACTTGCATACAGCAATGACTCAAGAGCTTTGCTGCACACATGTTGTGGCGGTGTTGCATGTGTGAACAATTTGCCGCAGGAATTTTTATGCATCAAATGTTTTGAATTTCAAAGTAAGCGAAGGATGATTAGCTCGAAATAACAGGTGAATTTCAAGCATTTTGACATACATCATACCCTTCTCACCAGTTCAAAACTGCTCCTACCCTATTTTTCAGCAACAGAAGGCAGATGTAAAAAAAAGAACAGAAAAGAAAACTATCAAGGGCGCTGTATGTAATTTTCTCACCACAAAATAGGCAAAAAATAGCACTGTATTCAGCAGTTCAGGAGCCACATATTTAGAAACCAACAATAACGCAAAAAGAAGAGTGAATGTTGGACATTCATCACGTGGGGGTAAATAAATACGGCTCCAGCAATTTCTGCTGAATGCTTAGTACAATGTTAGCTGTTCACGGTGAGCAAACACCTCCAAATTTTGTCACGATTTCAGCTTCAGCATGAATTCAAACCAGAATATATGAAATGTTGGTGTGGAGGGGTTTAAATGATCTGAGACACCTGAATGGGACAAAAGTGACACTAAGTAATACAGCTAACAAATGTTCCATATATTAATGTTATGATATTATTAACCGTCCAGTGTTCAATATGTTATTATTTTCATGTTTATAAATAAATAATGTATTCAAATATGCAATTATACACTCACAAGCCAATTTATTAGGTATTAGGAGATTTTGGTCCATGTTGAGATGACAGCATCACACAGTTGCTGCAGACTTGTCAGCTACACATTAATGAATCTTCCGTCACCATACCCCAAAGATACTCAAGTAAGCTGAATTTGTAGTAGGGTAAAATGTGTTAAAAAAATATCCCACACATATTACACCAACACCAGCCTGAACCCTTGGTTCAACTGGCCAGATTCTGACCCCACCGCCCAAATGTCACAGCAGAAATGAAGATCAGACCTAGCAGTGCTTTTCCAATCTGCTATTGTTCACTTTTGGTGAGCCATGTGAACTGTAGCCTCTGTTCCCTGTTTTTAGCTGATAAGAGTGACACTTGGTGTGGTCTTCTGCCACTCTGGTCCATCAGCTCCAAGGATCGATGTATTGTGCTCTTCTGCCTACCTTGATTGTAACAAGTGGCTATTAGAGTTACTGTTGCCTTTCTATCAGCTCAAAGCAGCCTGTGACCTCTAGCATCAATAAGACATTTTAGATGGAGAGATAATTCAGCATCTGGTGAGCTTAGTGTATAACATGGTTGTGTCATTGTTGTGCAGTTATGATGGGCCAAAAACCTTGCTGCAGGTTTCCAAAGACAGCGAAACGAGTGAAGACAAAGAGACTGTAACAAAAAAAAAAAAAGCAAACTCCTTCATCTTCAGGCAGTATAAACACATTAAGTAGGATTTATCTACTTGAGAAGAAACTTCCCTGGATTAGGCACTGAGCAGCTACTGGACTGCATCTTTCAAGCTCCAGCTGACTCTCCGCCAACAGAAGCTACTTGGTTTTCCTTTAAGGATGTTTATCTGTCAGTGCAAATGGTGTTTAGCTGCTTTTAGTTAGTTGAGCCAAAGGGAGAAAGAGAAGCATACGCTGCATGGTTGTTTGAAAAATCTTTTAGAGGAATTTTTGCTTTACAGCAACCAAAAAATATTATGAATTCAGATTTTTACAACATTACAGGCAATAGTGAATATATTAAAATCTGAAGTCAGAGTTCTAATAGAGTATTTTCTTTTGTGAAGGTGTTAAAAGCAAATGGGCTTTAATGCTGTTACAAAAAAAAAAAAAAAAAGGACAAAAATGTGTAAAGAGTTCAATCAATAAACAGGACTGGAATGGAAATTAAAAAATTAAATCAATATCCAGCTGTACTTAAGGTGATAAGTTGCTGTATGTGTGCCTAGTCTGTACTTATAAATCAAAAGCAACATCAAGTCTAACAGTATAATAAGTGAGCAAAGAACATCTCTCATCCTGCATGACTCATATGTTACAGGACATTCACAGTGGGAGAAAAACCTCTCTCTCTGACTCAGGCTATTCTTTTTAAACAAACCCTATAATTTATTAATCTATATGCTATTTCCCATTGATTTTCAGCCTGTTTGCTATATTTAAGTGAAATTCAGTAGAAATACGTTAATTTGAGGTGGGAATTACCAGGCTCGATTTCACAAGGTGAAACATTTTTTTAGTAGACTATTGTGACTGAGCCATTGCTTTGCTCTAAATTAGTAGGTAGCTTTGTCCAGCTAAGTGTGTCCAGTGTTGGATGGTTTTTCGGTTGAGCTGATTTAACTTACGTTTGCTCAGCTAATATTACTTCAGGATGGTGGTGCATGAGATGAGCCCTCTTGTTATTCCCAGAGTATTATAATTTATTTAATAAACTATCTATACCTGGTGTTTCTTGTATCAACACAATATCACAATACAAATATCGCAATGCAAATTTTTCCCTCCCAACCGTTATCTGTAGCACTGTAATAAGGGCAAATCTTCAGTACTCAATAGCTGCAGCTGTTGAAGATACTGTGAAACTAGAGATTCAGGAAGGGAGAGAAACAGGAAACAGTTCTGATGCATCTCCTGAAAGATTTATAATTGAACTCATTTATCTTTCTGGCTTCCCTAATACATAAAATACAAGTCTGCCAAAAACTCTACTAAGATAATATCTCACCTCAGGCTGACGCTTATATAACCTCAGTATTTTTGTTAAACTATTTGTAAAAAAATCAAGTAATGAATACACATAATAAACACAAAGTACATAAAAGCTTCAGCACATGTTACAAGGTTATAAACAGGACAACATTTGGTGGTATCAAGCCCACAAAGAGTACTAAATCTGTGGTTCATTAGCTGGTAACGTATCCAGAGGTTGTGGTAATTCATCTATATCATCTGCAAGTTGATCGTGCACCTGGCTTTAATTGCAGTGAAATAGCCAAGCAGGTGGCTTTGCAGGAAGTCATCATTTCTCAAAATCGCACAGCATCTATTCATATGTGTTTTGTGTTTTTTGGAGGGTTTTTTTTTTTTTTACAAAGTGGAACAAAAGGAGTGGAAAGTGTGCTAACAAAAGGAACAAAGTGAATTATAAATTCAGTAGAGTGCAGACATTAAACCGCCTTAAAAACTTACTGATACACAGTGGTGCAAAAAGGTTGCTAAGAGAGGCTGCTAAGGCAGGCTGTGTTATTTTCAATGTAATGCAGTAACTACTGCAGAGAAAACACCTCTTTATAATGCACTGTTCTTCTCAGATAGTCATGCTCTACAGGTTTTCACATGTTAACAAGAGTGTGTTCACACTTGCAAGTGTTGTTTAGGTCTTATGTATTATAGGATTCACACTTCTAACATTTAAAAGTTGTAAGTATAATGAATAAAGAGGTTATATGAACTAACAAGTACCTCTTATTCTGCAATATCCTACATTGTCCCACATGTAAGATTCAAAGCGCTGTTCTTATTCTGGTGACTGAGTAGGCACTTAATTACACTGAAAGCTTTATCCATCTTCTCTGGTGGTTATGAAGGGCTTACCCTCACAGAGAAGTTACATATGTGCATTAGTCAAGACTGCACCTGATCTCCTTCTTAATAGCAACAGCCAGCAAGAAATAGAAGAAGGAAAGTGTGGCTCGTGTAGTGCTATATGATGGACAGGACCATCACATTGGTCATTTACTAAATTTGCCACAAACAGTTGTTTACATCCACTTGAGAAGGACTGCTTCAGGAATTAAGAGAATAAACCTTAAATTTTATGAGAATGAAGTTATTATTACCTTTTGTACACATGCACTGATAGAACACAAATAATATACACTCGCCAGCCATTTCCTTAAATATACCAGTTCAGCTGCTCATTAATGCAAAATCGAATCAGCCAATCACGCACCAGCAACCCAATGCAGCTATTTATCCAGGTAAAAGTCTCATCAGGATTAAAAATCTCTTTTTCAAGAGAAACCAAGCCAACAAGGCATTTCAGTTTCAGCCCCTTGAGTGGTTTTGATCGTAGCAAATTTAGACGACAACTCTTTGCCAGGTCAAGACGACCTGCTGAAGACAACTTGAAAACAAGCATCTGAGTGAAGAAGAAAGCTGATTTAAGTGACTTTGAATGTAGAATTGTTGGTGGTGACTGACTGGCTTGTTTGACTATTTCAAAAACTGCAGATCTACAGTGATTTTCTGCGCAACTAGAGTTGTCCACAAAAGAGAAAAGTGAGTGGCGATTCACTGGGCAAAAGTACTTTATTGATGTCATAGCTCAGAGGACAATGGCCAGAGTGATTTCAGTTGATGGGAAGGCAGCAGTAACTCAGATAGCCAATTATTACAACCAAAATATGCAGAAGAGCACCTGTGAGCACAAAGCACATCAAACCTTGACCCAGATATACTACAGCAGCAGAAGACCACACCAAGTGGCCCTCCTGTAAGCCAAGGACAGGAAATTGAGGCTGTGATTTGTTCGGACTCTCCAAAATTGGACAACAGAAAGAAAAAAAAGAAGAAAAAAAACATTGCCAGTCTTGATTTTTGCTGCAACATTTGACTGCTTGGGTCAGAATTCAGTATGAACAAAAGCATGGATCCATCGTCCCTCATATCAAAGTTCATGCTGTTTCTGGTGGTGTAATCATGTGGTACACTTTGCTTAGTATTGCTGCCATTACTAGCAAAGCGTAACTAAAAAAGTGTACCTAATGAAGTGGTCAGTAAGTGACAGAACAGAATTAATTTATATTTTATTAACAATTAACAATTTCAGGGTTTGTCGTGACACTGAGCTGTTATTTGTTTCTCGAGTTTGGTGGTATAAAGGTGTGCTATTGTCAATAAATATGACAAAGTTACTTTATTTTATTTTAATTCAGATGTATAAATGTTGTCCCATTCTTCATTTTTTGTCAAAATTGTACATGCATTTGGCATAAAATGAGATAATATTGCATTATTATAATAACTTAAAAAATATATGCAAATGGATCCTGTAAGATTTACAACCTGACTGCACAGCAATAACTCTTGTGGCTGATATGCCTGGATTTATTGGCGTCACATTTTGGCTTTTTGGCCCACATGGCTCACAGGCTACATTAAGTGAAACTTAATAGACATACATTAATCTGCAGAGCATTAACACAGGACCAATCTTTTCTACTGGATAGCAGCAGCTTTTGAAGTTTTGAAATTAGAGATTCAGGATAGTAACTCCGGGAGAGAAATAAGAAATAGTTTTGGTGCAGCTCCTGAAAGATTTATAATTGAACTCATTCATCTTCCTGACTTCCCTATTACATAATATGCCTCAACATCTCTGTCAAATACTTTACTAAGAAGATAACATCTCACCTCCGACTGCACAGCTGACTCCAGCTATGCAGAGAATGACTCTTGTGTAAACTCATGCGTTAAACTTAACCATGAGCTAAATTGTTTGGCTTCCAGTATTTACAAAAAGAAAAGCTTAACATAAAACATGACATTCTCATTTTGTCTTGCGTTATAAAATCCAGTGCACCACTTTCCTGTATCTCTAAAAACACCAAACTCATTTCCTGCCCGGCGAGTTCTCGTCCCGGAGAATCAAACACTGCTCTTCTGAAAGAAGAGCTGCTGACGTCTCCAAATTACGCACAAGGTGTCCTTCGGTTTCTGTGCCTTGACTGTCGTCCAAGACTTATTGGAAGCCTAGAGATAAGAGTTCATTTTTAAAGAGGAGGTTATGCTGTGGAACCGGAGGAAGTCAGAAGTTTGCAAGCAAGGAGACCATAGTTTGTCCTGTTTGGAAGATGCTTTTTAGTCTTGCTTTTACTGATTAAGTTTAGAATAAGATTGTGGTTTCATAGCATTAACCTTGGATAATGAAAAATTAAGCTTACCCAGTAACACATATAGACACTTTACCAGTGTCTATATATGCTGAGTTGAGTATGACAGACCTGCCTTACTGTCACCTACACCTCAGACAAGAAAGGAAACTTTGTGTGTAATTTGGAGGGATATTGTTGCATCTCTTCTAGTCCTCTAGGTGAAATGACAGAAAGAAAGCATTTGTTTTTCAATTGACTCATGTTTTAAGCTCAGGAAAACTGAATCAATACTTAATCATATTAAATAATTGTGATCTGAAAACTGACTAAAATTTTCATGGTTATAGTTTTTGCCAGATGGGATAGGCTGCAGCTCCCCATGCAACCCTGAATTCAGGGTGGGTGGGTGGGTGGGTTGGTTGGTTGGTTGGTTGGATGGATGGATGGATGGATGGATGGATGATTTTTTTTATCTAACCACAACCTTCCACAACCTTTATATTCATCTTTCAACAGAAAAAAAAAAAATCTGCCAGTAAAGCAGTCCACCGTTACGAAATCATTCTTACTGCCACGTCTTATCGAACTAGACATTTAATAACGATCATTTGTGTAGGCAAGACGAAAGTATTGCAATTTTGAATGTGAAAATTGCTTCAGTGTGAGACTGCAGAAGGTTAAAAGTGCCGTGGGTTTTGAAAATAAGGATCAAGCCCTCAGCATTGAAGATGGCCCCATACCGAGGATCACTCTCCATCAGAGACCTCATCTGCTTTTGATCAGCTGCTACCTAAAGAAATTTCTTCCAGTCAGAGCTTTATCTCTCACTGCCCTCTCTGCACTCAAGCCCAGATGGCCTGTAAGCTACACTTGTGCCAATCTGCTCATTTTATAATTACCAGCATTTAATACTCAAGGAAGTCTAAACAACTAACAGCCCCTAAAAGAGCAATGGGCTGCAGTGGCTGGCAGGAAGGGCAGAAGAGCTCTCTGGTGGTGCAAACCACTTCTGAGTGATTATTGGACAAGCCATAGCATCAGAGTGTGATATCTGCATTGTCAAAGGGAAAACCAATTTAGCTTTTCTTTTGTGAATGAACAAGAAGGAGGAAACTGCTGATATTACAACACGAAACATGTCCCAGTAAAGATGGAGCTGACTAGATGTAGCACTGAGCAGATTCTTTGTCTGCTCAGTCTCTTTATGTCATGCCTCAGCAATCGTCCCATGGTAAACAGTAAACAACAATGTACCCAGCCCAGCAATGCAAATAACTATTAGTCGTAGTTTTTGTAATGCAATTAAGTCTCCATGCAAAGCTTAAATCAATCAGTACAGTCAATGAGAGACACAGACCAGATTGAGGTTTCTCGATCACCTTCGTGGATGCCATTACCTATCCTTTAGCTGCACAGATCAACACTTCCAATTGACTGTTAATGGACTGCTACACTACGATTAGGTAATGATTATCATTGCGGACCGTGTTCTGCGTCCCTGTCTGTCTGTGCAGTAATGGCCACATATAGCTGTACTGTTTGTCTTGCTTGAAGAAGACTTCTTGCTGGTTGACACTGTAAAGTCTACAGTTTATGGTAATATAATCTGAAACCGGATTGGTTATAAATAGAGATGTGGCATAAATCAGAATTTTAGTACCTGACAGCAAAGCAGTCACTGCACTACCACTAAGCAATAATAAAATTCTAGACAGAATTCAAAGAACACAAACCATTAAATGAAATGACCGAAAGATAAATTATGTTCTGTCTAGGTTGTGTTTAAAATATTTTATAATTTGGCTGACGTGCAGAAGCAGAAACAAGATGTAAAAACAAAAGTAATATAGTATTTCAGCCTTTTAAGTTGCTGTGACAAACCTGTTAGCAAAGAAATGCTTGTATATGGTTACATTATTTTTATTTAAACCCATATTTACTGAGTTTTTGATCACCACCATCTCCTGAGACAATGATGGTAAACAGACAGCTTCTTATACAGCACTTTTCTACTCTACCTGCTCACTCAACATGTTTTAAACATTTCTCATTCGCCCAAACACTTTTTTCTTCATCTAAGTGCTTTCTATCTACATTCTCGCACACGTGCAGACACACTCCAATGAATGCACAAGGAGGGTCTTTTGGCATGCAGACTGGAGCAGAGAGGGATCGAACCACCAACCTTCCAATTAGTAAATACACTGCTCTACCTCCCACCGGATATTATTTAGCTCATTAGCTGCTAAATCTTTTAGCAGCTAAGGTTTTTATAATCCAACATTTTTTGGTATTGGATAGATGCTGTGCAGCAGCTTTATCAGTATGTTTATTTACTTAAGGCTAAACTAAAACTGTGTCACAATTGCACCTTGAAATCACAAAAATATTCTGTTTGTGTCAAAAAAACAAAACAAAAAAAATGGACAAATCTTTTTGAGATGCAGGAACCAATGAATGTTCTGACTTTGCCAACTCACATTTAGAAAAAATATCTGAAATCAGAATCAGTCAAGAAAACTGCAATTGCTGCATCTCTACTATTAAGTGCCGCTTTTAAAAGCTGCCTGGCAATTCATCAACATGAATGGCAATTTAACTCAGGCCCAAGTGTTTGAAGCCCTGAGCAATGGAAATTACCAGAACCCCAGAATGGTGTCATCTTGCTCACAACATTTTGTTCCCTACTGGCAGGACACGGGGTAGATGTTAAACTAAGTGCTTCTGCTAATAGCTCAGCATTATAATGCTGAGTAATTGTGCCTTTAAAAAAACCTTTTTTGGAGTTTGTGAATATGATTCAGCAAAGCAAAAAATAGAAAACACAGACTGTACCTTCCACACCACATCAAAACTTTTGGCTGTGACAGATGACAAGTGAACTATTGCCATGCTCCAGGTGAGCTGGTCCCCTGCCAATGCCTCGTCTATGACCTCAAACAGCAGCAGCAGCCTAGCTGCTCTGTGCGTTGTGAATCGCTGCTCCCGGACACAAGCCCACTGTGCCTCCCCATGACAAACAGCTATTAAATTCAAATTAACACTGTTTTGTATGATCAAATAAAATAACAGAGGTCACAGGCTGAATGCATTAGCGCACGCCTCTGTAGAATTCAGAGAACATTGTGGTGCTGTTTGATAAACAAGCTGTCTGGGGACCGTTTTACCAGTTTGACGACACTATACACAGCTAGTGCTGGCAGTATAATGCAATATATAAAGTATTCATCATGTCTTAAAGTGAGTGATAAGAATTGGGTTTGGAGAATCACTGACAGTGCCGAACTAAATCAATTTCTTTCAGAAAATGTGCCACCAGTCTATTCCCCGTGAAGAAACATCACAAAACAAATTATTTTAACATAAAAATACTGCCATTCCCCCTATTCACTTTTGCAGAGAGCGAAAAGAAGGAGCAGAAAGAAAGAAAGAAAGGGGGAGAGACTGTTCACCAGCATCATCCAGTTCTATTTTTAGCTTGACGGTAAATCTCAGCAAAACAGCAGGTAGCCTACCCATTTATTTTATTTGGACAGCAACTGGGAAAAAAAAAAGGCTTTCTGGCTGATCTAGATTCATCAGCTCTGAGAAATACAAAAACTCAAAGGTGCAATCTTACACTAAGCCTTGGAATAGTGAGTGAAGTCAAACAGAGGACAAACAGTGGAATCTGTAAGACTGTGGGGAGGGAGGAGGTGACGAAGATGACGGACAGCGATTCGAAAAAATTTCTTAAAAGAGGTATGGCACCACAATACCTGTCTGACTCCAAGGTTCAGCTTATAGTGGAAGCAGAAACAGGGATGCACAATCAAGTGTAAAACTGAAGTGTGAATTCCCGTGCCAGCTGCTTGAATTACAAGTCTCATTAAAAGATAATAAACTATCAAATGTGATGTTGAGCTGCTCGGTAGATGCTTGCAGAAATAAACATTACACATTTGTATTTCAGGGTAGCACTATTATGATCATACAAAAACCACAAAGGGTCATACAAAAGCTTGTGCTAAAATGATGGCTTTGATTTTTTTAACATTTAAATAGTCATTAAGTTACAAAGACATCAAAAGTTTATGATATTTCTTGTTTGTTTGGGGGTTTTTCCCAGAAGGTAGCAGTAATGCAACTACAAGCTACAAACAACAAAAACATAAGAAGAATGGTAAGATGCTACCAGTAAAATTGGATTAGATACTCATTTGCAACAGTATTGATACTAACAGTGCAGTCTTTGCTTCCTCCAGTTGACACACAGCGTCACACCAACCCTGCAGGCAGGCAGTGATACAGCCCCTCCCCTCAGCTAGCAGCTGAACACATGAAGCAGCTAGCAGCTAAACACATGCACTCCAGCAAAACAAACTCAACAAAGCAATTTTAAAGACCACCACCCTAGTCTTTATGAAGAATTTTGTTAGATCAGTAAAACTCCTGTTTGAACAACATTTAAGTATTAAACAGTTCTATATGTTAACTTGCATGGCACACACTTTGTTATGTTAACCAACAGTCGCACTAGCTGTCCTTCGCTAGCATGGCTACAAAACGAAAAATCCATTAATATTTCTTACACTCTGAGTCACACCTGCTTTATTTTAAGGACCAAAGCTTTACTCAGCACAGCTCTTATAATTCCTAAATCCTTATTACTCTGCTCTAATTATCTTTCAGTGTTTGGATGATTAAAACTGAGGCTCTCATCTGTTTTGCTAGACAGTCAGTGAATCTGGGCACGAGGCCATGTTTCTGCAAAAGCCGAAAAGGGGAGTACAAACAGAAAAGCTTAGATCACAAACACTTGCTGTTACACTTTAATGATGAAATACAGAACATATCCATATTATCTTTGCCTTACATTCCATAGACCCTACACTTGATTATAATGAAGATTTTTCTCCCAAGTGAGTCAAGAGATGATTTTAAATGAGAAGTTCATCCCCTGCAGGGCTCCTATAATTGAAAATGACAAAGTTAAGATCAGCATACATAAGTGAAAGATATGAAATTAAAACATCTGCATTGTCCATGTTGCTGGGGCTGTGAAGAGTAATGTTTTGATAGGACCTGTTCTACTTCACAATTTATACTGGGAACTGAGGTCAAGTGATATTTAATAAAAACAGATACACAGCATGCTTGATATACGGCTGTACTAACAATAACCCCACACAAACTGCGCATCGCCATCAATCTGCCACCAGCCTGCCAGAGCATCGCAGGGTTCGCATGATTTTATAAAGAAGGCTGAAGTAATATAACGCCGCACAGTGTAGTTTCCATTAGCTAGTGAATTTTACGGAGAGACTCAAAGAAATATAATTAAGATTAACTGGAGAAGACATCCAGCTACAGCTGGTGAGAAAAAAAAATGGCTTTCCGTGCATCCAGAGAAGCTAATTTGTCTTCTGAGACTGTTTACTAAAAATAAGACTACTCTTGATTTCTGTGAAAAACAAACTCCTTGCTATAGAGGCTGCACCTCACTCTCAGGGGCAGGCTGTGCTGCAGCCTTGATGGTTTGATCCCCAGCCCTTCTCCTTGGGCGAGATAGTGAACCCAAATTTGTTTCCAGTGGCAGGTGAACACCTTGCATGGCAGCTCTTCTATTACTGGTGAGTGAATAAGAAACACACAAATTGTAATCCACGTACCTTTGCCTGGGTTTAAGAATAAACTGGATTTTTATTTTGTTGGTTCAGTTTCAGATTTCTGTCAGGATATTACTGGCTCATGCTTCATGCTAAATATACTGTGCTGTCAGTCTTTGTTCAGATCATCATTACTCTCTAGGTTCAGGTTATTCTGTAACATTGAACTCACATCAGAATTGTGTGACTCAGGTTTTAAAGGGTCACAAATATAAAAGCTATATTTTTATTGCAAGTGACATCATTTAGGGTTAATTATCAGATTTTTAAAAGACCAATGACTCTTGAGTCACAAACATTTCTTTACCTATAAGCAGAAGTTGGTGTCTTGTAAATCGTCATAGAAGTTACAAGACTTCACTTCATACACACTTGTATGTCACCTCATTTGGCGTGCCTGTTCACCAGCTTGTTAAGGCAAATATCCAATCTGCCAATCACACAGCCGCAAGCCACAACATTTAGGCATGTAGACTTGTCCAGGATGACTTGCTGAAGTTCAAACCAAACATCAGAACGAGGATGAAAGATGATTTAAATGACTTTGAACGTGGCATGGTTGTTATTGCCAGACAGACTGGTCTGAGTATATCAGAAACTGATAATGTGCCGGGATTTTTCCACACTACCGTTGCTAGAGTATATAGAGTGCGGTCTGAAACTATCCAGTGAAGCTGCAGTTCTTTGGGTTAAAATACCTCAGTGATGGCAGAGGTCAGAGGACAAAGGCCAGTCTGCTTTCATCTGATAGTAACTCAAACAGCCACTCGTTAGAACAACGGTATGCAGAAGAGCATCTCTCTGAACCAGATGGGCAGCAGACACAGCAGCAGAATACCACACCGAGTGCCACTCCTGTCAGCTAAGAATAGGAGACTGAGGCTACAATTCAGACAGTCTCACCAAAATCGGACAATAGAAGGCTGGAAAAACTTTGCCTGGTTTAGAAAGTCTCAACATCTGCTGCGATATTCAGATTATAGGGTCAGAGTCAGGGTCGTGTCAGTTTTGGCAAACCACACGACAGTATGGATCCGGGGGGGGGTGTCTCAGCACGCTTTCAACCTATTAGTAATAAAGTGGCAGTTGATTGTATGTGGAGCATTCTGGAGAAATCCAAAATACTTCTACTGTTTTCTAATGGTAAACACATAAAAAGTGTCTTTGTACACTTCCTGAAAGCAGGACAGAATAAGTACAATAAAGTAAGGAAAGTACTAAAGTGGGAATTTTGTGCACAATTTTAAAATGGTTAAGAGAATTTCGTCTGAATCAGCTTGCTGACAATAGGGATCTACATCGTGTTATTTTAGAGATGTTCGCCATTGGATGTCACTGCACCCTGTGTCTTTTATGGTGCTTTACTTTGAATCAGGGGAATACCTACTTTAAAAGACCAAGCCACGCCGAATATTATCCCCTCTGTGTTGTGACACTTTCTGCCACCACCTGTAGTAATAATGATTTGATATTTCATTGATCCCTGCGGGGAAATTTTCCGTCCACTCTCAGTTGATGTAAAAGGTCAGAGCACAGAGGCCACTGTGAGCCTGAAGCTGCCGGAGATTTGGTGACACGCTCACAGGCTTTTCAGCAGAGCAGATGCACGAAAGAAGAAAAGTATCACTACTCACAACATCACGACCCGGACTGATGGTATCATGCATCCAGGTTGCGAACCCACTTATTAATGTTTGACACTATATCACTGAAATCTGGCTTATTTGCACAACAAAAACAAATAAAAAAAATAAATCCTGGTCTTTCACTACAGCTATAAAACTGCAGCAGGTGCACAGAAAGAGAATAATAGCAGCCCTTTTAAGCACTTCATTTCTAACAGATTAGCAGAAAGAGCACAAACGCAAACAGGTGGCAAGTGTGAGCAGCAAACCCATCTTTCCAGTGAACAATAAACCTTTTATGCCACAGAAATGTCAGGACTTCAAAGGCTTTTGCTGATATTGTCCTGTCAACACTCTTTCACATTCCACATATCCAATTTAACAATCAAATGAGCTGCATGGAAAAAAAAAAACTCCAGCTATTTTTAGCAATCCGATGAACTCCTTTGCATTATTCCCTTTCTTTTGCACTTCGTCCTTGATGTTTCTTTATAGACAGCGTAACGAATGCAAAATGTGATACATAGTGTGACCATTCACCTTTAGTAACACGGGTCTGTCTGTAGGTCAGTCGCACCTCACCTGTCCAGATTTGACCCTGCAGCAGCGTCACAGAATCTGACGCAGACCTGCTGTGACACCTTTACGGACACACGGAGACAGGCAGGTCAGACAGACCGTCTGACTGATATAAAGACGGACCTGACTGGACAGTCCACCAGACCGCTTCACACACAGAGGTCTGTATTGACCGTAGCGCATTCCTACGGATCGCCTTCATCCACGCAGCACACGGCTGTGCGCGCCAACATCCAGCAGCAGCACGAGACGCAGGTTTCAACCTGTTAGCACAGACCAGGCATGTAGTGTCCCCTTACCTTTTACTCTCGTCTCCTTTGACATAGTGTCCTCTCCCTTGTGTTTCTGTCAATCTGCGGCCACTCAGCAATGCTGTCACGTTATTCTCCGCGACACCGTTTCGTCGGATAGTTAATTGAACATCGGCTCTTCCTCTGTCCCCTCTCTCCTGGCTGCTGCACCTTGACGCTTGCCAGGCTGAATCAGGGTAAGCGGGGCAAGGGGAGGTCTACAGCTGCCTCATCTGTCTCCTCTTAGCGATGAGATGGGAAAATTAAACAAAAAAGCCAAAAGCAGGAGAAATCTGCAGCTGTGTTCTCATTCACCTGAGTCAAGTCCCTCGGAGCATCGACCCGCCCCTCCGCAGACATACTTTGGCTATGTGGTGTATCTGTGCAGACCTGGCTCACATGTCATGCCCACCCAGCTCCCGTTCCTCTCTCCTCTCCGCCGCTAACAGCAGCCAGAGTTGTGCCAAAGCTCCGGTCTGCAGCTTGACTGCCTCCAGCGGTGCGCGCACGTCCGCGGCTGCTGAAGGGCGTCCGTCTTCCTCTTCCTGTCACCGTTTTCTGACTGTGCAAAACACTCAAGGAGGATCCTAAATGGAGACCTAAAAAGCAGCTGGTCCATTGCTTTTCTCATGCCTGGAGCCGTAATGAAAAAGCAGTTTACCAGCTATATTGTCACTGGGACGACACATTTAATTAGCCAAGGAAGTTTAAATCAGTTTTATTTAATCTATCATGCCAGAAGCCTTTGCAGAAATTACACATAATCTGTAAGAAAGGTTGCTGCATTTGTGTGCAGGGGTCCCAAAAGTCCTATTTAAAAAAGAACAAGGCATAGATAGGAAGAGCACAGTTAGGGGGGGGGAAGAAAAATCCTATAGCTTTAATGAAAGAGTAGAAAAAATACACATAATATGAAATATAAAGTAGATTAAAGTCTTTCTGCAGTGTCATACAATTTGGTTTTGCTGTATAGAGTTTGGCTGTAAGCAAAAATAAATAAATTAAAATAGAAATTTTGATAAAGAAAGAAAAAGAGCATGGGGGCGCAGTGAAACAGGATGGAGGGGTGAGAGCCAGCACCCCTTTAAACCATCCATCACAAAGCAGCCAGATTGGTCAGTCAGCTTGGGCAGTCACTCAGGCAGAGAAGCAAATCTTTTGGGCTTTGAGAAGTGCTTCAAAATACAACCAACCATAAAAACAAAGCTGTCGGCACATGCAGGAACTCGATTTCTTGCCTTCTTTTTCTTTCAAGGGATAAAACAGGAATGAAGCACATGAACCACGTTTCCCTCAGCAGCTTTAAATCCTTTAAATCCAGTTGTGAGATCTGGTTTAATCTGACAGATGCTTCACCTAATGGATTCCTCTAATTCATTTCTAAGCTTATTTCGACCTCCAGTCCTGCAATACTTGACCCGAATAGCTGCAGAATAGCTTCCCTCACGTTTCTTTATGGCACACATTAAGCAGCAGTGTGTCAAGTGGTCACAGTAACACCTGCTGTTTTCAACACTCGCATCCACATATGTGACCACACATGAGCTTACACAGTCCCGTAAGGATGGTCTGGTTGTGGCATCAATCGGCAGTCACGTCCACACAAATGAATATTGATGGGGGAAATGGTGATGGCCGAACCATCACCCTGGAATAAGACAGCCAGACAGTCTACATTACCAGACTCTACTAGGAATACACACAGCCAATTTGTATTTATCATGGAAGCCAATGCCAATACACTTCTGGTGTAGAACAGTGAGTTGCAATCCCTACTAAGGAAAACTAATGGGGAAAAGCCTTAAGGCCAGGAAGCCAGAAAGACAGATAGCTCTGATTACACCAAATGGCAGCACTGACTGGATCCAAGAGGAAAAGAAAGGCTAATTGAATTATGTGAATTTCTTTTGTAAGAAGAATTCTCTTCATGCTATTGGAGACACAACTCAAAGCAGCACTTTGCTTCTCAACAGTGGCTTTTGATGTTATTTGATGTCAGTATTCAGTAAGAAATATTTTACTGAACCATACAATTATAAAAAACAGATCTCTGTGGCAATTCAGAGCCAGTCTAGGCACTGAAAATTCATTGTAAACACGACTAAAGTCTTACAAAGTAAAGGCAGAAAGAAACTCAATCACATTAAATGTTTTTGTTGGTATAAACACTGCGGGGGTTTTGAAAAATGGATGAAAGAACTGTTTCAGCAGCATTAGGCTTTCTGGGAGCCGTTAAAAGACTCACAAACTACAGTGCAGGCAGTCAGCAAACTGAATTTAGCACCCAAGGTGCAGATTTGTTGTTCTTTTCTGTCTTTAAAAAATAATCCAGCAACCTTATGGAAGGAAAGGCACCGTTTAAAACTTTTTCAAGTCAGTAGCACTAAAGAAAAAAGTGTTTTTTTTAAATAAATGACTGCGTTATTATGCTGTATGTCACAGCACTCTCACGCAAGGTGAAGTTGTAATCTGGCTGTTTTTACCTTAAAGTGCTGTTTGATGACGTGGCTTGCTGTTTCACATACATGCTTACTATTCTACTGTTTAACACTACAATTCACTGTTGCTGTGACCCTTTTGTCCTCTTTATCATATTATCAGCTTTAGAGAAGTACTGTGATCCAATAGGAATGAATTAGAGGTTTAGAAGAGAACTGAACCCTTGTTTAACCAGCAAGTCTCTTGTCATTAAAATCGATATTTTAAAGGAGACATGACCTACAGGGCACACCAGTATAAAGTTATAAAAATAATCATTTCAGACATAATTAAAACAGACATGGGAAAAAGAAAGTGACAAAATAAAATTCAACTTTAGGAATACTATTATTACTCCTTCAGTGAAAGTGAAAGAAATCCTGGAGAAGTGGAGGTATGCACTGGAGAAAAAAAGGAATGGCAGTCAATATAAGCAACATAATTGTAATTAGAGTAAAAAGCTATTAAATATAAATTCAACACTTTTAATCAGCTTCAGATATCATGTCTGCTTCATTTGCTGTGAAATGACAAGGAAACAAGCTTTACCTGCTTTCCAATTAATCATCCAATTCATATTTTCTTCTTCTGGAGTTCAGGTATAACAGTAAAAACACTCGACAGTTTCATTGTTCATTATTCATATAAAACACAACTTTTATAAGTAATATGAATTGATTTTTAATGTAGTGAACATATTTATAATTTTAACCTGAGTAAATTGCACTGGGGTGCAAACTGACTTACGTTTACTTCCTGTAAGTATATTTAAGGCTACCTTATTATTTTACCTTTGCAAATCATATTAAATTCTTATCAAATGTAGTTGTTGCTATATTATTATTACACTTTAACCACCTACAGCAGCATGCTGCTAACATATTCATGCATCAACCATGAAAATTTAAAACACCAGTTTCTGTAAGATGAGATTTCTGTAAGTGCATTATGAGTGCTTTCACTTTTAATTTGTCGTACAGGCTACACTTTGTTTATTCATAGTTTCTCCTGAATACATTTTCCACATTTGAATTCAGGGCTTTTACTTAATAATGGAACAATTTTACGCTGTGGTATTGCGACTTCAAGTGGAGAGCATTACTACTTCTCCCACCCTTTGATCAACCATGATATCAAAGAAAGGTCATGCTGCTCCTGCTGAAGTGAGCTATTCTGTATGTCGGCCTATACTCAACTGTATCTTACGTTAATAAAAAATAAATGAAGAATATCTAGTTTTTCTACATAACTCCAACACGTTCACTCTGCCTTGAACGCACGTGTCTGCTTTGAGCTTGACAGATAATCATTTCTGTCTCATGATCCATCACTGTGAGTATAGTTGGCTCTCTGCAAGGACTTTGCTTCTTCTTTACTCAATTCATATAACAACTACATAACAAACAGTTCAGTCTGAGAGGTATTATTAATCCCAACAATGCAAAGCCGTGACAGATGCTTCCCTTCAGTCATGTGTTTAATGAGATCTCAGATGGCGAATGGCGTCTCAAAATGGTCTGGGAAAAGAAAAGGGGGAAATATGAGAATGCAAACGATGGTGGTGTCTGCACGACAGACTGCTCAGTGATGGCCAGCATCTCAGCAGAAATCATCCCTCAGATACTTCATCTTCGACAGAATATCCCCCGAGAGGAGCAAACATGACTAACAAGCAAGGATCCATCTGTTGTAAACACTGAGCAAAACAGACCCGACTGCCACAAAGCAGCTTTAACGCACCTGCATGCCAAAGTGCCCCTGCGAACGTGAATATATTGCAGTCAGTGTTCTGATAATGAGTCAGCGCTGACCGGTGGCAAGGTTGAATCTCT
Source organism: Oreochromis niloticus (assembly GCF_001858045.2). Taxonomy (NCBI): domain Eukaryota; kingdom Metazoa; phylum Chordata; class Actinopteri; order Cichliformes; family Cichlidae; genus Oreochromis; species Oreochromis niloticus. The sequence continues at coordinate 27,575,160 of NC_031979.2, forward strand.
GTGATCATTTGAAATTATAATCATGAGCAAAATTGTTCTAATTCTGGTCTTTCCACAGTAATATGTTTGTGCACGGTGGTTACAGCATTAAACTGAAAAATCAAAGACATCCAAGTCAACCACAGTAAAGCCTAAAAGATCAAAAGTTTGGTCTTACTGTAAGATTTGTTAAGCTGCTCCTTGATGTTAAGCGGTGCTGACAAAGCAAAAATACACTGATTTGTCTTTTAAACGTCTCCTGAACTTTAAAAGCTAAAAATAATCATAAATCAACTCATTATTTTATAGTCTTTCATGTTTCCAAGTCGCATGTCAGAGCTACCTCCCTTCATTATGCCTATGTAAAGACAGCAACACCTCCCTCACACTGAACGTACCAGTTTGTATTTATCAGAGATCGCAAAGGGGAAATGTGCACTGTGCATGAGCCTGTTAAAGCTTGCATGCATTCTGACGCCCCCATACACACAAACACACACAAAAACACACCACGCAGCCTGAGAGAAAATACGGGGCAGCTGATTCAGTGTGAGCTAATTCATTCAGTCACTGTATGTCCCCAATCAAAGGCTGGTCCCCACAGGCCAGTGCAACATCTGCATGTGCCCCCATTGCTCTATATGCCTGACTTTCATGTTGCTCTCAAGGGACTCAGACATTTTCTCAGTCTGTCAAGTTTGTCCTGTTTAATTTGTGCTACACATTTTACCACAATTAAGAAAGAAAAGCACAGAAAAGAGAATAATTAAAATAGTTCTCAACCAAGCTCAAAACCCTGAAAAGAAAAAAAATCCCTAGCCATACCCTTATCACTTTCCTTTCACGTGGTCTAACCCTCAGAGTGGACAAAGATTACAGGGATAACACATTAAATTTAGAGGGAAGTATTTTTTCTGTGCTGAGACCCTTTATTTAGACATTAAAATGAAAGAGAAATTAATTTACAAGACCTTAAGCACACCATGTCCTTGGCTTCCTACATCAGTTTGGTGGAAACCGTATGCAATTAATTTATTTCCATATGCCAATGTGAAAATAATAAGTGTGAGTAATCCTCAGGGAGATTTAGACCAAGTGCAAGGGGACGGCTGTAATCTTATAATCCTCTGTAATGTTCTAATGGTCTCTCCAAGCTTATCTACACTAAACTAACTTTCCCAGAGGTACGCAAACACAGATACAGATGGACCAAAAGAAGTAATGTGACTAACGCTCCCTGTGTAACTCAACAATCTCTTCTGCCGAGGTTTACAATAAAATCTGTGATCCCAGTAAAATTAAATCATATTGTGTCATTGCAGAAGTTATCTATAAATGTGTTTTCAGACCTTTGTCTAAGATCAAATAAATAAAAACTTTCAAAAATAAAATATCTGATTGTAAAACATACAAAACTCTATATAAAAATAATAAATAATAGTAGTCCAGGATTTGACAATGTAAAAATTTCCATCCACAGGAAACATAATATCAAAGGTTTTAAAGATAACGCTGCATCCATAGTGCTGCAGCATCCTATTGTCCGGCCAAAGCTGCGGCTGAAGCGGGTGGTGACCGGGTCGGCTGCAGGAACTCAGAGGTGAAGACGGCCTCAGCATACTCCTCCACGACATCCTGAAACTCTGCTGCCACGTCAGCCAGAGCCTCCGACAGCAACTCGTCAGCCAAGCTGTGAGACGATAAGAAGTGCAGATGTTAGAAAACATGATTATTTTCCTGTATAAAAAAAATCTTGTAAACTTTGAAAACGTATAAACTTCAATTTGGTAGAATTCATTTGTGGCATCAAAACAAATCACATATGACAATGGTATTTATGTTGCTACTGCTCCTCTATTTTTGGTCTTCTCACAAGATTTTAGGCTACAAATTTTGAAAGACATGCAAAATAAAAAGGTCAGTGGACCTGAAAACAATGGAAAATGCAAATGACTTGAAACATGTCCTTTGTGCACAGTGGTTATAATTTCAAAGTAAATGTAAATCATCAGTCTTGCGTCATCATCTTCAAAAATGCAGAAGGTCCAATTAAAGCTGGTTTCTCTGCACAAATGCGGTATCTGTTTTTTTAAGAGGTGCACATGCAAAACTTAGTTTAAAAACATAAAATAGAGCAAAATAACTCTGAAGCCTCGTGAACTGTGTGCAGCACCAAGCTAAATTTCAGTGTTTGATCATTATCTGGGTCACACACACACACACACAAAAACACACACACACTCAGGCAGAGACTGAGGCAGGGACATAGAGGATGAGGGAAAATGGGAAACACTCCCACATATCCACTGAAACATCAGTGCAACAAAACTATCAGAGTAATTGTGTGTTTTCGAACTCCCTGTTCCTTTAAAGGGTCATGACAGGAACACTTTGCTCACAGCACCATACAGCGAGAGAAACCCAGAGAAGAATGTGCCGCTGTGGTTTGGGAACAGGCATTATAAAATATCATTAACACTAATATACAAGGAACTGTGCTTGCCCTTCTGAATTACTCCAAGTTATCTTTATATTCAACACACCAGTAACTGCACAGTGTACCGTTTATGCTAATGTATGAAAATCAGAATAAAAAAGCAGATTCATACAAAGTGAACTAGGATCCTAGGACGCTACTACTAAGTTTTATTTACATGCATAAAGAAATTCAAATAGGTGTTTTGGCAGTGCTGACGTCTTTCTATCTTGCAATCAGTCTGTTAGCAGACAGAATGAATGAGATCCTCCAGGTGGTAAGGCTCCACAGCAGCACAGGGCTGCTCATTACCATCTCATCACACAGAAAGCTTTCTGCACTGTGTCAGAGCAGCAGGGGTCGTACGAGTCTATATGTATGCCTTCTCCGTCTCCAAAAACACTGAGATAATTGGATGGTTTCTCACACGATATCTTGTTGTTGTTTTTTCTAAGTACAGATTCATGTTTTAAAAACTTTGGCTTTTTGATGTGAAACTGATAATGAGCCAGTGACACAGTCAGCCAGATCCCACGGGTGGGACTGGACAGTTTTTCAGATCTAAACTTAAGAAAGGCAGTTTATCGAGCTGTTTGCTATCCCACGCAAGTCTGTGACGCAGAGGAAAAAGGATTTCAGAAGTTTAGAACTCGTATATTAAACGCGCAAGTTCAATATGTTCACAATGATGGCACGAAGCCAGCGTTGCACCAGCAGCGGCCTGTCAAGTATGTAAGTTTGTGAGTGGGAGAGAAGACCGGCGGCGAACAACAGAGGCGCACTATGCAAACCATAAACTCTGCATGATCCTCTCTGAGTGAGCGCCTCCTGCTGTGCACAGTGTCCTTCAATCGTGTCCAGAGACATAACAAAGAACAGAAAGGACAGATCTGCTTCAGCGTGGTTCTAGTTACAAACACTAAGCATGTCATATCATTAATATGTAGGACAACTTAAAAAAAACTCAACTCAAAAAAAAAGCTAATTAATTTCACTCTGAAACTGCTGCACCGTGGAAGAGACTCATTCATAGCAAATAGTTATATTAGGTGGAAAATGTCTTGTTGTTTGAGGGCGTTCTAGATGAAACTGAACACTGACAAAGGTTCTGCTGAGAGCTAATGCCCCTTAATAAAGACATACATGAACACTTAATGTGCATTTAGAAGGATAACTTATTCTGATAGGGGAAGCTGTAACTTCACAACCAGTGTTTATGTCTGTCATCATCCGACACTGGTACAGGACAGAAATCAACCAACATCCATAATGCAATCCTTGTTGTTGCCTGTGTGGTGGCTGAGGAAGGCCAACAGGATCTCCTGCTCTCCATCGGTCTTATAGCAAATGAATCAGCCATCGCTGCGTTCACAATTTCATTCACTGATTGTGTTCGAAATGACTGAAAAGAGGTCAGAATGTTAGGCCATGGCAAAGAAAAATCTAACTGGGCAGCCCTGCTACTTTGTCTCTCATGTTGGACCGAGCACAGACTGACTTACTGTCACATCCTATGGTACAAAGTGACATAGCAGAAGGGCCAGCAATAGCAGATTAGCATGGTAACGCAGAAGGAGATGTATGCGACACAAGACATAATGTCCAGCCATCTATTTTCTGAACAGCTTGTCCAATTCAGGGTCGCGGGAGGGCTGGAGGCTATCCCGGCTGTCACAGTACAAATGGTAGGGTACACCCTAGACAGTTTGCTAGTCTACTGCAGGGCTAACACAGAGAGAAACACAAACATAGCTGTAGATGTGAGCATGCAGTATTTTACAACCAATTAATCAATCTCTAATTAACCTAACATGCATGTCTTTGGGCAGCAAGAGGCGTATCTAGAGAGAACCCAAGCAGACACAGGGAAAACCCACACAGAAAGGACCCAGATGGTCAGTGAATTTGGACTGTCTTGCTGTGAAAAAACAAGGCTAACCACTGCGCTGTGTCATCCAACATACAAAGCAAAGGTAGCACTAATGGATATCTATGCACACATGTAATGTCACAGGTGTTAAATATAAATGTTTCAAGCTGTTTTTAATCCTATACTGTCATCTTACATATTTAACTTTAAGCTTTAGCTAAACACAAAACAAGAAGGCTCGAGAGGTTGAGGGAGCTTATAAAAATCTCTATCTGTAGCACAGTATTGAGATCCCTCCCCAGACCATGCAAGCCCCACTCACACCTTGACCCATGTGACCATAATGACTCATGTGATGCTAGGGTGGAGCAGCGAATTGACACCTTGGCTCATGTGACTCTAATTACTCACACGATGACAAGGTGGGTCAGTGACTCTCACCTTCAGTGTGACAACCCCACTAAGAGGTAAATTCCTGAGACTCCCTATCAGCTTTTATAACTGAAAAAGCCTCTGGGATGAAAGGTGAAACGTCTTTAAAAATCTAAAAATAGAACTGCAGTTGTCTTAAACTCGAGCACTTTAGACTATCCCGATGACTGGGAACGTACACAGATCATAACAGCAATGCATACTTCAAACACTGGTGGCAATCAGCCAGTGCAAACAAAATTCCCTGATCATGTTTATGCACATGTCTCATTAGCTTAAGTCATTATTAAAACAGTCAGTTTTCTACCCGTCTGCAACGGCCCAGGGGTCGAAGCTGCCCACAGCCTCATGAGCCACAGCACGCAGGTAATCCTCATAGTCTTCCCGGTACTGCCGAATGCTTCTCAGCATGCTGCCTGGCACTGAGATAACAGTCGCCTTGCTTCCCTCCAGAGGGCCAGGGAACATGGTGTTGTTTGCAGGATGATGCTCATCTTGGGATGCTTCCTCTGTCAGGCTGTTCTCACACAGGAAGCTGCGAATGTGGAAAAACAAGACGATGCTCAGAAGGTGAGCCCAAGAAATATACTTTTTCAATATCTCAAAATAATATTTTCAGTTCAATTCAGTTTTATATCATTTTTAAAGGCACTTTAGGGCAGGTAAAAACCTCATAATATTATAGAAAGAGTGAGAATCCCATTGAGAAAGCAACACGATGAGTAGATGACCTCTAAGAGATGTTTATGTGGAGAAAAGGTAACTCTGCGGTAGAACACAAACTCTCGCCGTGCCTGACGTGAGGGTGTACATGATGAATTTAGGAGAGGTGTCAGAGTGCAAGCAGCTCTCTTGCTTGCCCCTTGCTCAGAACGAGCAGGGGCTCAGCTGGGCATCGCCGTGGTCTGGCTTTATAATCCTCTCTGCTTTGACAAATCAGCCTGGCTCTTGCAATGGCGCTCACTGTGCTATATTTAGTGTTGCAGCAGCTCCCAAGCAAAGTGCCTCTCTATTGTGCTCCCTGGGCCTCAGCTGAACTTGTTTCGGTTTTGACTATTGGGGCTGCAACCCATGGGGTGGCCATAAATATCGAAGTGCCAGCACAGCGAACCATGCTTCCAGTCTGAAATGGGTCGATTTACTGTTTGACGGGAAAAACACCAATTCTGTACCCTGCAAACTCGCTTATTTTTAAAGTCGCAATGGCTCCCACGCTTCTGAAAAGAAAATAGACCAGCCTGTGTTTTCTGTGAATGAAAACCATTCAGATACTTTGGCACAAAAGACCATCTGCAAAGCAAGATTGGTCTTGCATAACAATCTGTGAAAAGGTGATATGAGTGCTGAGAGAAAAAATTTGCAAATTAAATATCATGACAAATTCTTAGTAATAGTTTGTTACTCTATTGTGCCCTATGAAATTCACTCCAAACTGAATGAGACATCTATGATGAACCTTCATTTCAAAATCTGTGCTTTCACAACTCTGTGTACATTTCTGTTTGGCTAGTGCATACAAGTACCAAATTGCTGAAACACTAACAAAACATCCTCTATCCATCACGTTGTAGCACCTGCAACTTGGCCTGCACACGGGATTTACACAAACCCAAACAAGCAAGCAGCATTAGCCATTAGCGTGATCACCTCAGGTTTGTCTTCTCATTTCTCTACAAAAGCTAAAGCCACGCAGAGTCTGGCAAAGATGGGACCTGGCACAGGACGGTGCCATATGTGATATATCAAAAGGGATGCAAGCTGGGCTGAAGCTGAGTCAGATAAAACCACAAGTGGCTGAGAGATAGTAAGGGGGTGATTCAAGCGAGGCTCACAGAAGCCTCAGTGACAGCGGGGAAGATCAGCGTGGAAAGAAACAGGTGGAGTATACTGGGTGAAAAAAAAAAAAAAAAAAAAAAAAAAGCCAGAAATCCTCAATATTCCAAAAAGAAAATCTCCTTTATAATACTGCACTGGACTGTTTTAAATGTGGGTGCAGAACTTAGAAGGCATCACAACTACAAATCTACCAGGTTACAAAGTGACAAATACAGGAGGGGACAACTGTAGCCACAGACGAAAAAGGTGGGAGAGAGCAGTGTGAAATAAATAAATAAAATAAATGCACGGTTTTTAATTTTTCTGAGTGAGCTTTTTATCTTTTTATTGATTTGCTTGACCAGCTGATGGAGCTGTAGGGGGGATGGGGGTGATTGAGGTTTGGGCTCCTCACCATGGATACATAAATCTTATCTGCTGCTCTGCTGATGTGTTAAAAGATTGTCTCCGTGTTTGTTTGACAGCACTCACACAGGCACAAGAACAAAGACACCCAAGGTAAGAAGCGTGTGCTGTTTTGGAAAGAGTATTTAGCGCGACAAAGGCGGCGTTACGCCTGGTGAGAGTCAATGGAAGTGTTAAAACCCTCTGGGCTCTCCTGTCATTACTAAAAAGTAACCCCGACTATAGTCAGCATAGATTAAAAGAAAAGAACAGAGTAGCAGAACTCACTAAATATAAATCTATTTTACTCTTTCAGTTAGTATTCTTTTGAAAACTCTCCCGATCAAACCTCACTTTCCTTGGCTCAGTGCTTACAGAAAACCAGCTTACTTAATACAAAAATCAGGAAACCGATAACTGATACCATGTGACAATGTCCCTCTTAGCTATCAAACAATAGCACCAAAGAAGCCTCCAGCGATAGTCACACTGAGAAAATTATGCAGCTTTATTTCCGTGGCATGTTTTTTTTCCCCCATGGTGTGTATAAATATGTGTGTGAGGCACAAAATGACAAGCATGTCGCCTGATGTGTCTCTCAGGACTGAAAAATGTGGGCTGTAAACAACTACTCAGGGCTGAGACAACACACATGATGAGCTCTTTGCTCATTTTCCCGTTCCCAAATTAAACCTCACCATTCTGCTACACTGAACACCAGGACAGTCAACACTGACAGAGGATTAACACAATCCCACATCAGCACGAAAAACAAACCACATTTTTAACCACAGGTTTTGATCCGAGGGCTGCGGAAGCAACAGGAAAGGGCTGCAGCTGTGAAAAGCTGCTTATCAAAATAACTTTCCTAAATGTCTGGAAAATTATGCTCCTTAGAGAACAACCACTCGGATGACCTGCTGCTCTCTGGCATCAGTTTTAGAATTACCATCATTTCTCAAGATCTGATCATTTTGGTTAGAGAGGTGAACTATTTGGCAGTTGTAGTTGTGATTATTATACAAAGGGCTGTTGTGCACACAATCTGACATAACCTAAAGTTACAAAGCAACAACAGCTAAATTTAGTGTATAGACTGCAACAACATAAGGCAAGGCTGTTTTTAACTTATGATGCATCCTTGGTGGTTTGCTTCCGCATTAGCTTTTCTTCCCTTCATCTGTGCTGGTATGTGTTGTACTATGTGGCACCTGGGCCTGTTTATCCTTCAGCACAGGTAGCCAAGGCATCTCTCTCACAGCTCAGTTCATTTTACGAAGCAACTCTGTGTCCCCCAAAGACAGCTCTGTAAAACAATGTGCCTAATAAACACAATTTCTCTCCCCATCTCACACCAAACGACTCCCTACTTCCAACTTTATTACTTCTAAGGGGGACAAAGCACTGTGAAAAAAGAGATGCTGTAGGTGGACAACAAGTTCCTTCTTGGACTTTTTGCAGCGAATTAGAAAGAAGACAAACAAACAATCTGTCAGAGTGTCTTCTCTGGATTCACAACCTGCAGCATGAGCAACCTTTATGACCTGCTGATAGCGCTGCAGGGAGGTTTATTCTTTCGTAAGTTAGATAGTGCAGTAGTCATGGAGTAAGTGCTGAACAGGCTGGGTCATGCTTCATTTAGAGAATTGAGAATGGGGACAATATATAGAATCCTTTTTTCATATGCAAATGAGTACAATTACTGCATTACAAGCAACCTCAGAGCCGAAAAATACAATGCATGCAAGAGCCAATGGCACGACCACCATCAGTCTCGTCTTACAGAGTCATTATTGGACTAGATAAAATGGTTAAAAGAAAGGATTCTGTGATGGCATGTGTGACTCAGCAGACAGCAAAGCTACCCACCCTCTGCGCTGCTGAATTTCTCTGTCAACCTCACTGATTTCACTAAGAGACTTAATCGATCTGTGTACCAACAGAAACCAGCTGCATTTTTCTCTAAGCATGACCAAGAAATTTCAAATGCTTTCAAACAAAAAAACAAGTAAATACAGATAACCCATGCCTTGCAAAAAGCTGAAATACTGAGCTGATTAATTATTCACTGATATCTATGTGAATTTAAATTTAATTCAATTATCACCAACTGTTTTGTTATGGTACAATCGTCCCTTTTGCTGAATTTACAGCACAACCGAATAACTATCTATCTTCTGATAATAACTCAAGGGGCTCAATACACACAATCACCTTGTGTGTTCTTTTATTCATTAGCATTCTAGTCAACTTGTTTACTAAGATTAGTACTTGCTTTCAAATAAAAGTGTTTTTCTATTGATCCATGTCAAAAAACCCAAAAAACCCCAAAACAAACACCAATCACATCCACTGTGATTTAATGTGTCAACCAAAACAAAACACAAAAAGGTCCAGTGGGCTGCCAGCACTTTTTAGAGGAACTGTAATTCAGACTGAGGATGAAAGTGTTGCAGGCGGGTCTGTTCTGAGCTACAGTGATTCAAGGTGTTTCAGAACAAATGAGCTAGCAGTTATCAAATGACTGTCCCTGTTAAGAAGCTGGAAGGCTTGATGCCTCTAAAATGAACAGCCAATTAAAAAAAAGACACTTCTTAAAAAAACACCTGTGTTATGTTTTCCAGAAAACTGAGTTATTGCTTGATAGATGCATTAAGAACAGTTAAACAAAGTGCAAAGCAAAGTGGCTCTTAAGGCAAAGTTTCCACCGAGTGAAGTGAACCTGAGGCAGTTGAAGACTGACAGACTGACTTTAATTTGCTAATGGTCGCAGCTTGAATTTGTTAAAAGTATCCTGCTGACTTGTCTGTGTCAACAACTTCTAGTCCCTTCCAGTCTCTTTTCTCTTTCCTTCCAAGTTCCTCGTTAATTTAAGCAGTATAGCAGCTGCAGCTAAAGCCCTGGGCAGTGGAGGGTCTCCCTGTGGAGTCTGCTGCCAGAGTCAGGAATAGAGTCTGCCCTGCGTACGGCAGCCACCAAGTGAGTTTTGCAGGATGAGTAAGGACTCCCAGTGGAACAGTGATTACAGGGCACACACGTCATGTGGAAAAAGACTAAATGTGTATAGCTGGGAAAAAAGAACATTAACCACTTCCTTGTCATTGAGTCTAGAGGTGCAATTAAACCAGCACTGAATGACTTCCTGTGGAAGATGCCGTTTGTTTCTCTTCATTACAGCATCAGCAACTAAAGCAAGTCATTAAAGGCAATTTGATATGTAATTTGTCTCATAAAATTGCATTAAAAGTCACCTGATACTTTCCAAGTAATTAAAATCCACCATTTCCATATTTGCATTTGTTAAAAAAGGGAGTATATCATAATTTTGTGCAATCGGGAGCATTGAGCTGAGCTATGATGACCGATAATTGAGGCTAAGACCTATAATTTCAGCTCAAATGAGTGGAAAGGGAGTTAAATAGGTCAAACCTTAATACTGGGCTCCAGTTAATATTCTGAGAACACTTCAAAATTTCCCTACTGACTTTTCAAGACGAATTAAACAGCAATGAAGGAAAGCCGTCAGCTAAAGATGAGACATAGAAATGACTTAGGTGCAGTAAAGGGGAAAAGACAGAGAAACCCACCCAGTCTCGACAGGTTTCTCAAGGACAATATCCGCTGCAGAGGTCTGCTTCAGCACTGGATTTGTGAGCCTAATTGGCTGAGGAGAGGCTGGCCTGGAGCTGGGGGCATGGGACTGGGATCCTGGGAAGAACAGAGAGAAAGCGAAAGAAGGGGGAAATGTTAAGAGGGATGGGTGGAGCAAGGAGCAGACAGACAGAAAGACAAAAGGACAACAGCATACAGCGTGAATGACAAGTATTCATCTGGCCTTTTCAGTTGTAGCACTGTCTCCACCTACAGGAAAGGTCTGGGAAATAACTTTCTAGGCTTTGCACTTGCAGATAACAATTTTGTTTAAGTGCAGAAATCGTCCGTTTTTGGCTTCTTCTTTTTTTTTTTTTTTACCTGCTGGTCCTGGTTGTTTCAAGTAAAGAGGATCTGAATAGGTGATAGAAGCAAACCGTCTCCTCACTTCCTCCTGATCCCGCTGTCAGACACACAGAGAACCAGATTCTATAAACACAGCATCCTACTGACAAAGAGCCTTGTCAAACAAATTGAACGGCGTAATCAAGTCTGGAAAATGCATCAGTATGCAGACGCAGACCACAGCTGTCATAACAGCTCATTATAAACACTAAACCAGTAACCAGTGACCTTTCAAGTTCCATAGTGACCTTTCACTGGTGGGTCCCTCTCACCTGTATCTCCTCCATACGAAGCAGCATACTCTCCAGGGTTGGGGCCTGCAGCCTGTCCTGGGCCATGTCCTGCAGCTGTCTGTCTGTCTTAACTGTCCACGCTACCCAGGCGGTGTCCTCTAACAAATCCTCAAGCAGTTCTTCACTCAGCTGCTCAGCACTTTCTTCTGCCTGTAAATGGCAATAATTACAAAAAACAAACAAACAAAAAAATACAAGTATTCTGAGTTTAGCTGCACAGTTTTTAAACCATTGCCATGATAAAATTAAATGTCAAATCTCCTGTAGTCAAGCTCACCCTCTCTGCAGCCTGTTCAGGCACTCGACTCCTCAGTGGAGAGTTAATTCTGTTGTTCCTGGACTCACCAATTTGCTGAACGCACAATAAAAATCTCAGTTTATTTTATGAGGTACATCTGAAGCCAAACACACGCATACACACAAACTTAGATTTATTTAATCATTCACACGCAACAACTGTCTCCTTCGTCTTTAGGAGGTTTATAAAAGGAAGAAAATCTGGCACTAGCTGCCCAGCAGATAAGTCTTCCTACCTGGGCTTCATCCAGAAGGGGCTGAATTCTCTCTCTGGCCTTCTGCTCAGCTCTCTCAGCCCACTGAGTTGGCGAGACAACTTCAGACCTGTGAACCAAAACACACCCACACTGCAAGCTGTCACAGAAGAAGTTCTGAGGCTGAGCTGCTTTAACTTCAAGAGACAATTTTTTTTTTTTTTTTTAAAAAGGTATTAACATAAAGTATAGTTATAAATATATTTGGAATTTTAGCCCACCTTGGGTTCAAAATGAATGCTGAATTAATTAAAAAGATTGAATTTCTATGATTAAAAAACAAAAAGGTTTCTGCCAAGATTTTAAAATAACTATCCGTCTGAGTCCAATAAAACATTCACATTACTGAAAACTCATGAGAGAATTAATTAATCATCACTATCAATCATTATCAATGACGGCCAAATGTATTCACACACAATAGAAGTAGTCATCAGGCTCAGTATTTTTTAAATTATCCACATTAATCTGTAATTATAATAGGCATATAAGGTCAAAACTGTCAAACTCTTTGCTGGCGTTCTGGTTACGTTCACTGTTGAAACCAATAAAAAAAATCCATAAAGCCTGACATGCCAGTTAAGAGTTTCACCAGCTGAGAGCAGTTGGAAGCATAAAAGACTCACTGAGTGTGACATAAGCATTTTATTCAAAATGCAGCCTGTTGATTGTATTGACGTCTATTGTGTCCAACTTATCACCTATAAACAAGTGAAGCAGTTTAGTGCTTTTACTTGTCACAGTGGCAGGAGGAAAAAATAAGATATACCGACTTGTTATATACCCAATTTAAACACTAATTTTTTGCAGCTTTCTTTAGCTTTAAAACAAACAACCAAACAAACAAAAAGAACCTGCCATGGGTATAACACACAGGCAAAACGGATCTGTAATAAAGGTGAATTTTCGTTCAACTTTCCATGTAACACACTTTGTGCAAATTTGTTAATGTTATGTAAGCCACAAAATTATAGCGGCTGCATGTGTTCTTAATTAACATTACATGTTTCCTGCAATGGTATTCCCCTCTTGACAAGGTGAGTAAATAAAGAGCAGGCCTACACGTCTTTGTGACAGAGAACACAGTAGCGTTAACCCACACATTCACAGTAGTGTAATTAAGTGTTGACTTTGCTCTGTGCACACTGCGTTTTGTTGCCAGCCTTTTAAAGTTGGGCTCTCCAGTGACTAATTAACAAATACACAGCGGTCTATAGGAACATATGCTCTCCTTGGTGCTGAATGGATGTGCTGCAATCACAGTCTGCATTATTTTCCACTCATTGTTTTGTTCTGTTGTCTGTAGATAATGTTGCCCATGTTGTAATTCCCAGAGTAAATGCTGATTTGATTGTGAGGAAAATGAACCGAGTGGGAAATGTTTTATTTTCTTCTTAAATAGCATAAATGCCAAGTATTTACAAAGGTTAAAGGGCAAGTGCATATATCGCTATATATACACACTGTACTTACTTTTTTATCTCATTAATTAATCCCTTTTATTTCAGTCAGAGGGAGTTTGTTATCATGCCATAGTGTCTGCAGAGATTGCAATGATGGGGCACATGAAATAAAAAATTTTTTGGCTAGATTAATATTCACCATGACTTTAAGCCTTCATTACCTTGGATCCAAGCCTGCTAAAACAATAATTTTATTAGTACTGTACCTTAATCTCTGAATGCGTTCAGCCTCTTCTTTACTCAGCTGGTTCAGCTCTTGCAGTCTCTGTGCAGTTATCTTATCCAGCCAAGCTTTCCTGCATCACCCAGGCAATCATCAAATGAAGCAAAATGTAAGCTCAAAGAAGCTTTGCACATAAATAATTTATAATCCTCATCTTTAATCACGCTGCTAGCCACTGATTAATAGGAAAGCACAACTGCAGTAATTAAGATTTGATTAAACGGAGACATATGTGGAACACTCAATCAATGAGGTGCTTATAAAACAGGCAAACTATTAATCACTCAAAAAGAGAAATGGCCTCAATCTAGCTGGCACCTAGATTAATTTATTGGAAAGAATTAACTTTGAATTAGAATCAGAGTATTGCCTCTGGCTCTCAGCAAGTGGGGTCTGACATAAAGGTTAGAAATGGCTCTCTGAATGTTCTCATTAATGTTCCTTTTTCCTAGATTCCACCCATGTGGCATTTTGCTATGACAGATAATCTAATGTGAGATGCAGAAATGACAGATTACAAGGTAATCTGAAAAAAGATATTTATAATAAGTAGAAGCGATAAAAGCTGGGACAGGCAGATTTTTCACCATCAGGCAAAAATTCCCAACTAAACTTCTGCATTTTCTTTGGGCTCCATTATCAGGTTTTAAGAAAACCTAGCCAATTATATTAGATTGTGGCCAATCAGAGGTCCTTTCAGAGAGTCAAAAAGTGCAGATGCACATGCAGATCACTAGTGCATCTGCATCCCTAGGGTCTGAGCCTGAGCAAGTGTTGGAAAATATTGCAGGAAAAGTTGACGGTCCCTCACTAGCAACAGCTGCCTCTGGCCTGCAACGCACCACAGTAACAAGAAAACAGACTTATCAAAACACATTTATATGTAATATTATGGTCACAGGTCCTGCTCATAGCGGAGCCAAGTGTTTGCCTTTTTTCACTCTCACTGTAAGAACAGCCATGAAGGATGTGTAATTTATGGTTCAAAGCTTTGATTTTATATGTAACATCTTAGACTGTTATCATGAAAGCAAGAGAAATTAGGCCTTTTGCTAGACTAAACTAACCAGCTTACACATAGCTTCTGCCATGGGCACATGAAGAGTGTAATCATCTGCAGGGAGCGGGCTTAGGACAGAGGAGAGCTGATGGAAGAGAGATTAACTTTCACATTTTATTTCTCTATTGTTCCCGATTACTGCTGACCTATGTAGTTAAAAGAAGGTTAAAAAAAAACTTTGGGAGGTGAGTGGTGGTAAGGTTCACCTTAATGCTTCATTCTGAGCTTCTTTCTTTCTTTGTGAGCTTAGGCCTGGCTCAGTTGCCAAACTACCTCCAGGCCTCTGCTTTGGAGGGTTTGGTGAGGATTTCACTGGAGAAAAGAGGCAACGAGGCTCTGGTCTTCCCCTGTGTGGGGATCTGTTGATAGTAGAGAATGATGAATGGATTAAAAAATGTAAACAGAAAGATGCTATATTAAACAATTCAATGGAAAGCGGAAGAGCAATTTTTATCTTGACACTTACATCTCCTATACTATATTTATCAAATTACTTTTTTTCAGATTTTCCTTACAACTGTCATCAATGAAAAATGAAAAATTTGGTGCATATGGTATGTGCTGCACTTTACTAGTAACATTGTAGGCATATTAATTGGATATAATCTATATCCTATAATGTATACAACCTCTTAGTCCATCAGATAATCTGATTATGCCTACTTGCATCCACAATCTGATTGAAATTCATAAAGAGATAATTGTGTAAAATTGTCTTTTTGGGGTGGGGTTTTGTCCACACATATTATTTTATACTAAATGTAAACTGTTACCTGGAGATCAGAGTTTCAGACATTAAAGCAGTACTTACATAATGACATTAATCATCGAGTGAGCCGAGGACTGCACAGAGAGATAACAGACTCACCGTTGTGGAGGAGGAGAGTGAGGGGATGTAGGTATCCAGGGCACAGAGTGCTCTTTTTGAGGGAGCTGGTTCACTCTGAGCCGAGAGGAGACTGTAGGCTGCTGGAAGCCTGCATCTTCCATCTGATTATGCTATAATAAAAATAGAAAATAAATATTTAATTATTTGTTTACATTAACCTCACATTGGTTACGTCTGATCTTTGGTAAAAAAAATAAATAAATATATGTTTTCACAGGGTATGATATCAAACAACAAATCATGTTGCTAATAACATGTTATTAAGCCTTCTCTGTGTCTTATGAAATACTGAATTCAGTACAAGCCCAGCACCTTTATTGTTTCAGCCGTTTTTCTCTGAGAGGGCAGCTCTTTTCTGCTGTTAGTATTGGTCTGGGATCGTCTCTGCAGCTCCCTCTGCTGGACGAGGCTCTCCAGGCCAGACCGCAGCACCTCTCTTCTATTGAGGGGCTGTTGAGTAGTTTTGGGTTTCTGGGAGGCCACTCTCTTATCTGCTGACAAAAATAAAAAGTTAAACAATTTATTTGTTTTGATCTTAATTTATTTAAGTCAAGACCAAACAAGATTCTTTGTCCCTTTCAGTACAATTCAATTAAGTTGAACCCTGATGGGAGCAGACAGCACCACCAATTAGAGAATTTGCTTGCACTCTTGACAGCCAGGTGGATGTGTGGTTTAGGTTCAGGTTTCTAGGGAGATCTAGATTGCAGATGAGGCTCACTCTAGGTGTTTATGTCATCACTTCCAGTTGATGCCTCTCAGCCCAATAATACCCAGCAGGACTTAACTGCTCATATACTAAACAGCAGGGGACCAAAAGCCAGAGTTCTGCACTTTAAATCTTGTTTTCCTATCACTTCCTGGCTCCCTGATCAATTCTAAGCCTGGGTACAGCAATTTACGCACAGCGGGAAGCCCCAAGTCAACCGCACAGAAGCCCTTGGGGGGCTTTTATATACATAGGAGAGCAAATGGTTCGTCCTTCGTCAGCAGGCCTCTATCAACAAGTAGGTCTTAAGTTGAAATGATAGTCATTAAGCAACACCCACGAAGTCTGCATTAATAAATACACAAAGCAAGTAAACAGTGCTCACCATGGAGGCCTCTTCTGGGATTTTTTGCTTTGCAAGGACCTCGAGCAATTCCTTGCAGTTTGGGATGCCTGGGTGCAGCCGTAGGAGACTTGCTGCGATGAGGAGATTTCCTTTGCGGAAGGCATGCTTGAGCCTGCATCTTTATGAGCATCTCTTGTTTACTGAGAGCAGAATCCAAAGTCTATTAAAAATGAAGTGACAGCAAAGCCTGAGATTATTTACTCAATTCAAAAAATAGATATTTTCCTAAAGTAAGTTTTACTTTTAGACAAATTCCACTAAATATTGATTAATCCTGCAGCACAAGTCATCTATGTTTACAGTAATATCACAAATAAACAATGTAACAAAGGAAATAACATGTAATAAAAATATATGATTCATCTGGAGAAATCATATCATTTAGGCATATTAAAATCTTATTACTACTTTGATCTGTGACCTAGAAACAGCAGCAGATACAGAATCTGTTCTTGTAATGCTCTGCCAAACCTGCACTGCAGTTAGTTTGAATTCATGCATGAACATTTGTCTTTTTTAAGTAAAATAAGAAAGTAGATTTAAAGTCAGGGACTGTTAAAGCCAATACAACACTGCACTGGTTTGCCACATTGAGCTTCTTTCTGCTGATTGTTTTTGCATTGTCCAGGAGCCAAATCTTCACTAGGAAAACACACATCACGCTGTGAATACAGCGGTTACATCGTGATCCTTACCTCTAGTTTCTGCAGGATGTCAAGGGCCGTCTCAGGCACAGCTGAGCCCTGGTCCACTTCAACTTTAGCTGAGCACAAAGAGAGCTGGCGAATCAGCTGCCCCAGTTCTTTGGAATAAGGAGGCACTTTGCTGTGAGACAGATCAGAGAGCTGATGGATAAAAACCTGTAAAGCCCTCAGTGCCCCACGATGTGCAGCCGCAAGCCTGTTTATCGCCATGGACTGAAAGTAAAAGAGAATGCAAATAAATTAAGAACAGAAATGTCAACTTTTTTTAAACAAAACTCCTTCATAGAAAAAAATAAACTGACACGGCTGTGGTTTTATTCATTTAATTCAATTTTATTTATATAGTGCCAAATTACAACAGTCGCCTCAGGGCCCTTTATATTGTAAGGTAAAGACCCTACAATAACAAATAAATAAAACAAATTTTCAAAAATTATAAAAAAATAATAGCTAAAACAACCAGATGACACCCCCTCCCCACCCACCCCCGACCCCATGAGCAAGCACTTGGTGAAAGTGAGAAGGAAAAACTCCCTTTTAACAGGAAGAAACCTTTGGCAGAACCAAGCTCAGGAGGCGTGGCCATCTGCTCGCGAGTGGTTGAGGCAGAGGGGAGAGCCATGAGGTCCAAAATGTCACTGACTTTCTTCTCACCTTTTTAGCGTCCCACATTTTCTGGCTTCGTAGTTTTTCTATATCTTCTTGTATCTCTTTTACCTGTTAAATAATTGAGAGAACACTGTCTAGAGGAGCAGAGCAAAAGGAAATCCAGTGATAAACATTTAATGGCATTCAATAGAAATTTAAATACCTGTTGCTGCAGAACATAAATAATCCGAGCTGAGCGAGCTGCCTGTTTCTGTCTGCGTATCTCCAACTTGTTTTCCTCTTCAGGTTCTAATGACTCCTGTATTTTCTCCCCTGTTGTTTAAAAAATACATTATGCATTATTTATCAGCATCATGCATGGGAAGTGAAATCATAGGAAAAGTGTGATCATTGCAATGGGTTCCAAAATTATGATTACACTCCATGCATTTCAAGTTATAGATGTCTTGTGAGCTACCTCTGTTAGCCAGCTCTTCCACTTTCTGAATATACACTTCCAGCTCATTTTGCAGCCTGTGGATCTCATGGCTTAAAGGTGCCTCTTTGTCTCCTTCTACCTGCCTAAGGCCAGGGTCTCTGGTTGGGGGTGAGCGGCCAATTCGAGGCATGGATGAAATAGGATGTTTCTGGGATGTGTGTCGTTTGGCTCCAGCTACAGTCACCTTCTCTTTTGGACTGGATGCTTTTGACATCATTTTACTTGGACTGGCTGCAAACTCCTTTAAAGAGAGGAAATAAACTTCATTTGCTAAACAGGCACCAACAATTCCTTTTATATTATATAATCAAGAATGTTATTATAGACAAAACAGTAATTAAATTACCTGACGGAGTTCTACATCACTTGTTTCAAAGAGTGAGGCCTCCTGAGAAGGTTTGGCTGATAATTTTGTCAGCGATTCAAGGCGCCTTCGTCTTAGATCTCGCTTGGCCTGCTTAACAGCTGCCTGAAGCCTCTCCTCAGAGAGTGTGGTGAAGCTGAAAGAGCTTCTGGTGCTGTCCACATTTTCCTTAACTTCTGATACAGGCAGCAGTCGCTCTATCACAATGGGGGCAGGCAGGCCGACATGTGTGGCACGGTTTCTAGTACTTGCAGGGATGGTGTCATTGAACAGCAGCTGTGGTGTGCAAGACAGAAGTCAGTTTTATCTGGTATAATCAGTCATTATGATTAGACCCAATCAGATATATTTATCAATAACAGGTATTTAGGTATTTAGGAAATGGTGTCATTGGATATAGTTGTGGTCAGAAGGATACAAACAATCATTAGGGGCGTCATGGAACCAGAATTACGATGAGATTCATACGATAAAGTATACCATATCATATAAATGTCGTAGTAATTTGGGGCTTTTAATGATTTCTTTCAACAGATGAGCAGATGGAATAATAATAACATTCTCTTTGTGCAAAAGCTAGATTGTTGAAACTTGGACACAATTGGGTGTTGAACAGGACAATGATCTCAAACACACATCAAACCTGATTTTATAAAGGATAAAACAGGCAAACATGAAGCTTTTCGAATGGTCTTCCCAAAGCTGTGACCTCAACCCTGCTGAATATTTGTGGACTGTGTAGGTCCATGCCAGGAAACTAACCAATTTAAATTAACTCTACCAATTTTATCAAGAAGAGTGAACACTTATTTAGACAGAATAATGCCAGAGGCTTGTGGATGGCTATTAAAATCATGTAAGGGACATTTAACCAAATGTTGGTGGGGGTGTATGTATATATTTGAGCCTATATGTATAATTTTGATCATATGTGCATTAGATGGCATTCAAATATTCAGAAAATGTGCCCAATTCTAGTGCGACCATCTCCAGGTCTCAGTACCATCTTGTAAACCTTCCTGTAAATCCTAATGAATGAAGCCTTAGCTTGATGCTCAAATTAAATGAATGAATGAATTTTGTAGTACCATATCACCCCATTAGAGCACTTCACTCTTGCACTGCAGGCTTGGTTGTTTTTCCTAGAGTATTTAAAAGAAGAATGGGAGGGAGAGCCTTCAGTTTTCAGGCCCCTCTTCTATGGAACCAGCTTCCAGTTTGGATTCGGGAGACAGACACTATCTCTACTTTTAAGATTAGGCTTAAAACTTTCCTTTTTGCTAAAGCATATAGTTAGGGCTGGATAACGTGACCCTGAATCCTCCCTTAGTTATGCTGCAATAGGTGCAGGCTGCTGGAGGATTCCCATGATGCATTGAGTATTTCCTTTCAGTCACCTTTCTCACACAACATGTGTTAACAGACCTCCCTGCATTGAATCACACTTGTTATTAATCTCTGGCTCTCTTCCAGAGCATGTCTTTATCCTGTTTTCCTTCTCTCACCCCAACCGGTCGCAGCAGATGGCCGCCCCTCCCGGGGCCTGGTTCTGCCAAATGTTTCTACCTGTTAGAATTGAATTTTTCCTTCCCACTGTCGCCAAAGTGCTTGCTCATAGGGGATCATATGATTGTTGGGGTTTTTCTCTGTATGTATTATTGTAGGGTCTACCTTACAATATAAAGCGCCTTGAGGCGACTGTTGTTGTGATTTGGCGCTATATAAATAAAATTGAATTGAATTGAAATTGAATCTAACTTCCAAAAAAAAAACGCACATGAATCTCTGGTAAACTTCACTGAAGCGCTTTACTTTGACACCAAGCTATTTACAAACATTGATATGAACATAGTGATATGCTTCAAACTGAAGTCTTACAAAAATCTTAAAAATAAAGAGAGAAAGAGAGGCCAAAAACGGTGTGGCTCCACTCCGTTTGTATTTATCACAAACACTTCACTCGCGTCTCCACCTCTTTTTCATTACTTTGGATGGTTGATTCCAGGTATTTAAACGTCTCTACCTTCACTGCCTCTACTCCTTGTAGCGATAAATATTATGACTTTCAGGACTGTAATATTCAGATTTATTGTTGACATTGTGCTGCACTCTAGGACCAGCTGATCTCAATCAACCAGCTCCAGGTCTGTGTATGTATCACTAGTATGTGGCCTTAGCTTTTCCATTTAAAATTGTGTACATGCAAAGATGTACTGCATATATTAAAGACAGATGAATATTATCAGACTTTCAGTGCTGTTTACCTTGGTATGGGACATCCCAGCCGCTAAACCGCTGCGGCTGTGAACATTTCTGGTTGATCCTAAAGCAACCCAGTCTCTCTCTTCGCTCTGCTTTCCTGAGAAAATCCCGGGACCACTTTGCAGGGATTGTGCAGTCATTACAGCGAAAAATAGTTGTCACTGTAGTAAACAATACTAAATGTTATGCTAATGGGAGCTAATTTTGCTAACATAAAGTTAATCCAATCCAGAAACTAAATTCAGGCACTTCGCCGTCGTTAATAATCAGTTCTTCCACTTTCTGTATATGAATTATAAGTCAGCTATACGCACCGAGTGGCTAATTGAAGCATAATTAAAATACAGGACCTCGTTAATCTCTCAAATTTTAAATTTAGCTTCTCATCAGTTTGAAACGGCGCCATGACAACAACACAACCCTGAAGACGGAAGTAGTTTTTTTTAAGTACGGCTCGTCAAAGAAGCCAAAAATCAACGCAAACGCTTTATAATAACGTGTGATAGAATAGGAATTCTCTCTAAATATATCACATATGATCACATATGATATATTATATTTAAATACTGGAGAATAATTAAGAGTATAAATAAGAAGAATATATTACAATGCGATTTCTTTTAGCGGTCACTTTAAGAACTTTTTCCACAGACCGGAAGTAGGCGTCGACTTAAGAGTATTGCTACCAGGACCAAAGTTCAGAGACGCTGCATTGATTATTACACTTGCATCACGGGTTAAGTTTAGCAGTTTAAATTTGTGCTTTGTCACATTAGCTTTGGTTAAAATAATGGCCCATTACGAAGAAGTAAATGTGCACGGGTATGATGAATTCTGTCGGGCTGTGTCTGAGAGAAAAGGGAAGGATATTTTTGCTTACTTTTCAGGGGATAAAGACAAGCAAGGAAAGAGCTGGTGTCCAGATTGTGTAAAAGGTAACCTCAGAAATCTTATACTTGGATATATTACGCAACTTACAGCCACAGCTACTATTTTGACTGTTTTGTTGTGACTTTTTTTGGTCTTAAAGACTGATATTTAAACGGTGCTCCACTTAGCTTTGGCTACAGTGTTAGTGATAATGCACTCTTTTAATAGCATATTATATAGTAAAAACATACACATTAATCTGTCATTATGTATTTAACGCAGTTTAGGTTTACATATAAGAAATTAGGTTTACTTAAGGATTTTACACTCACATGCCACTGTTTTGTACACAAGCTGATTTAAATATTTAAATACTGCACGGTTGTTGCTGTTGCCTGACGTGCTGGTCTGAGTGTTTCAGAAACTGCTGAACCTCGGGGATTTTGCTGCACAGCCAACTTTAATGTTTACAGAGGATTAGGAGTAGTTTTCTGGGTAAAAATGATTTAGAATGTGCAAACTGCTTCGAGCTGATAGGAAGACAGCAGTAACTCAAATAACCACTTGTTACAGTTATAGAATGGAGAAGAGTATTTCTAAATTCACAACACATCAAAGCTGGAAGGGGATGGGCTACAGCAGCAGATGACCAGACTATGAACAGGAAAGGGAGTCTATAATTCACACAGGCTCACCAAAATCAGTCAACAGAAGATTGAAAAACGTGTCCTGTTCAGAGTCTCTATTTCCTCTGTGGCATTCAGATCTTAGGGTTAGAATTTGACATAAAAAATGAAAGCATGGATCCATCCTGTCTTGTATCAAAGGTTCGGGCTGATGGTGGTGTAATGCCGTGGAGGATATTTTCTTGGTACACTTTGGGTCCCTTAGTACCAGCTGAGTATCATTTAATCAGTGAGCACGTCCATCCCTTTATAACCACAGTGTACCCACCTTCTGGTTCCTGCCTCCTGCAATACATGACATGTTACAAAGCTCAAATCATCTCGAACTGGTTTCTTGAATTTGACACTGAGTTCACTGTACTCAAATCGCCTTCCCCAATCACCAGATGCCAATTCAACAGAGCACCATAAAATGTGGTTAGATGAGAAATATGCATCATGGATGTGCAACCTGCAAGTCTGGAGCAACTTTGTTATGCAGTCATGTTAATATGGACCAAAATCTCAGAGGGATGTTTTTTTTAGCACCTTGTTGAATCTATGCCACAAAAGGTAATGGAGCTCTGTAGGCAAAAAGAGGGTCCAGCACTGTGCTAGCAAGATCTACCTAATAAAGTGGCCAGAGTGTATGTGCATTGAAATTACAGAAATTATACATATATATATATATGTAAGAGGTTTAGTAAATCAGCTCTAATGAGAATTGTTTTGAAATATACAGTATATGCAATAAAATAAATATTTTGACTGATAAGCACATAAAAAAATCTAACTGCATATCTACACAAAAGTTTTAATTAACCAGGTGAAATGAAGAGTTTGTATATATTCTGTCTTTTTTGAATGTGAGTGTTATTTAAATGTTATATAACAATTTTATTTTTTCACAAATGTGATTGTTATGGATGGAAAATTTGGCTAAAATGAAAAGGAAAGTAACGACATTACTTATTGCTGTTGAAAAATAACAAGTCGAGTTCTTAGCATTTCTTTATCAAAATTGCATAAAGAGCATTTTGTGCTTCATCCTGTGACTTCTACCTTTCCAGCCGAGCCTGTTGTAAGAGGACAGCTGAATCACCTTCCTGAGGGCTCTGTTTTCATCTACTGCCAAGTTGGAGAAAGAGCCTAGTCAGTATTTTATGCTTCCTTTTTCCAGCATGTTGTGAGAAACTGTTATTATTTCAAACTCTTTAGTCACACAGATGTCACGCGCTGTCACCACAATAGCACATCATGGCTGCAGTTAACAGACTTAAGCTTTATTTCATGTTTACTTGTTGAGAATCGCAGGTAGCCTGTCAATAAAAGGATTTTACTGTGGCAAAAAAGCTAGAAAGTAACTGACTCCATTGTAAAGTTATATAGAATCAAAAAGATACATGAAACATGATGTAATTGAAACTGAAACCAGTCATTGTTCTGATCAGAATTTATATTTTCATTTTGTTCAGCTGACCACAGAGCCAGTTAAACATTTCTTCTTTGATATAAAGTGCTGTGATATTTAACATCTTCCGATGAGCTCTCATTATCATGAGACCAGTTTACAGGAGAGACTGGCTTTTAAAGTTCCCCACCCAAACCCTAAACTAGAGAAGACTGATTTCTAGTGCTCTGTACCTTCAGAGTGGGCTGAGGCACATTCTGAACCGTTACACGCTTTTTAAACTAGGAGACTTTAACTTTTTGCTACTTTTGCTGTTTTCTTTGTTTGTTTGTTTTAACTAACCGTACTACATCTGTTTATGTTTTATTCTCTAATGTGAATGGAGTGTTATCATTGTGTATTGCATACATAAATCACTTTTGTAGTCTTACTGACCGCTCTAACCAACTCAAACCACTTTTATAAACACTAATGCACATTAATGATATACTGAGTGCTGTTTTGGGGGTTTATTATCTTGCTCAAAGACACTTTCACATGCGGTCTGGAAGAACCAGGAATGGAAACACTTCAGTAGTTAATTAAGTTTAACTTAACCTTTTAATTCTTGTGGAAACAGTAAGGAAGCACATAGTTTATCTGCCCTGTGAGAAAAATTGAGTTGGGATTGACGACTGTTTTATCGTTTCTGTTTAAACAGTATGCTGTGCAAATATGTAATATCCGTTTTTGCTGTGAAACATTTTTTTTGCCTCCCAAGAGCCATTTGTTCAATTCATAGTCCAAAGTCTTGTTATGTTATTAAATGTTGTGCTGTTAAATTTTAAAAGCTTCCTAATAATGTCCTCCACACTCCAGTTGGAAGGATCCAAAGAACGATTTCAAGGAGACGCTGAAGTTGACTGGAGTTCCCACACTGCTGCGATATGGCACAGTAAGAATGCATTTACCTTTATTTGTTTATGTATTTATTTAGTTAGTTAGTTATTTGTTTAATAGGGCACTTAATATTGAATATTTCTGTAATGTTAAGCGCCGTTTCTGTGTAATCTTTGTTTCAGCCTCAGAAGTTGGTGGAGGAGGAATGTTTCAAAGCAGACCTGGTGAAGATGATGTTCACCGAGGACTGAGGAATACTGCGCTGCTTTCATCACTCAACAAAAGTTCAACATTTCAGCACTTTTTTCCCCAGCAATTTCATTATATAAATATAATTTAAAAAGGTGAAATATCTCCCACTTTGATTCTGATAGAAATCAGAATTTGTTTAAGTGTGCCCCTAAAACAATACTCACTCTTTTAGGTGTTTAATTAAACGCTGTATTGCCTTTGAGATGCACGCTTTACTCGCTACCATCTTAGTACTCTCATTCTGTGATGAACTGGTGCACACTAGTTTGTGGTAAATCTGTCTTAATATTTTTTTTTATTATTGTGACTATTGATGTCTTTAATTTTGTTGCTGTGGCTTTAAATGGAGTGACACTTATAGGAGTAAGTCTATGGATTCCTCTTTTGATCTGTCACATATGTCTGATCATGTTTTTGTTGTGCTGTTGTGGGTGATGGACATACATGGTAAACTTCACATACACAATGTGTTTCAGTTGTTCTTCATCTTCTATGCAACTTCGAAATAGCTGAAGCTGTGCCAGAACTTTTCATGAATCATTCTACTGAATGTTTATATGTCATACTCCAAAAATAGTCTGAGATAGAAGTCGTCAAAGTGCAAGGGTGATTTGAAATTTGGTGCGTTTTAGTTTTCCTTTATTTATTTTATTTTAATTTTTGTCACTTTGGAACACCCATAACGTCATAGGTACATTAGCTAGCAACATCAAAACTTTCCAGGCTGAAAAGCATGTTTAATCTATTAAAAAACTGGAACCAAATTCAATTTAAACCCACTCCATTTGTCACGATCTAAAGCCAAAAGCTCTTTTTTTGTTTCAGGATGATCAGTTAGTAGTTATTAGTTTAAATATTTCAACACAAACTTGATGTCAGTAACAGAAGAAAACATTGCTACTTTGGATGTTTCGTGTGTTTTCTGGTCATTCACTGTAGCAAACCTAAAAGGTAAAGTTTGGAATTAATTACATGTTTTTAAGCTGTTGTATTTACGAATCAGCTGACTGTGAGAGGATCAGATGGGAACTTTTCTCAGACGTGACGTGTCTGACCCCTGTTTTCTTTTGTGAGGACTAGGTGGCAGCACATCCACAGGAGTTGAGTTTGGTCTCACCCCCGGTCTAAATAGAAATGAGTAGAATTTAATTTACAGTTGTCTAAAGAAAATTAATCGACTCAAATCTAATAATGTTTGCAAACACAAGACTCTAATGCGATTCTGGAGGTCAAGCCCGGAAAACCGCTGTTATTAATCTGAAAATTCAACAACAGAAAAAAAGAAACCCATAAACTCGGAAATTAAAACAATTCAGCTGCAAGTGCAGCTTTTAATGCATTTGAAATCCATAACTACTTTTGTTTAAAGTGGCCTCCTTACAAACAGAATAATAAATATTGTGACAAAACTGTGTGCTTTCCTCTTAAAAGAGCGCAACCGCTGTTGCAGTCAGGGCGATTTAAGCGGAGCGCATTCCTGCACAGCGCTCGCACCGGAGGACGAGCAGCGGTGAACACAGAGACCGCAACGCCTCGCCGGGGCTGGGAGCTCACCTAAAACCTCAAATTGGAGGTGGAGGAAGTGCTGGGTGTCGCTTGAACATAGCGGTTACATGTACAGCGGTTTCGGCTGAGGGTAACGTTGTGTGTTCGTGGACTGTACGCTGCGATGTCGGAGTTTCTGGTGAGTCTACTCGGGGAGCGGCTCGTCAACAGCGAGAAAGCCGAGGTGGACGTGCAGTCTCTGGGCGCGAAGCTGTCCCTGGTCGGGCTCTTCTTTGGGTGCAGCCTGAACGCCCCGTGCAAGCAGTTCAACGGCAGTCTGTGCGAGTTTTACAGCAGGTTCAAAAAGACGTCTGAACATAAGGACAAATTGGAAATCGTCTTCATCTCGTCTGATCCGGATCAGAAACACTGGCAAGACTTTTTGCAGGAGATGCCATGGCCTGCGTTACCTTTCAAAGACAGACACAAAAAGGTAAGATGGGCAGCGGTGATGAAGAGCAGCAGCCGAATCAGGGCTTAGTGTCTGAAGAGGGGTTTCTGTGCTGTACATGGGTTGAAAGACCCTGGAAAAATAATTAAAAAAAAAAAAAAAAACCCTACACATTTAGGTTATGTCTGCTTCTGTCAGAGCACAGGTGTAGTTTTTAATTTGGGTCATGAATTGGGTTTGCCCTACATCGATTTATTTTAGCCAGATTCATTCAAGTGGGACAAATGGGGTCATCTTCAGATTCTCTATAGAAATCAGGTTATTGGTATTCGTTATTGATAACACACACCTATCACACACTAACGTGTGTGTGTGTGTGTGTGTGTGTGTGTTTTAAACTATAAAATCAGCTGTTTATTTTAACTGACATATACATGAGTGAATTGTCAGTTTTTCCACAAAAATATGTGAGAAATGTTAACTGAAATGTGACTTTTTAAAATCACATTTGAACCTTTTTAATAAAAAAAAAAAAAGCAAACAGACAAAAACTAAACACTTAAAGGGCAACAGTCCATCCTTTTACTCTGACTTGATTTTTATCATTATATCTTAAAAGTGCCAGTCTACACATTTCTGAGTTATGAACAGGAGAGGGATAAGAGCTTCTTTCCTTTTTGGTTCTTCACTTTGCACTGGCTCATAATTTTGACCAGAGAGTCATTGCAGAAGCTTAGTTCAGCTGAGCATCACAGCAGTGTTGTTATTTTATATTCTATCATATTATCCAGGTGTGGCCTGTACACAGAGAAGGCCTGCTTTTTCATTTTACTATCATTTCATCTTTAGTTTTCCTTAATTTCCTGAGAGTGTCAGCAAAGCAGTGCTTTGAAGATTTCTGACTACTTTGATTTCCCTGACTTAGTAATTACTTTTATATTTGTAATGTTTGTGTAAATCGAGAGGCTTAGGCGTGTATTTTGTGATGGATGTGTGGATTAAATTGCTTTAATTTCTCTCTGTAAATGTGACTTTAAGCCAAAAAAATTAATTAGTTTTTTTTGTTGTTGGTTTTTTTTTTTTTTGAAGGAGTTTTATTATTTGGGATGAATATCCCTTTTTTTGTTTATTGCAAAAGCTGTCAGGAAAAAAATGATTTACTCAAATATATTCTTCCTTTACAAAAACAATCTTGTGGATTATATATCATGGTAGAGGTTTGCTCTGTCAGGAAGTGCTATCTACTGCTCCAGAAAAAATAAATCCAAGTCTTAAAAAAATGGAATTGAGGACAATGTTGCATATGTCGTGTGTGCACTGCAGAATGCCAGAGGGCCATGCCAGTGTCCAGTTTGCAGCACAGGTCTCATCCTTGCTGAATCTAAATGTAATTGCAGATGAGGCATAAACAAAGACACCATGCTCAGCTGCATTTGCATGGCATCAGTCAGGCGTGTCAGTGAATTCTGATGATGCTCACAAAGAAAAATGCTAGACTAGATAACCGATTGTCCAAATAAAGAGGACTGTGACCATTTCTCTTTTTGTTGTTTTTCCTTTTTATATATTATTATTTTAAAGGTGAGGCCTGATGCCTATAAGAGGAAATATCGTTAGGAAAATCATACAGCAAAAACGATGTAATCTAGTTTAGCATCAGTCACGTCAGGCGGTGTGTACATAAAACCACGGTGGTCTAAAATGTTTCAAATCTGCTTCTTGTCTTAACAGTGTGTATTGGTTTCAGAAAGACGTGCCTTGCTTAGCCATGTATAACCCTAACCGTTCTTTGTGACCACGAGGCATGACTTGGATTGAATCATTGTCTCGTAAATTCTTCCAAATTGCCAATGATGATTTCCGTTACACTTCATAATGAAGTCCAGACGTGAATAAGGTGCAGTGATGACAGGGGAGTGGGGGTTGTCTTGTTGTCTGGGGCGGAGCACGTCCACAGTGCAGTGTTATTGTGTTGTAACTCCAAGCGGAAAATATGTGTGGCATCAACATAAGCATTGTTCGTGCTCTAATTGGTGGTCTGTTTGCTCCCCAGACCTTGTGAGAATATTGCAATACAGCTGTCTATCTCATTTTTGCAGAGGCCTGCAGTCTTCGTTCAGTTTGGGCTTCATCTCCACACATTCGTCATAATTCACTGTACTAACAGAGTCTTATAAATATGACTTTAGAAATACGCCGAGCATTGTTATCTGTTATCAGGCACTAGTTAATTTGTGATTCGTGCATGCTGGCATTAAAGTTATATTATAGCATTACAGGGTGGTTTTCCTGCCTTCACTTACACAGCAGTCTCTTTTCCATTTAATCAGATGTTTATCTTCAGAGGATCTGGCAGCATGTTTTTGTTCAGAAATGGCTCATTTCCCTTTCTCTTCTGGGTTTTCTTGGTGTAATCAGTTGAGCTCTGATAGATGGTTAATTAATCTGCAGCTCTATTGATTATAGACTGAATGTTTTCACCCCCCCCCCCCAAAAAAAAAAAAAAAAAAAAAAAAAATTCCAACACAAGGATTTCATGGTGTTCTTTGTCATGCATGGAGGCACACCGAATATATTTGGTTGAATAAAATAAGCCTCAACTTGTTCCGAGGGAATTTTAAATGGATTTCCTTCACTCTTCTTCTTACTTTTCTTTTCTTTTCTTTTTTTTGCCAAAAAGTGTTTTTTGGACTAATTGAAAAATAAACAGCAAATAATGAGGAGATTAAATGATAATGAAAATAATTGCAGCCATAATTAGCAGCCTATTGTGTGGGGATTTATGTGCTTTGATTAAACAGAAGGTGGTCAGCTGAGGACACAAATGCACCAATTTTTCTTTGTTTTAGTTATAATTAGTTGTGTCTGATTCAAGTGTGAGAATCACATTTTGCAGGTCAGGCGGTGTGAAGTTTGCCCCCATTTCACCGCCAGCTATCTTAAAAACCTCTCATTTGGCTCTGAGTAACACAGGAAGATAGCCTGCTTGTGATGTGCCAGAACATCTGAACGAGAACATCACAGTACTATTTGTACCATAGACAGGCACAGACAGACCTAATGGGTGAGTGATGTTGACTCAGTGGTGGGCTCTGTTGATGTTGTGGGTCTGTGGAGACTAAGTGGCCCTCTCAGCCCTCCATTCCGGTTTGTTTTTGACGTGATGCAGGCAGAACTCATCTCCTGGCGAAGGATGCAATTTTTCTTCAGCCACGTCTTTCAGAGCCTTCTAACCCACCTCAGAATCTCCAACTGTACTTTCCCCTCCTCCTCCTCCCCCCTCCTCCTCCTCTCTCTGCTTCCACTCCTCTGCCCTGTACTGACTTGGCTCCTTCCCTCTCTCTGGAGGCTGTCCCCTTTTCTTTTACTCAGGAGTTATCCAGGCCTTCCCGTTGCAGGAAATGTTTGTTATTTAATCAAGAAAGGATAATATTCCTGATTAAATGCAGAAAGTAAAGAAAGTCTTCTGCCAGTCTTTATTTAATCTGTCCTTGGAGAGAAAAAGGTGAAACTGTCATGTTGTTCTGGTGGTTTCGTAATACAAATGTACTGAGAAGTGTAATTGGCCATTATATCTTGGTACCAAATGAATGAATTTAATTTTGCTCTCCCCTCATGTGCGTGTCTGGTTTTTATAAAGGTTACGCTCGGGTCAGTTATACACTGCATAATTGTTTCTGCTTTGTTTGATGAGCTTTGTTTGAGCTGGTGGTCAGGCTACGGGTTCACAACACAGCTTCTAAACAGCACAGAGGATTCTCCACTTGTGCTTGTTTTGAGAGACCCTCGAGTAGCGAGTTCTTAGTGAATGGATGTCTGCTGTTGTTCAGAGATGGCCAGCTGTCTGACTTGCTGGCACTGCCTTACATGGACTTGTGCACCAGCAGCAGAGAGAGAGAGTTGCATGTAAATGAATTGAAGCCATGGCCAAAGTGATCTGAGAATCCAACTTTACTAAAGGGGGAGAACAAGCTGAGATGCTGCCAGAGTCGTTCCTGCAGGAGTGAGAGGGGGGAGGATCACATCGCAGGGAGAGAAAGGCCTCTTGTTCGACTCCTCCTGGTCGGCGGTTCTGCTGTGTGGCTGGCCCCCTGAGGCAGGACGCCCGCCCGCTCGCTCGGCTCGCAGCCAGGGGCGAAGGGTGCAAGGAGCTTCAGAGTGGGGCTAAGGACACCTTTCATCAGTATGTCAGTGGTCTGCTGAAAACTGAATTGCACCCTGCCCATCATGCATCCTTCACTGTAACCAAAGAAGTGGCTTGAAAGAGTGGTTTGAACTGTTTTATCTGCAGGTGGTAATCCTCTGTTCTTGATCAGCATTGCCTTTGGTTTCTGTGGCCTTGTTTTTTAGAGGTCTTCTGTTTTGGTCTGGGTTAATACTGGCACATTTTTGAGGCTTCTGTGATGTGGAACATTTGCAGCGGAGAGACCGTGAGAGCTAAATGTCAGATTTAGAGATGTATTCATCACAAATTTTGGCCCAGCCTTCCTGTACAGCTTGGCGTACGAGACATGAAACGGCTTATAAACTGACCTAAACTTGTCCTATAAGTGAAAACAAAAGGCCATCACTAAATGTGTCAAACTCAAAGATGGTGACTTGCACAAAAACTAAAAACCAACACAGATGGAACAAATGTGAGAAGGTTGATAAAAGTGTCTGCACATTGCCTTGCCTAATCCGTACTTCTTAGATTTCTTCATTAGAGGTTTTAGTAAGTGGTATGAAGTTGGCTGTGGAATTAAACTGAATGAGCTGATCCTTACTTTAAAACATTTCACCCATGTAGGTTGCACGACCAAATCTTAAAATCAGTTAAATTGAAGTTTTGTTACACTCCCCGAGAGAGTGTAATTGATAATTTTGTGGAATATAAAGCCAGAGAGAGTTTTTAAGTGCAGAAAGCTCTAATCTTCACACTGGTTCTTGGCATTTTTTTCTTATACATTCAGATTTCTGACGTGTAAAAATACAGTACTACCTAGCTTCATGCACAGAGTGTATTTGGTGGAGGTCAGATCTGCAAACCTTCAAATGTTTTTACTTCTCCAGCACGGTTCATGGCTCAGGGGTCTGACACTGACATTATACCGGAACATCATCATAACGGTAATTTTCTCTAAATTGCATGAAAGAGCACAATTACCTCAGCGATTCATCAGGCATTAATTTAATCGCAATGTGCATTGAACTTTAGCTGTACCTGCTTTCAGTCTTTTATTTCTGTTTCTGTCAGCACAACAGCTTTAAGGTTTATTTTATTTATTAACATTTTGGTAAATAACTTATGGCATGTTTCTGTAATATAATTCAAACGCAGTTCTCACTATTTGGTTTGGCCCCATTTCTGACCACAAACTGACCTTGGAGAAACTGTTACCTTGACTCCGGCTGTAAGTGTGCATGTCTGGCTGCAGAGCTGTACTAATGAGACTCCATTGTCCTGCAGCTGTGAGGCCTTGTTCCTGTGCGCCATGTTTGACAAAAGCTTATGTAAAGAATGTGCGCAGACACCTGCTCCACTGAAGCCGTTCAGGGCCACAGGGCATGGAAATTGTGTTTGGACCCGGGATACTCAGCAGTGCCAACTGTTACTTCTCACAGCACCGAGCTTGTATTACTGTCTCCTTTCACTGCCCATTGTGGCCTCTTTACTTGGAGAGCTGTAATATTATGAGAGGCGACAATGGAGATTTCATCAGAGGTGAAGTTGAGTGGCTTAAGTTACCCAAGTGAGAGTTTGGCGAACACTCGCATTATGTGTCTTGTAAAACTCATTCCCCTTTGCAACTCTATCTGTTTTTACTTCCGTTATCTACCCGTTCAATGACAACACACAATGGCTGTAAGGCTGCGACCTCTGACTGTGGTCCATGAACCACTGAAACGATACTCTGAGACTGACTTTTCCTCTTTGTCCCGCGTTCTCCGGCTGGATCGCTAGTGGACGGTGTGTGGTTTTCAGCCAGGACTTTCCAAAGTGGAGTGACGTTAAAGATAATAGACGTGGCTAATGTGTTCACCACAGTGTCTGCTGTAGCTCTCTATGAGAACAACAGATGATTCATTTAGCCCTGTACGTTATCCCAAACCACCCTATTTGTGACATATACTAGTAAAATAATCCAAACCAATGCAGCAGAAAGTTCAGCATGCATCACTCAAAATTAATTTTGGGTTCCACTGATGACAGCAAAGCAGCTTAGACCAAACTCTTTTCCATGGGAATAAGCAGATGGTTGTTACTTCAACGGGTGAAGCCACCATCATCTGTTATGGTTTATTGCTGCTGTATCAGAGTTTGTTCTCCTTTTCTCTGAGCTGAGAGCGCTTCATGGATGGGTTGGCTTGCCCGGACCCTCCCCCCAGTCAATCCTCCGGTCTGTAATTGCCCCGCACCGCAGCTCAGCAGCCCTTTCCAACATAATAACAGCATAGCCGCCCCAGGGGCATCCTGCCATCCAGAGCTGTCTTTTGTCTTGCTGTTATCTCTCCTAGATTGAATGTTGGCTCTTTGTGATTTCTCAGTTTTCCCCTCTAAATTTCCACTGATCGTATTTCCTGAGCTAAATGAAAAAGATACATTTATGGATATGAAATTTGGGGAGTCTAGGATTGCTCCAAATTTTCATCGTCACCACTAACAAACAATAAATTCTATCTCCTGTAGGATATCTCTTGCATCGGTGAGACGGGATGCTGATTTGATGTAAATTTATTCATAGTTTTAAAATTTCTGGCATGACAAGTTTCCCTCTGGACGATAGCCTTTTCACTTCCATGTGACCGCCACCCTGTTTCCCCCGGTTGTGTGTACACGCAAGCTGTAAACCCCCTCCTGCCTGTGGTATTTTCATTCAAGTGTAAGTGTTCCTGCAGCTCCTGCTGCTGTCTGTAAAGAAGCTCGTCGTACAAAGAGACCCAGTGTCTCAGCATGTAGCATGGCACGCTGGCATCGGCTCTGCTTTCTCGCCCGGTTTAGCTGTTGCATGCGGCAAATGCATTTTTTTTTTCTACCTCACATACGAAGCATTCCCTCTGACAAAGTGAGAAATGGTATGTTGAATTCTGACAGCTGAAGCCTGTTGCTTAACTAGAAATTTAAAACCTATGCCATTTTTGTACTTTCAGTTACAGCTGGTATATGAAATAGTTGTAGAAAAGCTCAAACAGTAGAAAGAAACAACATCCAAGAGCAGCACGCATCAGTTAGGATTGCAATGTGATGTCTAACCAGTTGAAATAAGTTATTGATTTAAATTGTTAAAACAATTACCTAAAAGTTCAGAAAAACAGTTGCTGCATGGAATATTGTGAAGTGAGGACAGGACCAGAAATGATGACCACTTCTTCCTCTGTATTCTTATGGGCTTTGTGGGCTTCCTAATGCTGCATGACAGAAGACAGAGTAGCATCCAGCTCTTTGAGAAGTTTGAAAGATGAATTTCCTATAAGACAAGGCCAATGCAGTGTATCTCATTTTATTGCCTGTCATTGTAATAACAGAGTAGGATTTTAATATTGTGGATTGATTTGTGAGGCAGACCCTTTTTAAGTTAAAGCTCTTTTGGCTTTTGAATTATTCTTTTAACTTAAGACTGCATTCTCTGCATTTTAGATTTTCTTTTTTCATATAAGAACATTTAAAAGTTTTGGAGATCTGTTCATTTGCTTTCTGACTCAAGTATAGATGAGAAGATCAATACTGCTCTAATATTTGCATGGTCAACATGGAGCTGTTATTATACTGGAGCACAAAGATAAGAAAACGAGTGGGAAGAATCTGACTATGGTGGACCTCAGAGTAGGGCTGGGCGATATATCGAGGTTTTTTGTTTTTTGTTTTGTTTTTTTTTAAATATCGATATATTTTTATACCAGATATAAGATGTGACAATATCCTTTATATCGATATAGTCTATGTTACGTTATAATTATAGTTGTGAAGCCGCAAGTTTGCCTCTCTTTCGTCCACTTTTGTCTCTACGCAACGTTACTCTACCTCCCTCTCTCCTTCACTGACTGAACACAACTCCCCCTCCTCCCCCATCGCTTCACCTGCAGGCAGCGACAAGATGGACACAGCAAATCTCCGTTAATGAGTTACTGCGCATCCCCCCGTGCGTGGGGCTGGACGACGTTAACGAGCTAGCCACGCTAACACCATGCACGGCCTGAAATCCTTTCATTCTCTCAAAAGTTGACAGCGCGCCTTATGTATGAATTCTGGTTGTGCTTGATGACCGCGAAACGATTTTATGTGATACACAGCGCTCAGCAATCTGTCAAAAAATGTTTTAGTTCGACTTTGGTAAGCTACGGAGCTGCACCGCTTGATGGATTGTTGGAGCATTACGGCTACCGTAGTCTGGAGCCTCGCGGAGTGATACGTACTGTGCTTCAACGTAATATTACCGTACTTGTGTGTGTATAAGGACCATAAATGGCTCCTGTTCAGAGACATGGTTACTAAGCGGATTTCAAACTCCAGGCTGTCAGTCACGCAGTAGAAGTTGGGAATAGAGCAGCTGTGAAATCTGTCTCTATGTTATTATGCTCAGCGTCTTTTAGTTTACATTTTGACTGCACAATTGTGAGCTCTTTATTATGCACAAAAACATCATTGTTTTCTTTTATTTATGGAGCATCATTATTTAATAAATGCTCATAATTTATTTTTGAGTAGTTTTTTTCATGTACATCTATGCTGTATATTAATAAAAGTGCCTGTGTGACATCTGGGACACAGCTTTAAATAAGAACTCTCTTTTTGGTCTTACTGTATTCCTTTAAAAAATATCGAGATATATATCTTATATCGCTATCCAGCTAAAAAATATCGAGATATGAATTTTGGGTCATATCGCCCAGCCCTACCTCAGAGTTCAACCTATAGATGAGTCTTCTCATCTTATGCTCATCAAAAAGGCAAATATACCGGTCACCCACAACATTAAAATCACTCAAATAGACTGCTGGGTTCAAGTTGATCTGGATTTTGACAAGAGCCATCCACTCCTCGCCTGTACCTGTACATTGTAGCATACCCCCTTTGGCAATGGTCCTCAACAACAGTGGCCTCCCCAGAATTCAAGGAATGGCATGAGCAGGACAACAGAGCCCGAAGCATTGACTTGATATCCAAAGTTCCCTGATCCCACTTTCGTCAAGTGTGGAACAATTTTTAAACATGCAGCTAAGGAGGACTTGGGGGGTCTGTGGTGTCAGGCACCAAAGTCCACACCTACCACATGCTTTTTTTAACTTTAACTAGCAAAACAAGGGCGACCTGCACACGATTGCATAAATGATTTAACCATTGTGGCTGTATTTCCCAAAATGCAGAGCTGTTTCTTTTAGGAAAACTTTGACAGGCAATAACTAGACAGTATATTCAATGTGCCACATCTCATCAGTTATCAGTGGTATCCTTTCAGCATGTGCACTTTCCTCTCAGTTACTCAGCAACAAGATGTTCTCTGAGCACCAGAGGAAACTGAACAATATTAAAATCCAGAAATAGCTTTGTCACAGTCTTTTTGACAGTTTGCAGAAACTTCCATTACCTAACCCTTTGCCCGCTGGGCGATCAGGCCCAGAAACCCAGTCTTCTTTTTCTGCTTCTTCAATTTAAACGTCTCGTTTGCACGTCCCTTTTACCCCCCTGCTGTTTGAAGGGTTTTATCCGCATGTAATGTTTTGACCTTACTGATCTCACATAATTCAGATTAGCTGGTTCTAACTGATGGCTGATCCTTACTTTTCTCCTACACAGATGCCACATTTACAGTGAGCTGTTAATCTCCTGTAGGATAATGAGGCAGCTGAGGATGTATCATATGTCTAATAAGATCCGATGCCAATGCAGACATGCTTCCCAAGAGTCTTTTCCATAATATTGAATCAGCTTTTTCAGTCTTTGCGGTTTAGCTCAGAAGCAAGTTGAGTTTTAAGAATTGCAAAAAGGATGAAGAAATATAAGTGAGCATCTTCAAATGTACTTTTTGTCAGACCTCAGCATCCCAATAAGACTCAGTAGTTGTGTGTGACTAATTTAAATGCCATTCTTGCTAAGTTGGCATGTTGTGTGTGTTTTTTTTTTTTTTGTTTTTTTTTTTAAAAAGTGAATAAAATTGAGGAGAGTCTAGCTGAAGCAGATCTCCATGGCCTGTAGTTAGCTCATTATTTTGGTAATAACCAGAGAGTCACTTGGAATCATTTGCAGATGCACCCACCCGCTCCAACAGGAGATTGCACACAAACAAGCATACTTGTACTTGGAACATTTAATGTGTTTCTATTCCAATTATCAATCTAAATATCCAAAATCATCTGCAGCCAGGTTCACTGAGTTTACCTCATCTGTGTTATTTGACACCATTGCAACAACACGCTCCCCACATAATTGCACATTATATCTTCTTTGGACAAATGGATATGTTGATATTCCCACTTGGGGGGGGTGTGTGTGTGTGTGTGTGTGTGTGTGTGTGTGTGTGTGTGTGCACACATGTCACATGATTCTGTAGAATACATTTGTGAGCTATTACTCAAGGTCACCGGTGGGCAAGCTAATCTGGAGAGCAAATAATGGTGCTGCAGTGCTCCCCATAAATTGATTCATGCTGTTGCATTATCAGTTGCATTACACTAACAATAAGAAACTGTTTATTTTGGAGCTGGCTTGTTCCTACTGAAAGTCCATCACTAAGGTAACAGTATGGCACAGATTGTCTTGCCTGCTTTTTGTCAGTTAGTGGTTTGTTTGGGGGTTTTTGTTTGTTTTTTGTACTTGATTACATGATTATCCATTCATCCATTCTCTTCCACTTATCCTCATCAGGGTCGCAGGAGGCTAGAGCCTATCCCAGCTACCGTAGGGTGAGAGGCACGGTACACCCTAGACAGGTCACCAGTCTATCACAGAGAGACAGACAACTATTCACACTCACATTCACACCTATGGGCAATTTAGGTTCACCAATTAACCTAACCCCACTAATTGCATGTCTTTGGACTGTGGGAGGAAGCCGGAGACAACCCACGCAAACATGGGGAGAACATGCAAACTCCACACAGAAAGGACCCGGGCAGATGGTAAAGGACTCGGGACCTTCTTACTGTGAGGCAACAGTACTAACCACCACGCCAAATTTATTTCTCTTGAATTTTTTTTTTTTTGGCATTATACAGTAAATGGATGTTGTCTGTAAAGTTGCTGTGATCAGTACTTTTATATGTAATGAAAGCAGCAACCACAAGCACAAAAAAATAGGCTATATGAAATTTCAAAAAATGTTGTTACAAAAGCTAGGCAGTCTAATTAATGTCCATGTTATTTGACAACTGGAGGGTAAGTGAATTTTTATACAGCCTTAATACAACTGCGTTTAATACAAAGGCTCATATATTTACAAGTCATAATTAAAGGTGTGCTTACTTTGTGTGCCAGGTGCGTGCCCTTTTAGCTTTCAGCTTTGAGCATTTGTTATACAAAGGCCAGGTCAAGATACCAGGAATTTAGCATTCGTAACAACACTGAAAGAATTACACGAAGCTTGATACACAATTTAATACCAAGGTAAAAAGGGTCATCATCTGTTTTAAAGCTCTGACTTTGTTGTAGCAGGCCATTGACATGAAATGTTAACATTATATTTTGTTGACAGGACACAGTCTAAAATGTTATGACAGTTGCTGAGAAACTTACTAATATTAGATACTACACTACATTATTACTATAAAGCATTGCTGAAATTTTAGTTTGTTGCTTTACAGAGTTAATCCCCATTAACCCTCATGTTTAGGTGCATGGTGTTCTGTAACTGCAAAGCCTTCTGAAATTGTATGCTGTAACCTGAGCTGCCTCCTTTCACTTACAGAAGAATTACACCCACACTACCTATAGTGCTTAAAGAAAAATCACTTTTTTTCCTCCAAATTTTGAAACTGGTACCATCCGTAACAAACATAGTGTAAATTGGTGTTTGAGTTTTCCTATTAAGTATGTTTAATGTAAAATCTGTTTTACATAATGCCAAGTGATGAATCAAGCTTGCTAACCAGGCTAGCTAGCGCAGACGGCGCTGATAATGCCCCTGCTCTGCATGATTATCTCTGGCTTCAAAAAGCAGCAGCGATAGCAGGTAAAATATCACTGTTTTGACTCGCTCTCATCTTTCTCTTTAGTGACGTTTCTATCTTTTAAAAGGAAGTGTGTGTGTGTGTGTGTGTGTGTGTGTGTGTGGAAACCTTTCTGTATGTAGCTAGCAGGGGGGTGGCCGGGGAAAATATTGATTCATTTAGGAGGTGCAGACTCGTATATTTCCCTCACAGCTGGTAGAGAGCAAAGAATTAACGTCACCCTTTTCCTTTTGGAGCATTTGTCAGGTGGAGTTGTTTTCAGACTGCAAAGATTTTTTTTTTTTTTTTTTCTTTTTAATTCAAAGCTTGCTTTCTATGTTTTAGTGTCAGCCTGCGTTTTTATTGTAATGCTGTAGACCTGTATTGAATTGTATGGTGCTGTTTTGTTTGTTCACATCAGCTGCAAATAAAGCAAACACGCAGAGAACTCGACCTTGCTGCTGACAAACACACGGTTTCTGTATAATGCACAACAGCAACAGGCCAGAAAAAACACTGATGGCAGCCCATATGGAGGTGTTGGCTGTAACTGGGGAGAAAATGAGAAGAAGGATTCATGAAGGGAGAGCAACGCTGTCAGGAAGTAAATGTCAGGAGAGGTGCTTATTATCCAAGAAAGAGGGTTTCTCATTTAGTAGTCTAGGATGCATGCTAGAAGTAGGCTTGGAGAGACCAAGAGAGGTTCGCTTGTGTATTTCTTCACTCGTCACATCCTATTTTGGAATCCGCTACATCTTTGTTCTGTAAAAACAAAAACACCACATGCATTCCTGCTCATGTAGTTGCACTAAGGAATGTGTTCCTCAGAAAAGGCTCTCACAAATCATCAGACACTTTTAGTGGTTGAAAGTAGACCCCCTGCTGAGGCTGTGCTGTGGCTTAGCTCTGTTTCTGTGTTGGAGGCTAATCGCTGTTTTTATTAGTCTTTTTTTTACCCAATCTGTTCGCATGAAGCCTCAATCCCACGGCCACGTTGAATGAAAGGGTTTATCAGCTTAAGCCTGTTGTAAAGAGCAAGAGAGGTCTCATCTTTTCACTGAGGAACGAGAGCAACCCTCGGACACAAGTGTCCGGGCAATTAAGAGACGCGGGGGCCTCAAAGAGAGATTACTGGCACACAGAGTTGTGGCCGGCTTCTTTCTTGTCCTGTGCATTGTTCACTCAGTGCTGAGACATGTTATGATTGGTGCTATTTTCTCAAAGGGCCTTGGAGGGAGGGAGATGACTGAATGCAGTCATGGGGCTCTTATCTGGGGAAGATTCAATGGATGCAGCATCAAATTATGGCTTTTTAAATAGTCACTGGCTAAACTGTTTCCCTAATAGTCATCCTAATGTGACGTGATGGCTGCAAATTCAGAGGTGGTGAGGGTTTTTTTGTTTTTTTTCTGCATTTGGTCTGGACGTTGAGCACATTTTTCCATTGTGTTGTGAACTTGTTCAAACGTCCATTGTGGCCTGTTTTGACTTTGTTTATTATGTAAACATAAGACTTTGGTTTGTGAAGAAGCTTGCTCGCTATCTAACCGCCCTTTATGGTGTTATGGGTGGACGCTTGGCCTGGTCTTGGCACATCAAGGTTTTGATTGTGAGCTAGTACAGATGTTGTTCCAACACTAGCTGTTGAGTGCCATTCAACACTAAAGTATCTATGTGAGAAGGACCATGAGATGCAGGTGAAAGTTCAGGGGGGGGAAAGGGAGCCCTCCACAGCTGCTTTAGTGGAGCAATGAGAGTAGAAGGTCAAAGGACAGTGGGGGTCCTTTTTTGTGTGTTGTTGTTTTTGTTGAGCTCTTACAACAGAAATTCCCATCCTAATATAGCTCATCATCATGTTTGTGGCAGTGGTATTGGACCTTCACAATGTCATTGATTTCTCATCTAAACATTGGCGTCGGCTGAAAATCTCCTGGTTGACTGCGATTGGTTTATTGCCAATCCAACTCCTTTCACTGACAGGAGTGTTTATGGGTGGCTTCTCATCAGCTGTGCGGCCCTTTTTATCTAGATCAACTTCTATAAATTTGTTTGACTGAGTTAATGCTCCTTTGAAAGATGATTTTTCTTTCTCTTGAACATAAGGGGAAATATATCATACAGAGAAGGGGAAAAAAGCTCAGACTTTTACTACTGATGTGTCCCTATAGACTATGTCAGAACACCTCTCTACACGGTGAAAGCTTTAGTAAAAGTAAGCTGTAATAATCACCACTTTTTGTATTCAAAGTGTTGCTGTAACATTTGAAGAACTGTATTGCTGAGGTGCACTGATCAGCATCTGTTATCATTTAGGGCTTGGTCACACAAACCAGTTAGCAACCATCTGACAACCGCTGGACTCGAGGGAAAAATCTGTATTCCCCAACCTGTTGGCGACTGGTTCCTGGCTGTCGTCAGTGAAATCAGTCACACAGAGGTGCTGAAATAAAACCTCTTTGGTTTGCTTTGGTTGCAAGCAGATTAAGGGAATACAGACTTTCCCTAGCAACTGGAGGTTACCAGAGGGTCACAGGCTATTCTCAAGAGTAGCATGAATGGGGCTTTAGCAGTTGATTTCACAACCTGTTTGTTCTCATTCTGTACATGTTAAAATTTTAATGTAGTATGGTGCTTCAAATGGGGTTAAAAGTCATAGTAGTAGTTACAAAAAGGATGTACAGTATTGAACTTGCCCGATTAGCAAAAGAATCTAACCTGCTTAGTTTCATATAACTCCTATGTTATATTCAGGGATTTGATATTATAGAGACCTGTTTCACTTATTTCTATTTCTGGCTTTAACACAAATCATCACAGAACTGTTGTAAATCTTGTTGAAGGTTCTTGATTTCACTCTTCACAGTTTGGCTCAAACTCGGCATTTCATGTCTGAATTTCATCCAACAATCTGATGTGAAATGAAAAATACTGTGTTGATTTTTTTTATTTTTTTCAAACTTCACTTTAATTCACACCCACACACATCCCTCCACGTGATTGTAAACAGTAAAGGCTTGAAATCGAATTCCAGTGCTCTTACTTTGGTCTGGCGTCAGGAGTGACGGTGCCTCTGTAATTTCATTACTTCACATCTTTGGGTGTTAGTTAAAATGGCCAATAGTCAAGATATAAAGCAAATTCAATACTGGCACACAAGACCTACATTGTTGTTAAAGTTGGGAACTATTCCCCTGAAGACATTATTAAAAAGTAATGCGCAGTAATCTCCCTCAAGCAGCTACACTGAGTGCAAACAAAATGGTAGTTCATGTTTTGACATGTATGTATTTTTGGGGGGCAATATTTATTCTTGACAGGACTGGAGGCCTGCATTTTTTTTTAAACATAGTTTCTTGTTTAAAGGACAAGAACTCTGAGGAAGAAGACAAACTTAAAGTGTGCACCTTTCTGCTTGTGCGACTTGTAGCCTGTGAGGTGTTAAATTGAGTCAGGAGACCATGCGAGTGCAGGGAGTGGGTAAACACAGACGAAATACTTAACCCTCCCTGCGCTCCGCTGCTCACCACTATGTCACTCGCCACCTGCTCATTTGACAGCACTGCTGCTTTTGGAAGCAGCAGGTGTGCTTTTAAGTCCAAAGGTAGCAGGTTCCGCTCCGACAACCTCGGCTTCTGTTGTGGTCGCTTTTTGT
This sequence comes from Oreochromis niloticus, assembly GCF_001858045.2. Classification (NCBI taxonomy): domain Eukaryota; kingdom Metazoa; phylum Chordata; class Actinopteri; order Cichliformes; family Cichlidae; genus Oreochromis; species Oreochromis niloticus. The sequence continues at coordinate 27,617,932 of NC_031979.2, forward strand.
AAAGGCGGAGTATAGAATACTGAGATCATTACATATCTTTAGTGTAGCCGCATCAATGGTGCACTGTTTGTTCTCCACAGAAACTTAGAAAGCCGATGAAGTGAAGCTGAAATAAGTCAGATGATGGTTTTGTGTCAGGAATGCCAGGGTTTCTGCCAAAGCCTATACCTATTCATCTTCTCTCTATCTATCATATAATTATGGTGCACAGCAAGAGCCAGAGGTATGTACTTTGACTAAAAGAGGGAGAATAAAAGTAAAGAATTATTGTTGCAAATGAAAATGACTGCATTTTCATTTTTTTTTTTTTTTTTTTTTTTTTTTTTTTTTTTTTGATGGAAATGTAGTCAGGCTCAAAGAGAGGAGGTGGGGGGGGCACAGTTCTGTTCTGGGATTCTTTCTCGGAGTGCAAAGAGTAGCCCTTTGTAGCTGAAAACCCCACATGTGGAATCATTTCTCTCGTGTCCACAGACTTCGCTGTGTGGCCGAACCCCCTGAGAAACAAAGGCATCTTCATCACTTCATCACTTTTCCCCGACACTCTGTTGCTCCAGGTGTTCACCCTCTAAGCTGTTGAGATGAACTGTAGATAGGAGGCTTGTCCAAAAATACATTTTTAAAAAATGGGAGGGAGGAGAAAGTCAACATGAGAAATGCTGGCCAAAGCGTGCTGCAAGCCTGTTAAAATTCTCACAGGTACTTAATAAAGCTCTGCTTTTCCTCATCTGGACTTCTTTAAGCTTGAGAGGCTGACTGACTGCGAGGAATCCGCTCTGCTTTGTTGTGGTGAGGGGGAAAAAAATCTGGGCAGGGTCCTGCCAGTTGGGTGGAGATGGGTTCATAATGTATGCTGTAATTGCCCTGCATAATTACTGGCATCAGGGCATAATCACACAGGGCAACACAGGCAGCATCTCCATCAATCGTGCTTGGTATGGTGGCATTGTTTTTTTGTTTTTCTTCCTTTTCTTCTTCCTTTTTTTTTCCTCTTGCAAAGCTGAGTCTCTTGTAAATGAGATTGTGGTCTCAGTAGGACTTTCTGGTAAAATAAAGGTAATAAATAAAAGCAAAGCTGAAGCTTTTGACAGTTTGGTGTCCAGAAGAAGGTATGATGTTTCAGGAATGAACGTGGTTCTGTTTTCCAAGAAGGGAGGTGTATATTTTCATGATTTCTAGACCTCCTCTCACATGTTCTCCCTTTGTCCATTCTCAGAAACTGAAAGCACGGCCAAGTTAAATATCTGGCGTGGACTCAAAGCTCTGAATGTTTCCGCACAAAGCCAAACGATTTATAGAAGTTCATGGATGGAGATAACAGATCGCATCTTGTATATGTGGCGCTTTAGTTGCCAGTTTGAATGGGTGGGTGTACCAAGCGCTGCCCTGTATTATAAGGTAATAATACACTGGGGTTTCTCAAGTTTGACCATTGTTGAACGGAATCTTCTGGCTTTTATATTATGAATCTGAGGTTGTGTGTTCTAATGAAAACTCGTTGAAAGAAAGGAGTTGTAATACCGAAGGACTGCAGTAAATATTAAGCTTTTTTTTCTTTCAATTGGAAAAACACGAGTATCTCTTTAAAAGGAAAAAAACCCCACTGGTTCTTGCAAGTGTCGTCCTGTCTGGTCTGATTTTCATCCTGGCTCAGCTGAGTAGCTTTCAGATCTTTCCTTCTCATGTCCTCCTGTGCAGGACAGCCGTCTCCTGTAGTTGCCCTTCTTTCTCCTCTTGTTTTATGCCTTCTGTTTTCTTTTGTTGTGAGTCCTCAGAGTTATTTTGGCCTTAAAAGCAACACCTTCTGTCCTAGACTCATCATTTAATCATACCCACTTCTCTTTCTGGATGATTTGAGCTCGGCTGCTTTGACTCCAAATATTCCCCAAAAAATTCAAAGACAACCCTGCAACCTTACTGCCGTGCTGAGAGTGGGCACTGAAAAGAAGGCAGGAAATGATTCTTTTGCAATGGCTCGCACCATCTTTTATTATTATGAAACATAATGGCTGCAATTTGTGGGGGGAAAAAAAAAAACAAAGCCCTTAGATGACCACGCTTTTGATGTTTATTTTGAGATCACCCTGCTGATTATAATTGTGACTTCTCATTTCTTTTATGCCATACAGCAACACACTGCTAACACGACTGCTGCTCATTATGCAAACACCCAGATAACACTTCTTTATCTGAATGGTGGGAATCTGTTCCAGTCACAGTCTGTTTATATAAACGCCAGAAGGAAATATGCTGGTGGTTTTGGGGTTTAGCGGCACAGTCGACGGTTAGCACAGTTTGTGTATTTGGCACCAAGTTAACACATCGAGAGAAAAGAAACAAGAGCGAAGCTTCAACCACGATCCGAGGCCTGCTTTTGTGTTTGCCAGTGGTGAAGTGTGAGCAGCTGTAGGAGGATGCCAGCATGAGGACTGAAATAATTACTGCAGTATGCTAGCGCAGTCAACGCTACACAACTGCAGCTGTTTCCTTTTGCTGTTGAAAGAATTTCAAAGGATCTAATGCAGCTCCAAGGTTTCTTTTTCGGGGGGGGGGGGTTAGTCAGTGAGTGGAGTCATGACTACCTAGCAGGGATCTGCTGGACTGTGGTGCCATTTTGAAAAGTAAATGCATTTAAAGTTTAACGGCCAGACTTAAATGTGCAAAGGACCACTCTGGCGATTTATTACCATGTTGAAGGGCTTGGACATAAACTTGTGGCCTCACACCAGGTCGCTATGTGTTTTTTACAGACTCCACCCCCACAGTGTCTTCTTCCCACTAACACAAAAGAGACCAGGATGTTTCCTTTCATTTATGTCTAAAAGGCATTCGCCTCCTTCTGATTTTACTGTTTGTTTTTACACATTTTGACGTTTTGAGTTGGGGGTGAAAGACTCCCTGGTGTCTCTGTTCTCATGAGCAACACACAAAAGAAGCAGTGAGAGCTGAATGTGCTCTTTAAAGCAGTTCTGGCTGTGCTACACAGGCTGTGATGCGGTGGGTGGATGGTGCCACATTAACCAAAGGCACTGATATGCACAGTCTGAAAAGACTCTAGAAAGCATGTGGCTGTGTTTAACCCTGTGAGGTCTAAGACGTGATGGCTCTAACCATCTAACCGAAAAGAATCCTATACGAAGGTGTGACAGGACCAAAATCTCAATAACGATATGTAAGACGATGCAGTCTGTAAATTTAATTGTTATATGAAGGGAATGAAATGTGGTTATTTTGACCATTTTTTTTTTTTTTTAGATCTTCTGGGCAAATGTTAAATTAAGAATGTGAAAATGTGAAATGTCTAAAATATAAAATGCATGATGGCTACTGTAGTAGCTATTCTAAAATTTGACTCTGGAGTAAATTTGTACTGTTCTTTTGTGCTTCCCATTCATAAATTGTCGCCACAGTCTTTCACATTGTTGTTGTGTAGGTGGCAGAAGAGGTCTGTGGTGTGCGAATCTGTCATGGGAACTGGTGTGCAGCATAATTTGCAGAGTATGGTTTTTTTATTTTTGGTACGTGTCACACTTTTGTAATCAAATCACACCCACGCTACAGAGGTCCTCCCTACCCTTTGTCTCTGCTTGTCCAGAGCTACTCAGTTCTGCCTCACCTTAACTCGCCATGCTGGGATTCACCTTACTGCCTGCATCCAAGTGGTGCCATTCAAGAAACCGTCATCCAACTGATGAAAACAATATTGCTGTGAACAATTGTGCAACGTCTTTGGGGAAAAAAAAAAAAAAAAAAAGATGGTAGAACATAATATTTTTATATTTATTTATTGGTTGCTTTCTTTCTTTCTTGCTTGAGGAGCTGATGATCGTTGTTGGTGCTATAGTGGCTATAATGTAGCTAATAAACCAATTTTTGTTGTTTGAAGAGCTCACCTGGACATGACGTTTTAGATGGGAAAGCTAAACCCAAAATATTCCCAAACAGTAGCAGAGGCTTTTTTTTTTTTTTCCACTTGCGTGTGACTCTCTGAGCTCGTCCTCACCTAAATTTCCTTTTTCAGTGACAGAGATGTCCTCCATGCTGTGCAGTGCACCATAATATCTAACTTCAATACAGGAGCTGCTTATGAAGTTCAACAAAACACAAGCATCTGTATTTTCGACATTCCTACAGACATTTCCAAATCCCCTGTTTTACCGTAAATACGTGATGCCACCCAAGCCTAAAAACAACCCCACATCTGTCCTCACATGTTTCCAGCTGAGCTCCAGCCTTGTCAAACCAGTGAATAGAGCTGAGGGAAGGAGTAAAGACCGCAGTCTTTCATGAAAAATAACTACCATGTTTTGCGCGTTCATGTGGGATCCATTTGCTTTGAAATATGTTTTTAGTGCTTTTAAGGGTTTACCAACAGCAGAAATGGATTCTCTGTTGCGAATTTCTAGTGCTTTAATAACGGCGTATGCTCATCCTGACTCAAGGTCTTTTTGATAATTGCATTTGCAGACATGCTGGGTTGTGCCTCTCAGCAGCAGCATCATCCTGCCCAGCTATTTCCCAGATGAGCAGCACTCTGTCATCTCAGACAGCCAAATGCAGCCACTGAATAATGGAAATGCTCCAGCAGGCAATCACTATATTTCGAAATTATGCTAACCATGCACTTTATACTCAAATACTGCATTTTCTTTTTTTAATTTTTTTTTTTTCATCCAGATCATAATTTATGGATTGCCCACCTTCATGATATTTTCTGAGCGCACACTGGGCAACTAAGCAACTAACGTGCATACGAGTATGGAGTCTGCATTACTGTGCAGAACTAAACTTCAGTTTCCTGTCATTCATCATGCGCACCAGAATTTAGTTTGTTTCCCGAGTGTGTGCCACTCTTCCTGCACACTTTCTCAGGCTTTAACAATAGCCCCCTCATTCCCGGCCCCTCATAATCCTCTTTGCACCCCGAAAATGCCCCAACTTCTCTACAGAAAGCTCCCCCCCAGACCAGAAGCCTTACCCTGGTGTCAACATCAGTTAGTCTAAGGCAGGCCTCAGAAATGTACCAAATAAGTTTACTGAAAGTTAAATGTGTGTTTTGTTTGTTTTTGTTTTTGTTTTTTAAATTATTATTATTTATAATGTTTAATTCATTTAAAAATATTTAACCTTAACTATATACATTTTAGATATCTACTTGACTTATCAGCTGCATGCCTTAGAGAGATTTTTGTTCATATTATTTTGTGAGCAGCTTGTTGGGAGCTGGCATGTTTGAGAGTTGATGAAGACTTTGGCTATAGCTCTATCCAGTCCTTTCTGGTGTTTTTTATACTGAGTGAAGGCCAGCACGATACTGCAGGCTCCACTACAGGATGCATTGTGCTCATTATGTATTGTTTCTGATGTGCTTTTGATGCTGCTCTCTGTTCAACATGGAATCTTGGAGAGCGCAGAGAGAAAGAAAAGGAGGAAAAACAATGAGTTGGGATACTTTGTAGTTTCTCTCTCTGAGTAGTATTTTTGTCATGTTCCTCCTCCTCTTTGTTGTTGTACAGTCTATTGTTGTTATACAAATCTGTGCAAGTTTCCATCTACTCCATTTGTATTAGCAGGACTGAGAAACTCTCGAGTGGATTTTTGTTGGCAGTACAGAAGCGTGTAAGGTTAAACATCTCAATATAGCTGAAGCTTCTTATCTCAGCGGGAGGTCTGTGGATCTTTTCTTTTCCTTCCAAATAAGAAGATCCCTCCTCCAGTTGTAGCAGTTTTATTGTTGAAGAGATTCTTTCAGCTTGATTAAAAATTTAATTATTTCCTCATTTATCCCTTTATGCATTAAACAGCCTTTTTTCTTCAATGGAATGGCAAGTGACGGGTGGTAATTGTAGATCAAGGCAAGGCGCTGGGGAGCCCGCCGAATGGGGGTTGGAGCTCTGTTTCAGGCTTTAGCGGCTGGCTGGCCATATACCGCTGATGTGCTGCTCATGGTGTGAACTTAAAATGCTGCTGCTCAAGAAGTCAACCCCTGCTCTCTGTGGCTCTGGCGTTGTGCCCTGTATGTGCCATCCGTACAACAACGCCTGGTCTCTTTCATTTCAACCCTCGCTGAGTGATTCCTGCCCTCTGCCCTACAGCCTTAACAAGCGATGCTGTCACTCAAGTTGAGAGAGGGCTAGGACTAGAGGAGGCCCTGACAAGGCACTGACACTCTAGAAATCCACTTCAAACAAACAATTAGAGCATGCTGCTACATAAAGCTAATTGGTTTGTATAAGTATACTTAAAGGCATCCATGCGGCTGAGATTGAATACATTATTAGCTCAGTTTAAGGTGCTGCAAGACAAAACTATTAAGCTTTTCATGTGATGCAAAGAGGAGTGGAATATAGTAGCGGAATGAGAACGTGATTGCTACACCAGTGCCTCATCGGCTCCCACAGCTGCTAAATGTATGCAAAGCCATCTCCTGACAGGGTTTGTTAAGCATCAATACTACACAGCTGCTCTAGAGATTTATTTCACTATGGATCATTACCATTGATAAAGTCCCCATTCAGCTGACTGCTCACTCCCTTTGTGACTTCAGGATCCTTAAAGGAGGCTTATTAACCAGCTGCGTGGAGGGTGGGTAACTTTCCCAACGCTTTTTTTTTTTTTTTTTGATATGACAGCTAAACAAAGACGATCAGTTGCCAAACTGATGTGAGATGGTGGAAATAAGTTTTAATGACATCATTGTTTTTTATAATTCATACATAAAATACCTGACTGCATATGCACACAGGTTGGCTCACAACTGGTGGTTGCCAGTGTATTTGCAGAAGTGTGTCTGCAACCTGCTCTCATCTTATTCGGGACTATGTGAGCATCACAGTAGTGCATTGGTTGCTACTGTCACCTGACGCCAAGAAGGTTCCTAGTCCTTCTGTAGTGTGGAGTTTATATGTTCTGCCTGTGCCTGCATTGAATTATTTTTATTTTTCCCCTTTAGTCCAAAGGAATGCTTGTTAGGTTAATTGGGTATTCTAAATCAAGGGTAGGCAATTAATTTTCCCAAGGGACTGTTGTGGAAGGCCACACCAATAAGCTAAGTTTATGTCTGATCAGTGTTAATTTATCTCTTTATAAAGAGTAGATGTTACAGTTGGATCCTAATTGTGGCCCCTTGAGAAAATGAATAGTTTACCCCTGTTCTAAATTAGCTACGGGTCTCAGTGTTAGACTATTTGCTCAGAGTCTGTTGGAATAGACTGAATTGGATGGATAGTTTTGCATTGGACAAAACTTTAATTAGATGAAAGACGCAAGCTTGCACAGCTTTTAAGCACGCAACAACGAATAGCACGTGGTGAACTTATTAAAAACTAGCACTCCTGTTTTGCTTGTAGAGCACAGGCTCTGGGATAGCTGGTTTACTTAGAAATTAGATGGAAATGGGAATGGATGGCATTTGGTTCCCCCCCCCCCGAGGAAAACAACTGTCAATAAACACGGCCTGTTGGACATGGCTGATAAATTCAGCCCCTAAAGTTCACAAACAGTTTTATGTACTTGAATGGATGTTTTGTGTGACTGCCACTTTCAGAGGGGGGGTGATCTGAAACATGATCAGTAGTTAATTATAGATTATTTATATACATATTTGATGGAGTAGAGTCTCCAGCAGACATTTGAAATTAGCGTTGATGGAACTAAACACTAAACCCACTGTGATGAATTTATGTTTATTGACATTTACATTGATTTATTAGCTTAACAGATTTTGTCTAAGGTGACATACAAATTAGATCCAACTACAAGCTATGGCAAGAGGAACTCATTAGTGCTGCAGTATTCATCTCCTAATCAAAATATTAAGGACAGGTGTGTGAATTTATTTTTGTATCTATCTTCTGGCTGTCTTCAGTTCAAAGTATATTTAGACTTTAGAGTGATATATCATTAGTACAATGAAAGGGATCTTTGACCCTGTATGTTCACTCCTCTAAGACCCAGCTCTGTGCTGCTCATCATGGCCTAATGGAACACAACACTGCAGCAATTAAGCAGATGTTTTCATTTAATCAGATAAACCTCCCAGTACTTTTCTACATGTCTGAAAGGAGACACTTCGCTGTACACAGTGCTTTTCAGGTTCCTCCAATTAGGAAAATATGCCTTGGTTTTAAACCAATCTGTGTTGCAACATCTCCTTTTCTGTTGTCCAGCGGCTGTGCTAAAACAATTATATTGGAGCTGAAAATGAAAATGAGGACAGGCTTTTTAGGTTGGAAAAGGAGTGTGCAGTGGGTGGGATAAGTGCTTAAGCTCTAGAGAATAGATGCTCTCATAGCTGATAAATCTGTGTGACTGCGATTTAGGCTGGTGCAGGAAATCATCTTTAGGCTGCAGATCTCTGTTGCTAAGGGACCAGACTGGTGGGCTTGTAATGACTGCGTGGACCCTGAGCAATTACTTCACTTATCATTAAGATCTGACGAAGGGAGGGACCCTGCGCTGTGAATTCATTACAGGGTTGAAACACGAGATAAGCCGTAGTTACAGAGATGTGCGCAAAGAAATTGACAAGAGTGTGAAAGACAAGAGTCATTATGAATCAAATGTTCGTGTTTGGAGGAGCAATTAGCAGTTATTGGATTTCGGTGGACTGTTAGGGAATGCACCGTGGAAGCAAATCAATTATAAAAGCAGCACTGCGTCATGTCCCTCTTGTTTGGCCTACATGAACTTACTGTAGAGGGTGTGTGTGTGTGTGTGTGTGTGTGTGTGTGTGTGTGTGTGTGTGTGTGTGTGTGTGTGTGTGTGTGTGTGTGTGTTGTATAATGTATGAAAATTGCTGACTGAATCTCTTTATTGGAACAGTGAGGTGGCTTTGTGAGCTCATTAAAAATTGGGGGGGAATTGTCATGTCTGTCATTTCATTGAGAAGAAATTAGTTGGAGGGGGAAAATAAAGTGTCCTGTACAAAAGTCCACTCGTAGCTGAACCAGTCCAGGCTGGTCCATTTGCTGCCCACTTTGCTGGACCACCCAGATTGATCTGGTGGGCTTCACAAGTGTACATTGTATTCCTCTGGGAAACAGGACATGTAGCAGAACTGATTTCTTCCCAGAGACAAAAGAACTAATTAACAAAATGAAGAATGCACTGATTAAAATATCAAACAGCTTCTCCTGACAAAATGCATGAATGGTAATTATAAAGTAGAATTGATGTTAAAAGCTATAAATCTCCATGTGTAAATATTCTTGGTCCCAAAGGTCTTGAGCCTCCACTAGTTTCTTTTTTTTCATTTTCATTACAGCAGATGAACAAAATGTGAAAGTAGTTTCCTTAAGAAATGAACTGAAAATGAAAAGAACTGGACTGAAAATCAGTGGCAACAGGTCTTATGGAATGATGAATCAGTACGTATGGAGGAGGTCAGGATAGAGGTAAAATGATGTGTACGGCCATCTGTAAAACACGGTGGAGGCTCTGTCATGGTTTGGAGCGGCATTTCAGTCAGTGGTGTTAGAGAGTTATTAAAATTGATGGAAATATGAAGACAGAAGTACCATCACATTTTGACCCACCATGATTGGCAACGACTTCATTTTTCAGTGCGACAGTGTTCCCACACACTCTGTGTAGTCGATGCATAACTAGAGAGAAATGGTTATGGATAGGCCTCCCCAGAGCCCAAACAGCAACATTATTGAAGCATCATTGAGGCAAAAGGCAGCCAGGATTCAAATAAAAGCTTTGAATGTCATTCAAGAAGGCTGAAGAACTATTCCTGAAGACTATTTAAAGAAATTACAAGAAAGAGTTCAGGCTGTGTTGAGGAATGAAGGCACTCATACCAAATACTGACTTTCACCTTTGTAAGAATGACTGTATTTCTGTGTTTGCTCAAACATGCAATTATTTGTTGAAACGTATGTACCCATTGCCAATTTTCCTAACAACATATAAAGAAATCAGCTGTTCCTTCAGACTTTTGCACGGTACTGTATCAGAAAGTGAATTTTTTTTGCCAGGAAATTTCACTTTCCTGGCTTTTATTTTGAGTGCATTAACCCTTGACTTCAAGAGTAACGCACATCTTTCTTTAAAGACTTGCTTAAAACAGCACAGCACACGTTCTGTCCTGCTTGTTTTCTCTTAATAAACCAGCTAATACAGGCCTGTCGATCACCCCCCTCTGTCCTGTCTTAAAAAAATCACCTATGGATTGTTACTGTAGTCTTTGCATCACTGTTTCATGTGTCATGACTTCCAAGAAAATGGATTCTATCAAATGTGCTGCTTGGCACCAAATCATTATTTACACAGTATCTGCAAGCAAGATACTACAAGCAAGACATCATGATTGACCACTTTTTTTTTCCCCCTGCCTCATAAGTGCATTCATAAGGAGTATACACTTCTCATGCTCTACGACTTGTATTCACTAAACGCAGTTAATCTCTGCCATTTCTATTCTGCCACCCAGCAGACATTATGTTATGATGTACAAATTGGAGCCTCTGGGCCTTTTTAGTTTTTAACAAGTTCTCTGGCTGAGGTAAAAGCAGACAGACATTTGTCATGCTCAATAAATTTTCACATTTAGGTTGCATGTTACAGTCGTTCCCATGCTGTCAAATTAAAGAGAAGATTATTAGCGTCAGCACCTTGGATCCATTTCCTTTATAAACTTGTTTTTTTTCTAGCGCCTACAGGAGAGGTGGCTTGCATTCGTGCTGTTTTAAAGTGAGCAGTAATGGTATGGGAGTGCATGAAATGGCAGGAAATGTTTCAGGTCCATAAAGTTTAGGGTGAAAAGGAATAACAGGCAGCCGCAAAGAGCGGGCTGTGTGGCCTGCTTGTGGTAGGTTATCTGTCAGAAATTATAAATATTATGTGAGCATACCCGTTTCTAGCACGAGCATTGCAGTCAGCCCTGTGAAGCAGTGAGCACCAAGATCTTGACCAGTTGTTCTGTTGTCTTAACAAATGTGAGTGAGCACATAAACAGAGCGCAAAGAGAGCCTGTCGAACAGCAGACTCCCATATGGACTCCCCATTTGTAAGAGCACTGGCTTGCTGTTTATAACTGCCGGCCTAAATAATGTCATACTTCTTGTTTTGTCCATTTAGACTGTTTATGAAGTCGTAGCCATAACCAAGTGTCATATGCATGGTGCCTGATAATTAGCAGGTAGCTCATTGTGTGCTCTCATCAAGACAAACCCACATTCAGTACTCTGCTGGTAGTTTGTGTTGGGAGAAACCAGCCACTTACACACTGTGTGCTCTGTAGGCCGTGTAGACATATACTGTGTCTTTTAGAAACCACAGTTTCCTGGTTGGTATTTGGCAGCACATGGAGTAAAACATTAGCTACACTGGTTTTGATCCAAAACCCTAAAGTCCACTGACAACAAAACATCTGCAGGCTATGATGGAGTATTTTTAAAAAATTTTTTAATTCAGTTGATTGAAGTAGAGCTACACCTGTAATTAGGCTGAGATTGAGAGTGGCATTGCAGGCTGCACCTCCAAATCGCGCCCGGGGCCACATTAAGCCCATAAGCCTTGAAAAGCAGCTTCGCTGTGGCAATCTATTGTACGACTGTAACATTGCCGCCATGTTCCACCACCCCAAGGCACAATGCGTGCTGGTCATCTGAGTGTACGGATGTCAGTTTTGCTTGTGTCTGGCAGGATGTGTGTATACTCCAGGAAGCTCTTCATCCGGTTTCTGCTTGTATGCATTACAACGAGTGCCACTCACAGGCCAGAGGGAGCAGGCAGAAATCTGTAGGTTCACTCAATCCTGTTAATGTGGAACAGCATTTAATTAGATTCGCTCTACATCGGGCAGCTGCATCCGTGTCTGCAAAGCAACAACAGTCTGCATGACACTAAACGCTGATGTTAAGTGCGGATTGCTTTGAAAGGAGCTGTCGTAGTTAAATCTGGGTTATAGCTACCACACAATTGCTGTGAGCGGGACAACTTTGTTTGGAATGTAGTTATGTGGGGATTATTGAGAATTATTAACAAATGAGAGAAACAATGTCAATCTGTGCTCAGATGTATGAATGCTTAGAATCAAATATAAAGCATCCACTCAAAGAACAGAATGTAAATGTCCTTTAATTATGTGTAAAATTCAGCATTTGGCTTTAACAGCTGGAAAACAACACAGTTCTTCTTACCACCTCAGGTGGTGCATGTGATTTTCTTTCTTTTTTTTGCCCTGAGCTAAGATTCACAGGCTAGTAATAATAGTAAAAAACTATTTTCACTCACCTTACTATTTTCACGTAAGGTGAGTGCCCCCCAATAAACGAACTCATCACTATATTTCTTCCAAAGACCTTAGTGATTACTGTCTGTTCTTCTCTTAATCGGTATTTTTGCATTTTTGTGATGAAACTTTGTCACATAGGGTAGAAACTGGACGGTGACCAGTTGGCAGCTACAGGTTCCTAGGAAAAAAACATGCGAGCAGCAAATGGCTGCTAGCATGTTGATACGTTGGCATCTTTCTGACAACTGTATCTGCAAACACTCGCACTGCAACTCCTCTCCAACCAGTTGTTAGCGAGTGTTTCCAGTCAAGGCGTCTTTCATGCAAACTATGGGCAACCATGGTAATGGGGGTTGTTTTTGTTTGTTTTTTTTGTTAAATAGTTAAAGCTATCAAAAATGGTCCATCCACATTTTGCCATGATTGATTAAGAAGCTATTTTTCTCACTTGTCTAATACACAGAGAGGTTAAATTTCAGCTACTCACATGTGGGAAAACTGGAAGGAACATTTGCTTGTTAAATTATTTTGATTAACAGAACAGTTTTATTTGAATACGGTCATCTTAGATGGAGGTACGAAGCCATACTGTGTTACCTTCAGAGAAACCCTTTGCTTTGAAAAGAATAAAGGTAAGTAAGCTTCAAATATCTGTCACAGGATAGATGTTTGCTAAGATGTCTGATTGTGGAAGTCAGTAGGTTGCTCCTTACTGTGGAAAAATTTCTGCCTTTGATTTAAGGAGGGGCAACGTCAGACCGAGGTGCTAAACGAAATGATAAACGTGACACAGATGCTTCCAGTTTCCAGTCTCTGCTGTTTTCTCTCCATGTCGTCGTTGTCGAATGTCTGTGTTAGTGGCCTAAAAGAAGAGGGACTGACGGTGTCCTGGCCAGAGAAAGCTGTTCAAATGACGTATTTAATTTGTGGAATTTTTGAGAGAAAATTATCACTGGCAAAATCACGCTGGAGAGCAGAATCGGCATCGCAATCCGATTTTCCACAGCGTGAAGAACAGGACAGACATGAGTACATATTGTTCAGCCCTCCTCACTTTCCGTTTTTTCTGTGAGTCGGAGAAAAGCATCTAAAATGTGGTGTGACTGGCTATTGTGCAGCACGCCACCTTTTTACCCTCTCTCCCTCATTCTCTGCCTCTCAGTGCATACTATTATACTCCTTCATTTAGAGGAGAGAAGGCATGAATGGAGTACTGGAAAGGTGACGAGAGGACTGAGAGAGGCTGGTTTTTATCCATCTTCGTCGAGTTCCAGGCGCAGACGGCAGCAGGCTCCTGCTCCCCAGCAACCAGGCGAAAAAGGATGAAGGCTGTAATGTGGCAGCACAGATTGATTCTCATCATAATCTGTTTCTCTATCAGCTCAGGCACACCGCATAGCTTTGCACAGAAGTGCTTTTCAAATAGACTTCCTTCCTCTTTTCATGCCATTGTGCTATGCAACATCATCCTTCCAACCACATTGTCTCATTATTTCCAAATCTACTTTATTCCTATTTGAGCTGATCTGTTGTCTTGAAGGTTTATCTCTGTTTGCAGTCACCATTGAATTTGTGAGAAGACTGTGGACTGGCTTATCACATTTGACAAAATATCGACTAAAAAAACCCCAAATAACACACACATTGAGTCATCTGTAAACACCACATGTTGGGACTGAGAGTATGTGGAAAAAGTAACTTTTACCAGGCAGTGCAGTTGGAAATTGGCTCATAGAAGAATCTGGTAAAATATATCTTTTCTCTTGACATGAAACAGATGTATTTTTATACACGGCCTCTGACAGTCCAACTAAACTAAACATCTCAGTTTGCAGATGGTCGACGTGCCAGAAATGATGGATAAACAGTTTGAATAGTTAAGAGGAAGTAATGGTTGAATATGAGGTGTGATTGAAAAGTTCAGAGACTGCACCTACTGAAAGCAAAAAAGTGGATCAGCCATCCCCTTGGTTCCCACATCTCTTGTCACGCTTGAAAAACTTCAGTCGAATTCTGCAAGCGCCATCTGTGATACATGCTGGATCTCCTGCGCTGTGTCAGAACAGTGGCCCTTTCACTTAATTTTGGAGATGATGATCATGTTGTAGGGAGCCAAATTCTATGAGCAGGGTTGGTGGGGAGTGATGATTGTGTTGGTGCAAACCAGAAATGTGTGGTTTTTAATGGTCTCTGAGCTGGTTCATTATCATGATGGGATACTCAGTTGACACTGCACCTCAGATTGGGTCATGTGCATCAAATATTCCTATCGTTATACTCAATATTACATAATATATTACAGCTCAACTCTGGAGGGTGAATTCACAGTGCAAAAAACATGACAAAACAGACAAAATGATGGAACATCTCCTAACCGTAGTAGTAGTAGTAGTGTGCCATGTTGTAATAAATGCTGTTAAATTTGAGCTATAATGATAAATCACTAAAGAACTGAATTATTGTCTTAAATGATGATAATAAGCAAGAGTTGCAGCCTTGGTTTGATGCCCTACACTCCCCTCCCTTACCCCACTTAACACACACACACACACACACACACACACACACACACACACACACACACACACACACACACACACACACTACCACCTTGTATGTTCTTAAAGGTTGCTTTGAGTATTCTTGTCTGCTTATGCTGGAGCTGCAGGGATACACAGATGCAGACGAGCTGGGCGGGTCGGGCACCGGTGCTAACTGCTCCAGTGAGACACTAGTAGTAACAAGGAGGGCGGAGAGGGTGCTCTGCAAAAGTGGACCGGCTTAGAACAGCAGCGCCTTTTGTGTCTGCCTGTTTCTGACGGTTATTTATAAATCCAGTAAACCCACTGCACATTCCAGGCTGCCACAGGCACAAGGAGAGCTGCACCTCACCCATGTATGTCCTCTTTGTCTCTGCAGGCAGCTTGATCGTAGCTGTCAGGACCAGGGGCGACGTTGCTCACTGCCCTGACGTCTGGTCTAACGAAGGTTACTGTGACAAAAAGGCTGTTGATTGATTTGTCTCGCTTTTTTTTTTTTTTTTTTTTTTGTAGAAATAAGATTCATTACTGCCTTGTTTTTCTTTTTTTCTTGGCTGTTGCATTTTTATGGCCACTGCTTGTGGTCTTCCATGACTCATATTAATGGGAGGTGCCTCTTTCCTTGGCAAAGGATTGCTCACTTTAATGTTAGCCCATTACTGAAGTAGACTACTTTGAAAAGTGCAACTACTTCTTTCAGTCCAGATCTCTCGGGATTTCTTTTTCTGCATTTGTGGAAAACATTAATCACATTTCCCTGGACAGCTTTTCAAAACCAGAATGGGACAATAACGCTTTCAGGCTTTCAGGGATTTTAGACTTTTAGACTGTGGATAAGTCTCAGTAAATTAGAAACATTTTGTCTAATTTCTAGGTCATCTAGAAGTTGCTAGTTGCTGATGAAGACAAATCCTCTGCATTTCTTTTTTTTTTCCTTTTCTTTTTTTGTACAGCAGCATCTCAGGAGAGTCATTTAGTCAGAAGAAGTTTATCCTGTCCTTCCTCTTTATTTTTTTCTTCTTATTTTTTTTCCCTTTCGTTTGGCTGCAGTAGTGTGCAGGTTTCCTGTAGCCAAGACCGGAGAACTGCTGGAGGAAATCCAAGTGCTAAAGGATACCCCGTCCCAACCCTCTGAACCTTTGAACCAGACACCATTTTTCATCGATAGCAGAGGTCATAGAGCTTACAAGCCCAAATGTACAGCATGGTAACAGAAATGCTGTCATTAATTTCAGTTTTGAATTGAGTGTATCACAAAGTGTTCTCCAAAAGATGCAGTTGATGTTGACTACAGACAAGCACATAAAAGATTTGTTGCACCACTAGTCATGTTGGCCATCTCTCCTTTTTTTTTTTTCTTTTTTTTTTTTTTTTTTTTCTGTAAAAGAAACTAACAGATCTTTGAAATACAAAGCTGCACTTTGTTTTGGGTCTCTCTCTGTTCCTGATTATTGGCAGGCTTTAAAACTGTTTTCTGTTCCTATAAATGTTAATCCTGAGTGCAAATCATGCTGAAGCACTCTGAGACCGACATCTGCTTTGCTCTGCTGTGCAGCCTAAAAACACTGCAAATGAACCGTAATCAAAAGAGGAGAGACTTCCTTTTCAGTAAAGGAAATTGTGTCTCAGAAGGTCTCCAGCCATTGAAATATATTTACAACCTTCAGCTACGTATTTGAGTCGATCTAAAGTCAGTACAAGAATAAATTATTATGGAGTGAAAGCAGCCTGGGGCATTGGCTGAGAGGTTTGATCAAAAGTTTGTGGATGACATCAATGCAGACTGCTGTTACCAGTTTCTTTCACATGAACCCACCACCTTGTTTAGTTGGACTGTCCCAACTTACAGGATGTTGCAACTTGAAGTGGTAATAGACAACTTCCCTCACACCCGTCTTTCCCACGCTGCAGCCAGAAACCAGGTTGCTTTCTGTTTTAAAACACCCACTCTGGGACCCAATCGTCTACTGTGACGTGGGATCTAAGAGGTGAGAAGCCAATTTTCTTTCTGGTGTAACCAGAATATCAAGTAGTTTGTTTGTCCAGCAGTCAAATGCTAGTAAGCAAAAACCACTGTCCCACCATGGAACTAGGTTTGAGATTACATTTCAGTCGTAACAATGGCTGTTTTGCACTTGACGCAGACCTGCATGCACTTTTGCTCAAATATAATTGGTCAATAAAACTCTATGGGCTCAAATTCTGGTCATAAATGTTTCGTACTTGTAAATCAGACTGTAGTTGTGAACTAAGTTGGTAACCTTGTAAAGCAAAGTATCTGAAAATTTTATGTTTGTGCATCCATAGATAAGAATTTGTGTGTGCGTGTGTGTTTTGTTGTTGTTGTGTGTTTTGTTGTTTTTTAAGATTTGTTAAATTTGGTTAATGTCATGTCAATCACAATCAGCTGAAAGGAAGAAAAATCTGGTCAAAATTTGTACTTGCAAGTTGAAACTCCCACGGAAACTTGAGTGCAGAGTTTTACACATAGTGTTTTGCTTTGTATCTGTAAACAGTCCTTAACAAAAAAAGATAATTACAAAAAAAGAAATATTTTTTAGAAATATCTTTTTTTACACAAACACAGATTCTTAGCTATAGATGCACAAACATAACATTTTTCAGATATTTGGTTTACAAGGTTACAGAACTCAGTTCACAACTATGCAGTCTGATTTACAAGTACAAAATATTTATGACCAGAATCTGAGCCCATAGAGCTCAAACTAAAAGGGGACTACAAACAGAAACTTTAACCTCCCAGCTACTTCTGCTTGTCCTGCCTATTTTAGATATTCATAAACAGATTGTATAGAAACTATTATTGCGCTTTTAAAATAGGCAGGTTTTTGTTTCCTGCTAATCTAGTACAAGGAATGCCAAAGTACTTTTTAACCCACATGTCTCACAGCTCTCTCAGTCGAGTGAATATCTGTCTGAGGTGGCAGAAACTGATCACTTGCCGTCTTTGTCTCCTCTGACAAAAGAACTTTCTGTTGCCGAGTACAGTTTCTGCAGTTACTTCAGTTGTTCTACCATCAATTATTCCAGCTACTTGGGTAAAGTTACCAAAAACTAATGGAGAAGACAAAAGTTCTGTCTTCTTGCTCTTCCACAATTGAGCTTGGAAAAGAAAATTCCTGGACCTTTTTAAGTTTGGTGAAGACGTCCCACCTCTCGTCCAAGAGACTTCTTCAGGTCTTGTGAGCTAAGCTGGTCTAATTAGCACTGCATGTAATGACCTCAAAGTTAACGTCACAAGGAAAACCTGTACAACAGATTGCCATTGATGTAAAGTACTCCTATCATTGGTTGATGTCAATGATAGATACTCGCAGCTACTCGTGTTGCTGTCACTGCAGATGTTGTGCATCTTTTCACATTCATGAATGGTCATTAATGCTTCATTCGCGACACAGTGGTACAGTAGTTAGCACTCAGTTCTGGGATTAAGTCTGCTGGCTGGCTGGAGCTTTTCTGTTTGGGGTTTGTATGTTCTTCTTGTGAAGGATTAGCAACATGTATGGGGTTTACTCCCTCATCTCGCTTCCTTTTAATATCAAAGATTGGTATGATGGGTGTTAACTGGACACCTGGCAGCTGCTCAGGAAAGGTAGAAGTTTGACCTTTTTTCTTTGTGACTTTGCTTGTCTGCAGTTCCAGTGTTACTCCCACATCGTGCTCAAACTGAGTTAACACATAAACAGTGCTACGTGTTGCAGAACTTTTACATCGCAATGTAACCTTCTTTTTGATAAGCTCTGATTTGCTGTAGTGGCTCATTAGGCTGACATTGTCCTTTATCCCGCCTCTGCTGCAAGGACGATTCTTTTAACCAAACACTGCACAATGGCACAGTATATAATTGCCAGAGGCTTAAACCCTTCCAAGCTTTAAAGAGTGAAAATGTAAATGAATAATGGGGATGTGTCGGACTGAGTGTAGGATTTGTGCCTGAGGATTACATCATCTTGTCCAAAAAGCTCTTGAACTGCAGAAATAAGATATCAGAGGAGTCTGTTGGAAGCTGAGGCTTAGTGAGGGCTGGTGACCTCTGCCTGCATCTGTGGGAGGCCTCAGATCTGTGCTATCAGCTCTACAAGCTTTCAGGCTTGTGGGGCTGAATTACAAACACACCGTCGAGCTCACTCTTTAGACTGATCCTGCTGCACATTATTTTTTTGGATGGTGTGAAAGTGCTAAGCTCACAAGTCCAGACAGTTTGCTTTACATCTGTGTAAATTGCTGACAAAAACAAATTTGTGGTGGTGTTTTCTTCTCAGTCTTTACAGGTGCGTACAAGACAAATCCCACTAAAGAGGCCTAAAAGATGGGAAGATGAAGAGTGGCGAGGTTATTGAATATTAATCTTAGAAGTTCTTTCCTTGTTGGAGTTTAAAGGCTTAGAGGTGTCAGGATGCATCAGGGCTTGGATGAAGCTAAGGCGTGGACGGCTGCCATTAAGGTCACCCTGTTCCAGGCGGCCTATTAAAAGGCTTGAACTTTGAACCTGTGCTATTCCCTGTCAGTCAGCCCTCCACCGCAGTGACATGACCCTGAAAATTGACACTAATGTCCCTTCTGTGTCAGTCTGTCTTTCTGTTCTTTCGCTCTTTCATCATCAGCTGTTTTCTGTTTGTTTAAAAACCCTCATGTTACCTTTTTGTGGTGCCCTTCATTATCTCAGCAGCTGTAACAGCAGACGACTTAGAAGTGCTCGCATGAGGGTTTAAACTGATTTTGAGTTGAAATTGGCACAGTGCATACCTCTTTTATATAACAGCCAACTTTTTCTCCTTTTTAGATGTCTTTCCGTGTCATTATGTGAGCCTTTTCAGCTGTGTCTTTGTGAATGGGATAAATTCATTAAAGGAAGGACGCACAATAATGTCATATAGTCACTGTACAGTCAGTCAGACCTGTTTATTAGTTTTCCATGGAAGGATTATCACTCACCACTTGGGTTGAAAGGAATACAGAACTACTTCCACAGAAGGGCTACTTGAGAGTCATCACATGATTTACTCGTCCTTACTCTAAAGCCTTTTGATTCTGCAACTAAACATTTTGTTTTTCTGCTTATTTTATCCCTTTATTTGCAAGTGCATTTCTTAAATGTGATTATTTTCTTCTTTAATCTGTAAGTAAAGCATTCGCTGAAATGCAGATACACAGAACATGTTTTGAGATGCACAATCCATCACTGTTAACATTTCATCACCTTCGTTTTCTCACATTACGTATGTTGTTGATGGTAATTTAGTTGTGGGTGGGGATTCTTTTGAAATGTCGCTGTTGGTGTGTTCAGAGATGCGTCTGAGAATTTGTGGTCGTTGTGCAGGACTTTGTTATGTAAGAAACCTCTACACACACTTTATCCCTTTCAAGACATCTGCCTTTGATTTTCAAGTATCGTAACTTGTAGAGGTTCAAAGTTCATTGCTAGACTTGAAAGGCAGCAGCTGTGGAGCTTTTGATCATATCCCGTTTCCAGGAGATGGATGGCTGGCTACTAAATCAAACTTGACATAAGAAGTTTTTCTGTGTTTTATTTCATTTTATTTTGGGTAACTGCCTTTTTCCAATTGCTAATGGTGTTTTGAAACTCAACCGAGAAGCCAATATGGACAAATCTGTATTAACAAAAAAACAAAAGCAAAGTAACCAGAAAATTGTAATTTAAAAACTGAGAAAACTCCATCTGTTGATGATCATGTGATGAGAGTAGTATAGCAGGAAACAAGTTCAATAAACTTTAAAATGAGCTCTGAGTTGATTAACTCGGAGATGAGTAACTCTCGAGCTTCCTTTTCCAGAACAGCTGATCAGAGTAAGTTAGATCTACTCTGAGTATGTTCACCATGAGTAGGAAAGAGAGCCATCATCAGTGGAGCTCCAATACCATGAGTCACCATGGCAACGGGTAAATGAAGAGTAGAGCCTTCATTCAGATCTGGTAGATTCCCATTAGATTGAGGAATATGAACATGTCATGTCAGAAGAGCCATTTTAATTAGCTCAGACAGACAAGATTTGTGTTTATTTTTATTTTTTTTAATAATATGCAGCCATCACTGCATCATTACCCAACTTAAATTTTCACTAGATGAAGCTGGAATACTAACTGTACATTCTGGTCATGATTCAGTCAAAGTTTCAAAGTGCCGACAGCATTTAATAACTGAATTTAAGTCTATGAATGCATTTCAGCATCAAATGTTCAGAACTCGCTGTCTGTAGCTGCTTTGATAGCAACTTTGTGAATGAGGAAATGAATCTGAGTGTTCAGGTGCCGCTGGAAGGGAGGAGTCAGAGGGAGAGTTTGCTGAAGAAAACCTGCCAGCAAGCAGGTTAAGTTTGGTCTGTTACCATGGTTACTGACTTTGTTGAAAGTACCTGGAAGAGAAAAGTCTGCGTTTCCCTCATCACAGGGTTAACAAACTCTGAGTTTTTTCTTTAGCTGAACCTGGTTCCTGGAATAGAGCCCGGGTTTAAACATCACCAAACCATCTACAGACTTCGAGGCTTCAGGCCTTTGAAAGAAAACTCTGACTATTCTATTGTTTTGTTGGGTTTTTTTCTTTACTTCTCATTATGATATTAGAGTCCCAGTTATGCTCCCCTGGAGGGGACAGAAATGTGTCTGTATGTTATAGACTTCTTTGGAATATGAAAACCATGTGCAGTCTGTAGTTTGCAGAGTGCTGAAAACTGGCTCGGCTTTTCTGACCTGACAGTTGAGTTCCTGTGTGACAGTTCCTGTGGTTACTTTATGATCCTGTGAAGACCAGGCAACACATTCCTCCTCCTGACTGAACACTGAGTCAGTTCAGGACATATTAACACCTGATAGAAATCCACCTGCCCCTTCAGCACTCAGCTGTTCCATCAAATTCCTCCAGGTGAAACTAGAGGAAGCTTTAAGAGGGGGGAAAAACACTTTGCTTGCTATGTTGTCACCACAGTTCTGACCTCAAGGATCTTGATGGATGTTTATTTTTAAGCTCAGTGGGGGGTTTGGCTCTGAGCTTTTTATAACTACTTATAAAGGGAGGCATAGCCTCGGGTCTTCTGGCAGATCACCACAGGTTGTTCCAAGGACTCTGCTTCTAAGACGAAGGTGACCTGGTCTATCTGTGAGAGCTCCGAAGGTCTGTAAAAGTCTGCCAGCACTGAGGCTAGCCAGATCAGTAGCATCCTTCAAAGCACACCTCAAACCAGACTTATACAGGAAAGCATTTTTTACAAGCTGCATTAAAGTTATTCTCTTTATTGCTGTTCTTACCTTGGCTGTCTCCTTGCTGCTGAATTTTTATTTCCATTGTCTTTGTTTCTTTTGATCTACTCCTTTTATTTCTTCTTCTTTCTTTTTTTTAATTCTGTTTTGCGAGGAACTCTGCAATTGATGTAAATGCAGTGAAAATGTATCCCCGATGTCTCAATTAAATTCAATGTCTTTTAAACTCTTATCTTGAATCATGCAAACTGTCAGCAGTGTTTCTATTTTTAATGCCCATATGCTTTAATTAGGAATCATAAGTATAAGGATAATCGAGTGGTTAGTCATTTATAACATGACATCATTTAAAAAAAAATCTAGTTACTGGAAATGCGCGCAGGGTTTTTCCTGCTGCATTCCAAGTGTTACCGCCCTGATGGTTATTTGATTTGTATGACGCTTTGTGCAATACTTAATCTGGATGAAATGAAATCTGTACCCATGAGACTCCTCCACTGGCCAATGTGGGCTGATACTGATTGAGAGGGAGCTTATGGAAGTCTGAATCTCTTGCCGCTGCTGTGAAACGTGTCGTGGGGGGTTGAATAAGCCGAGAATAAAGCCTGCATGAACTAGGGGAGGGGGAGCGCTGGGAGATATGCAAGAGGGGCCCAGATGTATGGTTCGACTATAAACTGCACAGGGCCGGTGAGCAGCGACAGCCAAACAGATGTGACTTTTACTGAGCATATGACTGGAGGAGGAAACGGGTTAATGGATAGATATAAAGTGTCACCATGTAACCAAATACTGTAGAGCTAAATGTAGCTCAGGTAACGAGCAGAAAGTGGAAGAACATCCTTTCCCTCAGGAAACTGGAACCAGTGCTGTTGTGGCAGGTCATTGTTTGCGTCAGAGCCCACAGCGGTACCATACTGGAGTTGTCAGATAAGAAAATATGGTGGTTGTCAGGCTACATGGTTGTATGTGTGCTCACATTAACAGTTTGCATCTGTGTTCACAGGCCTTGTTGTTGCCAGTCAGATGTATGTTTTACAAGGCACACCAGACTCAGGATATCAATGTGATTTATGAGTCTCCTTGCCGGCTGTGTGCAGTACAATGGCCCAAAAATAGCTTTACAAAACCCTGACAAATGCAGATTGTCTCAACTTTAGGGGAACTAATTGTGTACAGTGGCATTTTTAGATGCGTTCAGAGATAAATTTGAGATCTAAGTGGACTCTCAATCGCTGAGTGGTATAGAGGTCCCTGACTCTGAGCATAAAGTCTGAAATTCAGGAGAAAAATTCCAGGATGTGACAGCCCTGGCCCAGGCAATCAGTTTACGGGTTTCCCTTATGTGACCGTTAATAGCATATTTACCTCAAACTCAGCTTGCGAAGTTGCACTCCATGTTGACCTCCTTTCGTGCCAACGACTGTCTTCACATCTCCTCTGCTCACTTCAAGCCAAAATGTGTTTGTTGAGCTGCAAATATGTTAGCAGAAATCACAGAGTGACATGTAAATGTTGTTATGATACTTCAAGTGCACCTTTATGTTTACATGTAATTTGAGGTTCCCTGTGTGATCAAACATGGCATGCATTTAGTTTATCCTCTCCATAAATTTGGCCAAATATGCAAGCACCGGGGAGGATAAATGCACTGCTTGGGCCAACCACCCACCTGAATGTGTTATTAGCTGGACTGGAGTCTAAGGTATTTGGAACCCTTATTATGCACAAAACCCTGATAATGTGTCTGAAATGCTCCCTTCAAATTTCCATAAATATTAATGTGTTGTGTTGTGATTGGATCGCGGATTGAGCTTTGGCTCCGGAAGCCTTCCCAGAGCTTGAGGAGGAGGAGTGGTGGTGGGAGTTAAACGTGAGGTCAAACAGAGGTCACAACAGGGAAGCTGTCTAAGCCCAACACCCCCACACCCCACCCCACCTCAACTCCACCAGCACTCCAGGAAACTGGGGTGCCAGAGAGGCAGTAATGTGGAGCCTTATGGGAAGAATTAATGCATGGCTGCTCTGGGTCTATTTGCCGAGTGCAGCTAATTGAGCAGTAAGCGTTAAGAGCACATGCGTTGGCACATGCTGTTTGTGCTGAAAATCTTCTTCTAATGTGTGTTTTGTCTGGTTATTAATATGGAATGGCTGAT
The DNA here is from genome assembly GCF_001858045.2 of Oreochromis niloticus. NCBI lineage: Eukaryota > Metazoa > Chordata > Actinopteri > Cichliformes > Cichlidae > Oreochromis > Oreochromis niloticus. Next base: position 27,642,106 of record NC_031979.2, read on the forward strand.
TTAATGAGCCCATACAACGTTGCTTCTGTGTTTTCGTGACTTTATTTGAATCATTCTATACTGTATTGGATTAGTTCTGAGAGCGTACATGCTGAATTACAGTGAAACTAACTCAAATCTCAAAATGCACCAAGCTTCCCAAGTCATGAGGTAGCCAATCGCTGCAAGAGCATAACGCCCCTGTTTTTTTGAGAGGGTCACACTAAGGTAACCGATAGAGCTGGTCCAGCTGGTCCAGAGCCAGACCGGCTTTATATCATCTCTGTGTGTCTGTGAGACCCTGCAGGCCTCGGCTTGATGAAATGCAGGCTGAGGGCAGTTAACTGTAAGCTAAAACTACCTGAGAAATCATGTCATGGTGTTCATACAATGAGTTTCTGTCATCCTGTGTGGGGGCAAATCATTACAGCGCACTTGAGCTGCACTTTCAGCTGAATTTAATGATTAACCTGCAAGGAATAGTCGCTACCATTTCAGCTACTTGCATACAGTAGAAAGGTGGTGCAGAAATATGAGGATATGGTCTGCTTAGACTATCTTGTTGTAAATCTTTCCCCTTAATTGGAAGCTGTATTAAGTGCTATGCAAGAAAAATCTTTACTATATAAAACAGTCACTTTAACATAAGTGCTCGTAGGTGTGCCTGTGTGTGTGCTATCCCTTCTTTGTAAAGCTGTCATTTCTGTCTTTTATAACAAAGCAGGAGTGTGAAAGAGTGTGAGACCTAATCAGCACTCTTCAAAAATGAATTCCTTAAATCATGTGATGATCTCACATCAGCGCCTAGGTGACTGTTGTTAATTTGATTCTCTTTGGATGACATCTTTTAAAAAAAATGCGCCTTTTTGCGTGTGGTTAGTTTAGCACAGATTGGTGACTAAAGCCAAGGATGCAATTTACATTTTTTCCACATTAGTGTGAACACGGCAGGCGCGTGTGCCTGTGTATGTGTGTTTGTTAGGCTTGTGTTTTGTTGTAATGAAGAAGGGATGCAGAGCAGTAAAGAACGGAACTGGCAGGGGAGGCAGGCGGGTCGGTCTAAACACCAGTGGGAGGGAAGAATGCACCCCCTGCAGCCCTGACCTTTGACCTCGCAGAATGTAGGCCTCAGGGGCGATCCCACTCCTGGGGAGAGACAATGCTGCAGATACCTATTGAGCCTGGCTTTTTACTCCTTTACAATGCCCCCCACCCCCAATGCTTTTTTCCCCCTCCTATTGTGTTCTTTACTACATAAAAACTTCTCACCACGCAAGGTCCACGTTTGGATTTGGAGCCTGTATTCAGGGCTTTTGTGCCTCCACATGAGGCTTGAAGGAGGGAGAAAAGAAAAAACGCCTCCCTCTCTCTCATGTCTTTTTCTTTTTTTTTTCACTTCCTTTTTTTTTTTTTTTTTTGCTGGTTTATTTTCCCCAAAAGCAGTCTGACATTCTGGCACCTGTTTTCCTCACAAAACCGCTTATTTATCACTGAATTATTAACCAAGAGCCCACAAAGTGTCTGCCACTTGGTGACATGTCCTGACTTCATGGTGGGGAAGGGAGGGCTGGTTGCTGTGGCAACAAGGAGGGCCTTTATCAAGAAGGGGGGGGGGCAATTTAGCCAGTGTCTCCCATCTGTGTTGTGGAGGATCCACGAATGAAATGGTTGGGCCGGAAAATGTTACAGGATTAGTAAAATGGACAAGAGCAGGAACATTTTTGCATTGAAGAGGCATGATGTGATGCTTTCAGCGCTGCAATTTTTGGGAGAAGTGCATTTGCTCATCACAATGGCTGTGAAATATGAGGACAATGAGCTCTGTAATGAGCACAGTGGAGCAGCCTGGAGAGAGTGACCTGTACTTTTTGTATTTCAGAAATATAGATGACACCCAAGGGAGGAGAGGGGGGGTATAATATGGTAGAAAATGGAAAAGCTGGGTAATAACTTTTTAAAATTTGTGCAAGAATGAGCTGCAGTAAACCCCTAAAAATGAAATCAGGGTTCTTTTTAGGATGTTTTATGTTGAACAAAACGATACACACATGCGAAACAACATGAAGCTGAGGAGTATTAAGAGATCCGTCATCACACAGAGAAAGGGCAGCAGCTGTCACAGGGTTTTAAATGTGCATCTCCCATCAGGGGAGCCGCAGCACTGAAGAGTCTCGACTGGGTAAAGCGATAGTCAGGTCAGAGGCACACAGATGGAAGCTCTGAGTAACACACGTTAGCGGGTGTAGTGAGGGGCTGAAGTATGGCTAAGAAGTGGGAGGGGAGGGCTTTCTTTGTAGCCCTAAAGAGCAGCAACAGCGTTTTGAAGTGGATACAGGCAGTTGCTGAGAGCCTCAGGAGCAGATTGAGCAAAGGCGGGGTGCAGCATGGAGGAATGTAAGCCAGAGCCGGCTGCAGGGGCCCCAGCCAAAAGGGAATCGCAGTGTTGTAGGAGCTGAGGGAGCAAGCAGGAGAAGCTTGTTTCTCATCTGTCTTCAACCTGAGGACTGAGAACGGGAGAAAAAATGCTGTGTTTTAGATTCTAACCTGCAAGCTGCCTTCAAAACTGACACATGATGAATGACCTGTTGATGCTGCAGTGTACAAACATGTTAGTTTGAATCCATTTAGTGATGACGTTATACATGTTGCACGGGTCATGGCTTGATTTCTAAAAAATAAAAAAAGCGCACATAGAGTTCAGTCCAGCCTGGTTTCTCCTGCGGGCCTTAACAGTAAATCTTTATGGTTGGAGATCACACCTCCCGCATGCACTTCCAATAAAACGGTCCCAGTTAAAGACAAATGGTTTTGTGGAACATGCCTTAAGGGCCGTGATCTGTCCATCAGATAACCTCCTGAACAAATGGCTTTACGCACTAAACAATAACGATTAGTGGAAGGCCATCGATCACTTGAGTCTTATCCGTTCATTGAACAAATGTATTTATTTTATTTTGGAAAAGCCGGGATTGTAAAACTGTATACAGAGGAAATTATACAGTTTCATTTTACTGTTAATTGTGTGGAAAGGATTGTTTTTCACTTTTTCCCAGCAATAAATCATGCCACTAAATTCCCTGTGAGATGAGTCAAGCGCCTATAAGGGGTTTTTAGCCTGACAATGAACACCACTGAGAATTCCTAAGTAGGTTCAATTAAATTCACTAAATCTACATTTTAGCTTCGACCTTTTTCTGTTTTCACACGTTATCAATTTGATTATCCCCATTTGTCCCTCATAATACTCAAAGATGAAGGACTGAGCTGCTATCAACATCACAGCATGATATCTCTTATGTCTTCTGTTGTAAAGGGCTGGCTTTCCTTTGTAGTGGCACAGTTGTAATAAAGCAGCAATGGGAGCGTCTGGCAGACGCCTCAGGCCAGACCGGTCCAGTGAAAGCAGATCTGTGAGGAGATGGAGCTCAGATAATCAGAGATGAATTGGGAATGTTGACCAGAGAAATTTCTTCCACTCTAGTTCTCTCAGCAGAGTGACACTCTCCCCTCCATAGCCACTGTTAAGAGGCCCAGCAGTTACTGACTGAGGCCAGATTTCAGCACAGGACAGGACAGGAGTTTTAAAGGGGGACGAAGTCAAAACTAAAGCAGATGTGTGTGGATTTTAGAAGCCAGAGCTTTGAGGGTCCTCCACCTAAGCTAACCTCTTTAAGTGCAGAAAGTTGCCATAAAGTGCAACAGTGCAAAGCAGCATGAAAGCGATCGCCACGCATGACATTTAACACGGAAATGTGGATCTCATGGGATTGGGTTTGTTTCACTGCTTCCTTTTTTCTTTTTCCCTTTTTTTTTTTGATTCTTTTTCACTCAGTCTAGTATGGATACAGGAAGATAAATTAATGCAGTCAATGATCCCATCAAATAACTTCTAAAAAGGATCAGGATTTTCTTTGATCAGGAAGATTTCCAACCCTGGAATATTCATGCACAAATGCCCCCCCCACCCCCACCTCAGTGGCCTGATTCGCTCTTTCTCTGGATGTGAATCCGCAGCCATGCGTGATCCAATTAGTATGATGAGCACAGAGTGTAGAGCGGGGCTAATGTTTGCATGTCCAGGAGAGTAAATGGATTCTTAGAATGGATTTCCAACTCCCTTGAGTCTTAGCGGTTTGTGGCCTCTCTGCAGGAACTATTGGCATAGTTAAACCACTGTGTAACTATATGGCCAATCCTCCTGCTTGGCTCTATCGTTATCCAGTCTGTTGATATGGATAATGAATAGTGGCCCCCTTAGACAAAACTAGAAATGGTGGCATCCAATTTTGATGCCATTCAGGCTACACACATTTTACCTTATAATTGGCCCCTGCTATACTGTTTGTTTTAGATTATGTATGTCTGCAGCAAGAGTCTGTTTAAAATCATACAGCTAAGTATGCGAAGTAGTAATGTGTATTTTAATGATTGGTTACCCTGCTGGATATTTCTTAAATCATTATGAGTCAGATTGGAATGAATAGTAGCTTACAATCAAACACCGACACACAGGAAGTGGTTACAGGTTTATTCCCTTCCATTCACCGTACTGTAAAAACACTAGTCGCACTCTTGATATCATTTGGAAACCGTCTGGAGGAAAAAAGACACGATGAAGAGTGACAACAATAAATTGGAAATGAAGATAAACACAGCCACTGTAACCCCCCATTATTTTTTTAAGATCCATTTTTAAGCACATTTTAAGGCACTGTGCTTGGACGACAGGGTTAAATACTAACCTTACCAGGACTGCAAGCTGCATCCATAAAAAGTATTATGTAATATTTCAGCATAGTCTAGAATGGGGACAGCAAAATGAATGTAGGTAGAAAACTCGGGAAGCAGATGGCTAAGCAACATAAAAATAAAATGCCTGATTTTAATTAATCAAAACTGGAGTACAGACTTCTTGGATGGTGTGCTAATAAAATTAACTACATAGCAAGCCATGTCTGTGTCATAGCTGTATTAAAATTCATCTTAGAAAACAGTTCAGGTGCAGTTCAGTCAACTGAGTTGGTAGACTGCTCGTATTTAGCCACTTGTGTCTGTCAGATTTAACTCTTAAAGTTTTACATCTTAAGTTATTTGTTACAGTGTTAAATTGGTCTGTTATCCTACTTTTTCCCGTCATTGTTACACGAGTCTGTGGGGATTCACTTGCATTTGGAGCCAGCCTCAGGTGACCGGATGAGGACCTGCAATTTTTGGGCTCTAATAGGCAGCTGACTAACAAAATAATTTCTCATTTTAATCTTGCCAAGACAATAAACAAGTGTTCTTCTCTCTTTTCTTCAAAGTGAAACATAAGGACGCTTTTGTTGAACATCAGACTAAATAAAACCGGACAAGATGGGGGGGAAAGTGTTCCTAACACCAGGGTGAAGCTATTTCCTCAGGAGGAAAGGGAACATGTTCCCGTTTTTACAACCTGTCATGTCAGCTTGTGCATTTACTGTCTGAGCTATAATGGATAGTTTGTACCTCTGCACAATGAAACTGTGTTTTTTTTGGGGGGGTGAAAATAGATCACTGAGGCATATGATCCTCATGTTTTCTATTCATGAGGATAGAAGAGGCTAGAGCAGTTGCTACAAAAGCCAAAATCTTGTAGAAAGATTAAAGTGGATGACAAGAAAAGCTCAACACACGGCTGTGATATCCATGATTCCCACTTTTCTGTCAAGGTGCTAAAATTGGGCTGAGTTCTGCTTGTTTGTTTGACTCAGGTGTGCGCATCCTTTGCCGTTACAAGGTTATTCTTCCATGCTAACAGCCTGTTCATGTTGAGGACAGATCTAATCTCTTGAAAGATTTAACATCCTGGGCTACTCTGATCTGCGGCCAAATCATCAGAAAGATTCAAGGATGCTGTGGATTGGTGGGAATACAAAAAGGAGGGTTTGGTTTTGTGTCTGAGGCTGCTGGACAAATTTCAGAGCCTTGCCAGTCAGTCCATAGCTTCTTTCTTTACTTCAGCAAAAAGTATCCTCACACTTCAGGAATCTTAACATGATCTCAGAGGATGCACGTGAATCTGTCATGTGTTGGTCTGTGTGATCATCTAGATGGTGGATTGGAGAGACACACAAGACAAATATTTACTGCTGAACTCTTAAAGTTGTGAAGCATTCAGAGTAAGGTGGCCTTATCGCCAAAGCCAGTGAGAGACTGTTGTCCAACAACAGCTTATTTCAATACTGAAAACACTGTTTCCAAGTGGATGTTGAGATCTTTCTTTGTACTCTGCTGCTGCTGCCCACCTCAGTGCAGCTACCTCTGCACCACTCTAAATCTTCTTCTCTCATCTCTCTGTTCTTTGGCTAAATCTGGCTCTCAAGTTGACATTATCAGTCTGAATGACAGCAGCAGAGCGAAATGGCTGTGCAGAAGCAGCAGTGTGCTGCTAGCTTTCGGAGACAGTCACACTTAATGCCTCTAACCCCATCAATTTGTGAGCAGAGATTGAGTTTCCAGAAGAGCATGAAGTGTGTGGTAAAGCTGTTGACTGTGGCAGACACTGAAGTTTGCTTTTGAGGGAATTCCAGACCGACATAGTTGAGAGGCTCCGGGTCGTCTTGTCCAGCGAACAAACCGTCTGACCTCTGTCGTAGGAAGGTCGTGCGGTTGACCTCTGCTGTTAAACGTGTCATCGTACATTTGCGAACAAGGGGGTATGAAAAAACAATCGCACGTATGATCAGTCTCTCAACCAAACTATCATAATAAATCGGCGCTGCAAAGAGCATACTGACCTGCTAGAGAAAAGTACTCTGCGGTAGCTGCTGATTGAAGTAACAGGCACAAGACTTCTTGGCTTGGAGTGTATTAACACCAACAGCAGCTAAAAGAAAACTCTTCAACAACATAAAAAATAGAAATATAGTGTTGGATCTCCTAAGCAGGTCGATTTGTCACTGTATGGTCAGACCCTGCAATCTGATGACCCCAATAATCAGATGAACCCCTATAAGCAAGCACTTGGTGACAGTGGGAAGGAAAAAATCCCTTTTAACAGGAAGAAACCGCTCACAGAACCAGGTTCAGAAAGGGACCGCCATCTGCCACGACTGGTTGGTGGTGTGAGAAGGGAGACAGAACAGGCTGTGGAGGAGAGCCAGAGATTAATAATAACCAATGATTAAATGCACAGAGAGAGGTTAGTGAAGAAGAAATACTGCATCGAGGGAAGTCCCCGGCAGTCTAGGCCTATTACAACGTACATAAGGGAGAATTCAGGGTAATTTGATCCAGTTTTATCAAAAAGGAAAGTTTTAAACCTAGTCTTAAAAGTAGGATGGGGGCTTGATTATTCCAGACCTTGTATGTGAGGGGAAAAAATATCAATATCCTTGCGATTCCATTGCATGTTTACGTCTACACCTAGCAAGCATTGTCTGAGTGTCTTTTGCACTTTGCACATTGTTTTTACTCGACTGCAGCGCCTCTCGGTGAGGTGTCACTGCTGTACGAACAGTGACGATAAAACCAAAGTGCAGTGAAGTCACTGTTTTCACAAAGAGTGCAACAAAAGGTTTTCATCAGCCTGGAGCTCAACAGTAAGCAAACTCCAGGCTTACCGCACTGAGCGGTGCTCATTTCATTTGACTGTTTAGAAGTGTTTAGCTTTGTGCAGCAGGAAATAATTTATGACAGCAAGCAAAGTATGTGTTTATATCTCAAAGATGAACTCACTGCTCTAGTTTGACTATATTTCTTTAAAAAAAACCTAGATACATGATTTCCAGCAAAGGTGTTTTGTTATATTTTGACCTTGAAGACGCAGTGTGTGTTTATTAAAAATATTTTATAATATGTATTTTCTTTTTCCGTTCTGTATTTAAATTTTTCAAGCCGGTTTCAGGTTTTCAAGCAAAGGGAACCTTTTCCTCTTCTGTAGATGCTGAAGCAGCAGCGCTGCACAGGGATGATTGCTGCTCTTTACAAGACAGGGCTATTTTCCATTCACAGCGTAGGACTCTTCCTCTGATATGGAAAGTGAGCCTCAGAAAATGCTTGATCTGCTCTTTGATGTTAAGGACTATGCTGATCTCTGAACTCGATGAATAGCGTCAGTTCACGCACAGATCTCTGGCTGTAAAGGGTCTTATCTGGCTTTATGAGATGGTTAATATCATCCTGGCATATAGGAAAGTATTATGATTTCATTTATGGCCAATGAACGTTCATAAAAGCCTACAAAAGTATGAGTCGCTTATGTTGCACACTTCCATTTACTGTTATTCATGATGCAGCAGGGACAGCACATCTGTGCTAGTTCACCTCAGGCTGCCTGCACTCTACTATTTTCATTCTGCTTTTGTAGTCCATAGGGTTTCTTTTAAATGACAGGGGAGGTATTTATGCTAAAATAAATAAAATACATCAACATTTGTTTTCACTGTAGTATTCCAGGTGCACACATTGCATCATTAAACACATAGTTTTAGACCGTTTTGTGCTGCCTTTCCAGCTTGGAAATGGAATTAAATACAAATCTGTTCCCTAAAGTGTTATCAATCCACATTTTCCAACCACTCCTTATCTTTTTTTCTGCTTTCAGATGAAGCTGTGGAACAAGTATAAGGTAACCAGTATCCCATCTTTGGTGTTTGTGGACGCCTCCACGGGGAAGATCGTGTGTCGAAACGGTCTGCTGGTGGTCAGAGATGACCCCAAAGGTGAGCTCAAGCATCTAGAGCTACAAACACACACACAGGCCACAATATTAGTAAAACCATGTCGCTGATTTATTTTTATTTCCTAACCTCAAGCTCTGAGGTTAGGAAACCCTAACCCTAACCCCAGTTCAACCCTAGAAATATGACTGTTTAATGAGGTAATGGGAAGACGTTTTGAGGGTCAAAAGGACAAACATCATAGATCAGTTTCTCGCACAGTTTGTCTGTCATAGCTTATAGCGCTGAATTCTTGGTGGGTAGCAATCATCAGTCACTCTTGGCTGAGAGTAATAAGCAAGCGGCATAACTCATTGAGAATTGCATGCTGCCTTCACACCAGTCTCTTCTCTACTGTAACACTTGTCACTTCCAAATGTATCTCATGACAGCAGCAGCAGCTAGGCTGTAAAATTCCCCCTGTGGCAAAAGGGTATGAATGAGCAACTTGCAAAGGAAACGTCAAGATAAGAAGATGTTAAATTTCTATCTACATGTGAAGAAAAACTTCTCAAATCTGTATTTATGGTGTTATTAGAAATGTTGGATGCTAGACTTAAAGATGGCAACCCTTTCAGTCTTGTTAAAACTGCCCAGCTGGCATCTTCCTGTTTCTTTCCCACACACAGATGAGATAAAATATAGTAACCAAACACCTTCTTGGGCCTTACAAAAGGTTGCTGTATCAAATTCGATACAGAAATTTCAAAAATAATTTCATCTGAGGTTTTATGAAGGCTCTAGAGATGCTCTCTTTCTTCTTTTTGTTTTAATGATTGTTTTGTGTTCAGTGTGCACAAGCTGAACACGGAGCTCCTAACAACCTGGTTTAGCCACTACATCAGAATAGTTTCACAGGCCAGCGCTGTTCAAGCTTGGATTTGTTCCAGTGCTGCACACTGCACGTGGGCACTGTTCATACCCTCCTACTGAGCTCATGAGATTTAACCCAAGGATGACAAAAAAAACACTCCTTGCCTGTTAGTGCATCTTTTCCAGTGTTAGGTATAAAAGTCATAAGATGAATAATTTCTCTTTATTTGTTGCATATTGGACAGTTTCTCGTTTTATAATGGTAACAGTAGGATGATTTCATGCTGGAACACCTTTTTAAAAAAATATATGATTATTATTATGATCATCATTATTAAGACACTAACATAAACAGATCAATAATGATTTACCATCACACCAGCAACTACTTTAGAACCACCAGGAAACTGGCAAGCACGTCTTTGGACAGGTTCGAACTTTCTTGCTGCGAGGTGATCGACGCACCCATTGTGCTGTTATACTGGCTAACTCATCAAATCACACCTGCAGGTTTGTTAGTTAATGTCCTACCCTCTTCTAGTTTAGTCCGTGGTAAATGGACTATAATTTATATAGCTTCTTTTTTTGTCTTTTTTTTCCCTTTAAACTCATCTAGCAAGCAAAGCACTTTTTACACTCCAAGCTGCATCCACAGGCACAAACTACTATTCAAGACCCTCTTTAAATCCTTAGCCCGGGTAAACAACAAGACTTCAACCACAGGTGAGAACTGGGTAACCAGTGAGGAGTATAAGGGGTCCATCCAAGAGATTTGACTGAAATAAGTACTACACAAATAGTATGACTTCTGAACTTGCTGTGTCCACTGGCAAGGTGAGATGTGTAAGATCACGCCAGCCTTGAGATCTGTCAGTGTTTTTAGGCTCTCGGAAACTACTGGTAACAAGGGAGGGGGAAAAAAAGTGTATTCGACAAGTGGTTGCCAAGGTGTTGCTGCCAGCTGCTAAGTGAAATTGGTTGCAATTAAGGTGCTATACCAAAAATACATATTTGCCGCCTGCTTTTTTTTATTTGTCAGTTTGCTTGGAAGACAGTGACTCATCTGCAAACTACTAATCATCACACAATTTTTCCGTTGCACTTTTTTACACTTTTGCTATCACTCACCATTGAAAACTACAGGTGACCAAAGCAATCACAAGGATTTTTTTTTTTTCTCTCGTGACCCCATTGTGTCATGGTTCACACCAATCATATGTTGTGTTTGGTTTTGTTGTCTCTTCTGCAGTGTAATCTTTTTAATTCAAATTTATGTCACATGCTTCCTGTAAATAATTATTTATTATCTGTACGTAAACCACAGCCAAGCATAACAATTTGAGATATTTATCTACTTATTTTACTTCTGTGTTTTCACTCAGTTTTCTATCTGATAATTGAAAATTATCATTTTGTAAATTCTTAGTTTTATGAGCAATAATGTAATCGTATAAAAATAATAATTTTGCAATGGTGAACCATCTGAATTCATATATTACAGCTGTTCCAGCTAAAAATATCCAGCCTGCCACATTGTGTTCACACCATAAATAAGTCATTTAAGTTAACCAAAATGTAATGAGTGCAGTAACTAAGGTCAGACCCACATTAACTTGCACACAACACACACCTCAAATTCCTGGTGAGGATTTACTGTGGATATATTGCACAGTCCCATCATTCAGCATTTGTCTGAAGCATTTTGCAATAACCCCCCCCCCCATTTGAGTTAATGCCGCTATAATTATGGTGCTGTGTGAATATTATAGCGTGTCCATGTCTCACACTCTCGTCTTCGAAACCTATAATTTCTGCACTTTGAAGTGGAGATGGAGAATTAACAAGAGTGGGCTTGCATTCCTTTCCTGTATTGAGGGCGTCCATCTGTGGTTGAGACAATCTCAATATTTTAAAACGCTGCCTCTTCAAAGCCTGTTAGGTCAGCTTTAAAAAATGGTGTCGTGTCATGTGAGAGGAAGAATAGCAGCCATGTGAGGACTGTGACAGATTTCACTGTCTGTCTAATGAAAGCTAGTCCAGGCCTGCAGTGATATTTCCACAGTTCATTAACTAGATGTGAGCTGAGAAGATATTAAATTGGTGGCTTCAGTAGCAAAGAGAGCCACCAGCACTTCAGGAACCCAAGTTTTGCATCTCTTTGAAATAAAAGGCTGTGCTCTTTTCTTTTTTTTTAAACATCACATTTTTAAATTTGATGTATTAGGCTGTGGACGGTTCCTAATGTGACAAATCAATTCAGGTGCAACAGCCATGGCTGGGAGAGGTAAAGGGCAGCAAAAAGTTCGCCGTACACTGACAGTCGGAGAGGTGGGTGAACAATTTGGGACCCCACTGCCTTTCACTGTCGATGAAAGGCCTGACTTGAGTGGTGGCAGACTAGCCCTGCAGCGTAAAGATGGAGTGCACTTTTACAATCAGGACAATGAAAGGCCGCGCCAGCGCAGTGCAGACGTGTCGTTCCTGCCTAATGAAGCCCCGGACAATAGCGCTCACATAAAGAGTCCATTATGAACCAGCCATACAAGCTTTTATTTATGATTACACCCCCCCCTTTAATTCAGCTGTACCAAATGCATCTCCAGAGCTCGCCGGGAACAATGAAAACACCTTGAAAAGGAAATGAAAAGTGTGAAAGAGAGCAGGAGGGAAGTATTTCTGACAGCCTTCATTTGCTTAAGAGGTTCGACATTTCTTTTTCTTTAAGTGTGTGTGTGTGTGTGTGTGTGTGTGTGTGTGTGGCATGCGTGCATATTTTCAAAGCAGAAAACACAAAACAGTCCTTTAAAAATATATTTAAATGACAACTGTGTGTGGTGGTTTGACATGTGACACCCTTAACGGACACAGAAAAGGTGTCTCTGGGTCTTCTGCTGAGCTGAAGCGTGACTCTTGAGTCCACATTTCAGTATCTAAGCAGCTGTTAGATGGATTACTGTGATGTTTTGTAAATATTCATGATTCCCAGACATGAAATCCTAACAGTGTCACTGTGAGTTATAGTAGTTTTAAGTGTGAGTTAAAGCTTTGTGCAACAGTGGACAATTTGTCATGTTATTAATAATGAATGCAGCCAAATACCTATGAAAACACAGCGTCATCATCTTCTGCTGCACTTGTTCCACTGGTATGGAACAAAATACTGGCATTTAGCTCAAATCAGTGCCACGCAGCACCTCTTAGAGCCGCTAGCATGGCAATAATCTCTCGTTTTCCTTCCCATGTTTCCCCTTTCTTTGCCCCCTCTGCTTTCCTACCCTCTCTCAGGCCTGGAGTTCCCCTGGGGCCCGAAGCCATTTGCGGAGGTGGTGGCAGGACCTCTGCTCAGGAACAACAGACAGACAACAGACAGCAGCTCTCTGGAGGGACACTATGTGGGAGTGTATTTCTCAGCACACTGGGTGAGTGGAGAGAAGACAAAGAGGACCCCATCTTTTTTTTCTTTTCTTTTTTTTTTTCCTATTCAGGGCTCCTGACTCTGTGAACACATTGAGACATCAGAGAAAAAAGAGCGACAGCAGCACAGCAGAGCAGGAAGAGGCAGAAACAGATAAGAGAGAGGAGCGAGACTCCATTGTGTTTGACTGTTTACATTACAGCGCTTGACTATCTCCATCAGTCATTCACCACCAACTGTGGATCAGTCACCACACCCCAAAGACGTCACACCGTTGTTTCTTTTCTTTGCTGCCGCTGCCGATAGCCAGCGAAGGTCATGACTCACGATGCGTGGAAGGCGTTAAATCATCGCTGTGCTGTTCCTGATGAGATGCAGCGCGAGCTGCCGAGGCCAGTCGGCACAGCAGCTGCCAGAGCCGTAGCCTCAGATACCGGCTACTCAGAATGGTGACGCCTGAATGCTGGCGCAAACCCCAAAGCCATATAAAACTGAAAGGACAAGTCACAAAAAGCAATTACAGGAGTTTATTTGCGGTGTTTTACACCACGGTCCCCTGGTTACTCGTGTAAATCTATCTGCTACTAAAGCAGTCTCACAAAAATGAAATGCCAGCACTTTGCCTTGGCATCCTGATAGTATATTTTCTTTACTTTATTTCCCTCCCTCATGTCGGAGGGACCTAAATGGCCCATGGCAGAGAGACATGCAGCGTGACCTACATTTTGCTGCATACTTACTTTTTCCTCTTGTAGTGGGAGAAAACTTTAGTGTTATCACAATAGTACTAAAACAAGCTTGTGTAATGAGCAATGAACACACTTATACAGTGTTTATATCTGTAAGGTATAAGGGAAGATCGCAGTTGAATACTTTGTGCTTTTAAACAGGAAGAGGAGATGAGCCTTAAGACATATGATATGTAATTAAGTCTTGCAAAAATACCTCAACATATTTACAGCGAAGGAAACTGAAGCAGCTATGGCATTAATCTATATTTACAGGGAATGTGCTTACTGTGAGTATGTTAAAGATTTACTCACTGTGACACAAGAAATAAATCTGGCATTTTTGAAAGATTATTTTGGGGCATTTTTGCCATTATTAGACAGGACAGTGGGGAAAGCAGGAGAGTGGTGCAGACACAGCAAAGGCTCCAGGCTGGAGTCGAACTTGGGCCAGTGCATTCGGCCTTTTTGTGGAAAAGGGTCGCCTTTGTCCGTTTTGATACAACAGCATCACACAGTTGCTGCAGATTTGTTGCCTGGACAGCCATGATTGTACCGCACGCAACTGGATTAAGATTTGGTGACTGTGGAGGCTTTAAGCTCACTGTATGGTACTCTAATTTTCACGTTCAAGAAACAAGTTTGAGATGTTATGATTTGCGACGATTATTCTGCAGCCATCGTAAAATGGGTATATTGTGATCATAAAGGGATGATTACGGTCAGCAATAATACTCAGGTAGGCTGTGGATTTTAAATGATGCGTAGTGTGGCAAGAAAATATCCCCCACACCATTACACCACCGGCAGCCTGAATCATTGATGCAAGGCAGGATGGATCCATGCTTTGCTGATTTGTTTTGTTTTTAATGCCAAATTCTGACCATACCATCTGAATATTGCAGCAGAATTGGAAACTCGTCAGACCAGGCAACATTTTTCCAATATTCTGCTGTCTAATCTTGGTCGGCCTGTATCAATTGTAAATTTCCTGTTCTTAGCTGACAGAAGTGGCACCCAGTGGGAACTTCTGCTGCTGTAGTCCATCTGCTTCAAAGTTTATATCTGTTGTGCTTTCAGAGATGTTCTTCTGCATACCGTTTTTATAACCAGCGGTTATTTGAGTGTACTGTTGCCTTCCTATCAGTTGAAAGCAATCTGGCCATTCTCCTCTGACCTTTGACATCAACAAGGCGTTTGCGGGAAAGTCCCAGCAGATCAGCAGTTTCTAAAATATTCAGGCCAGCCTATCTGGCACCGACAACCATGCCATATTCAAAGTCACCTCTCTTCCCCATTCTGATGCTCAGTTTGAATTTCAGGAGGTTGTCTTAAGCATGTTTACATTCCTAAATGCACAAAGCTGCTGCCATGTGATTGTATGATTTGATATTTGTGTTACTGAGAAGTTGAACAGGTGTACTTGGTGAAGAGGCCGATGAGTGTATATGTATGTGTATTTTGGTACTTTTTGTTCTTGTGCTTCTCTTAGCTGAAGCAGTCTGCATTCATTAATTGAATTACTTATCGTTCATGGGCTAATCAGTATTTAAATAAGCACAGTCTGAGAGAAGAGAAGAAAATCTGTTGTCTCTGAAATCATTTTAACCTCAGTTTCACTCCATGCAAACATGTGACATGCATTTTGTAACTCTTCAAATTGTCTGATTTCAATATTACGTTTCTATTTTATTATATATTCACAGCAGAGAAAACAAAGAAAATACAGATATGAAGTAAACGGCATGGGAAAGAGGCTGGAAGTTGAGACTAGTCTGTTTTGCTTCCCACTGTCATGGTGCTCTGATGTCATCGTAATGCCAGCCATACCACCGCTCCCCCTTGCCTGGATAGCGTTGGCGCTCTAAGCACACACAGTAGAGCAAATACTTTCTTAAGCTCAAGTATTCCTCAGGATTAACGTTTTAAACGGCCTGGATACAAAACAAGAAAGAATTACTGGTTTGTGGAAAGGTGTTTGGTGACGGAGAGGAAAATAGTTTTGGGGAAAAACCCTGGGAAATGAGCACCTTATTACACTTGTGACTGTGTATTGTAGATGTTCACTCGTTCGCTCTCTCTCAGTGCCCACCGTGCCGCAGTTTGACTCGTGTGTTGGTGGAATCGTATCGGACCGTCAAAGAGTCGGGCCAGAAGTTTGAGATAGTGTTCGTCAGCGCCGACAGGTGAGCGCCACTGCACCTGCCTTTTGCCTGTTAAGAACCCAGCTGGGTCCCTGCTTACCTGTTGTTGTTAAAACCAAGAAATCAGCAACTGTTGTCTTCCTGTTCGATTCTCCCCTCCAACCCGCTCAGGTCAGAGGAGTCCTTTAAGCAGTACTTCAGCGAGATGCCATGGTTGGCAGTGCCTTATTCAGATGAGGCTCGGCGATCGCGGCTCAACAGACTCTACGGAATACAAGGTATTTCAACAGCTGCATCACCGTTATCGCTGAATATGCATGTTTTTGCTGGCCTGTTTTACTATTTATCCATTGCTTTGTTGAGAGGTGCAGCCAACCGCATCACTGCACAAAAGGCAGAAAAGCATCCATCATCTACCTGTGATGAGAGGCTGATGCTAGTGATAGTGTTGGTTAGTTACACTGTTTTTATTGGCAGATGTAAACAGCAGGAAGAAAATAGTTCTTCCTCAAATAACTTCCTTATTAATTTATTCAGTTTTGGGACTTTGAGCACTACAAGTTGCATCACATTCAAGAGAAGGCCAATTTCTTCAAAATCTAGCAAATAACAGTACAGGTCAGAAGAAAAATATGTATATCTGATTCATGAGTACAATGTGCCTTTTAAGATAAGAGCAGAAAGTGGATGTATCTATTTTTTTTTTCTCTCTCTGCCAAACTTGGTTATGTCAGACACTGGCACAAAGGCTTGACAGCTCTTTGTGCTAGGCGGGCAAAACAGCAACACAGATCGCCCTGCAGCCTGAGGAATGTGGGCTGGTTATCCAGTTTACCGTCTCACTGCAGAAGTGCCGTGCTTTCCTCCCGCGTGTGTGAGTGGATGACTGTGGATGAAGTTAGCGAGAACTGGCCGTCGGCCTGTCCTGCAAAGAATTTGAGGAATGTGTAGAGGACGAGTTAACACTGCCCTCCCCCTACACTCAAACCCCTGCAGTTTCTGATTTCCCCCACCTCAGTTGACTTCAGTCCACATGTGCAGACAGGAATTTACTGATTGCTGCTTGCTTGCCTGATTTGTGTCTGTTTCTGATAAGGGAATTGTATTCACAGTGTGGGTGGCTTGTAAAAGCACTATCAGAGGGGTAACGGACAAAGCTGGAGGGAGGTGAGAATCCCCAAAAAGTAGTTTTTTAAAAAAAAAATCTCACTGTAAAAGGGAAAAGAGTGAGTCATGATGCGATAATTAAAGGAAATGACCCATACCACCTCCCAGGCTTTTGCCCATTTCCTCCCCTCCTATGTTTCTCTTCCTTTCATCATCATCATCTTTCTCCATTCCAGGTATTCCCACGTTGATTCTGTTGGACACGGAGGGTCACATGATCACGCGACAGGGCCGGGTGGAGGTGTTGAACGACCCAGAGTGCCGGCTCTTTCCCTGGCACCCTCGCCCCGTGCTCGAGCTCAGCGAATCGAACGCCGTGCAGCTCCACGAAGGGCCCTGCCTCGTCCTGTTTGTGGGTGAGAGGCTGAGGCTTTATAATTCGGCGCAGCTCCACATGGGGCTCTGTCTGAATGAAGTGGCATTTATTTAGAGCATATTGAATGTCAGACTCTGCGGAAAATTCTTCCAGTGTCGAAAGGTCCCAGAGGGAAATGCTGTGGGAAATGCTTCATGTAGTATTTACTGTATCCATCTATTTATATGCTAATACGGGAATGCTAATGCAAAAAAGAAAATAATTTTTCCAGTGAATGGCACTAAATGATTTAGACATTAAGGTGCAGAGAGGAAACAGACACGGAAAAGAATTTGAGAGTGCAAAGTGATGACCCTCAAAATATGAGACCACCCTGGTGTCTCCTGAGGTCAAACCAAATCACATAACAAGACTGAGGACCATCTGTACATGTAGTTTCTTTCATCTCTTCACTCATCTGTCCTCCAGTTGCCTGTCCTTGCAGCCACTACTTTCACTCATCTGTTCGTTTTTCCTCTCCCATGTGGCTTCTTCATGCTTTTAACACAGCTCTTTCTCTTTCCTGGTTAATGCAGATGCTGAGGAGGAAGGTGAATTGGAGCCAGCCAAGGAGCTGATTCAACCAATAGCGGAAAAGCTCATGGCCAAGTACAAAGCGAAGGAGGAGGAGACGCCGCTGCTGTTCTTTGTGGCTGGAGAGGTGAGATAAGCCGACAGAGTGAAATACCATTTCACACAAAACTGGCATAAGCTGGGGTTTGTTTTTTGGGGGGGGGTTTGAACAACCTGCTCTACCTGAGCTGTGCTTCGGGATGATTTAGTCTTTGAATGTACAGTCCAGACGATCTCGTGTTTTTGGTTTCTTTTTGTTTTTGTTTGGGGGTTTCTTGAAGCAGATACAGACATGATAGTGAAAATGCCAGTGCAATAACACAGCGACGTGCATAAACAAACATTTCCAAACATTTTTGATTTGTTTTTAAGGAGGTGGAGACACGTTAGACAAAAACAGACTCTCAGGAAATACCAGTATTCTATCCAGAGGAGGATTTGACCTATTTTTGTCACATTGTCTTTGACCACATCTAGCAGATACTTTCTCACTTTGGCCCTTCTGCAGTCTCTACCCACTACTGTGGGGAAACATCTGGCTCTGCTGCTGCTGCTCGGTGTTCACCACCTGCTTGCTAACTGCGTGTGACTGCCGTGAGTTACTAAAGAGTCAGTTTTCTGGGAAAAAGCTGCGTGCTGCCACTAAGAATTATCCTGCGTGAGTGGTGAGAGTGAACAGAACAATTAAGTTGAGGGTCAGAAGACCAAACAATGACTTAAACAGCAGTGAAATGACTCATAAAAGGATAAATGTAGAGTTAAAGAGATACTTTGGAAACACAAAGTTGCATATTGACAATGTCAATATATGTTTATATACAAGAATTCATTTTAGCTGCTTTGGATTTGGGTATTTAAGGGGATGTATTAGTTTCAAGTAATGAAGTCAGCTTATTTACAAGTAATCCCCATGAGCCAAAAGCTCAGGCTTCAGGGTGCTCTGTAATCTCTGATGCTGCTTTCCATTTGAAGTGGGAACTGAGAAATCCAGAGTTTCCAGTTGGAATTTTCCACTCTAGCGCCCCCTTCAGTCAAACTTTTCCACTCAGGAAGTCAGGGCAGCCACACCAACCTTGACTTTGCAATTAAATAAAAGTTCAACTTTAGAACTTGTGCTTATGTGCAGTAGATAACATTTCCACAACTTCAGTGGGTACTAAAGCATTTGAGGCCCTGTTCTTGAATGTGTAAGAGAGGCATTCAGTCCCATCCATGACCTACAATTCAACTGTGCGCCTCTATCATGATGGGTAGACTCAGAGCGTGGCAGTGCTCTCCCTCACAATACTGACAAATCATCCTTTCTATCTGCGCAGTATCTCCTCCCACATCTTCCCCGTGTGGGATGAGCCGTGGAGTTTTCATAATACTTGTTATCTCGTGTTGTTCTGTCTCGACCTCTCCAGAACTGGTGCAGCAGCAGACATAATTACCAGATTAGCTACCTCTCCTCAGTTCCCCTGCACTCTGCCCTCCAGCCAGCCTTCCTCCCAGTTCAATCTGGGGGTGACGGCACTGGTTTCTGGTGTGTCACTTGCCCAAAAGCAGGCTCCGGTTTCAGCTGCAGGTCTTGCACATGTGCTAACTGGCAGCACAACTCTGTCTGCTTTGGAATATCAGTGGCACATGTACGCAGACCTAGGAAAGCTTAAGTTTTAAGGAAAGCACGAGTTGGACTGATAGCGTTTCGTGTTCATTGTGTCAGGTCAAAGAAATGTTGGCACAAACACAAAGAAACGCTGTTGCACTGGAGCTTGCGGTTATTCAGGAGCAACACATGCTAAGCCGTATACTTTTACATCCATGTAGTGCAGGTCTAATTTCCTGGCTGTAGCTCAGCCGGCTATGAAATCACCAGGTTTCCCCCTCCAGACTGGGTTGCGTCAGATATCGCTTCCCATGTCAGGCATTCTGTGAAGCTTCCAGCTCTGGGCTCCTTCAGCTTAGCTTGTGTTTGCCCTGGTAGGCACACACTTCTCTGCCAGACCAGCTGCTGGGTTTTCTGTGTCCATGAGACAGCAGTATGTTGGCAGCCCCTCAGGGGGGAGGCCAGTCTGAGCTGAATGATCCAGGATCTTCTTACCCAACTGTAAAAAACATACGCCACAGAGTAGTACAGTATACTGATTTATAATCGCAGAATGAAAGATCTTTTGTTCTTTAACTTCTGCTGCGTTCTGGCTCTTGCATGCAAAATGAACTCGAGCGGTATTATCCAGTCACATAAGAATTTAATAGACTTTTGTGGCAGCCAGAAGTGACTGTGATTCTGCTCTTCAAAGCTTTGTTTTTGCCTGCTTGATTTGTGTGTGCGTGTCCCTAAACAGGATGATTGCTTTGACTTTGAGATTATAGTGGGTTGCATAACCACTCTGGTACTGCATTTATTCAAATCGTAGCACACTGGCAGTTTCTTTTGCATTCATTATGTTTTAATACAAAATGTAAAAGCTTCACATATGCACATTTTGATCATGTTAGTGGAAAGACAAGGTCATACTGTGGTCCAACATGTTTGTACAGATCAATAGTATAACAATGGTGGTCCCTCGAGGATAATGCCTCGGTTTTTGCCTTAAGCCTTAATAAAATTTTAAAGAGATTTCTTATGTTTTAAAAAATGACCTTCTGCACAGTGGATTCATTTTTGGGGTCAGCCTCAAGTGGCCATTCAAGGCACTCGACTGTTATATGGCCTTAGCTAGTAACAAATGTATATGGGGTTTTGTTTGTTTTTGCTTTTTCTGTTTCTGCAGTGAGGTGTCAAGCAAAAGCAACAACCTAGTAGCGATGTCCAAAGCTCCATCTTATGCCTCCATGTATCTAAATGGATGGCTGGTAACTTTACATGTGACCATGTGTGTAAGCATGTAAGCATTGACAGGAACAGTATTTTATCTATGTGGGCATTGCAGAAAATCTCCTCATGCAAATATTAACAAAGCACACAGCTGAACATCAAAAAGGAAGATAAAGGCATGTGATATTTAGCGATTGTGTGTTTATCTAGCTTGTTAGCTGCTTACAGTTACAGACCAAATGGAACACAGTTACTGCACTGACTGAGAGTTTTAGTTTTAACTTTTTTTCCATCTTAAGGTATAGTACTGTGTGTAAGTCTTGAGACTCCCCTCATTTCTTTACATTTTGCAGGGAAAAAGGGAAATGGGAGCGTCAATATACTGAAACATGCTCAAACTAAACACATTAAAATACAGTACATAGGGCAAAAAATCACAGTGTGTACACTTCTGAGCTTGAAAGTCAGTATTTGGTATGACCACCTTTTATTCTTCAACACAACCTGAACTCTCTTAAATAAACTTGCTTCTAATTTCTTTCAGTAGTGATGATAATTTAAGCTATTAGTTTACCTGGTATACCTTCTTAAGAGTCACTTCTTGACAGCCACCCTTACAGTGAGACCACTTCTGTTGAGGCTTCAGTAGACCTATCATTTTTCAACAGGCTACTATTAACAAAATGATTCTACTGAAAACTGTTTCGTTGCCAAGTCGCCTGGTTCTTCCTTTTTGTTTATTGCCCTTATTTTAAATGCTTTAATGCTTTATAGGTAACTTTTAAATGGCTTGGGAGAAAAATCCTTTGAAGTGGGAAAAAGTAGCCAATATCTAATATTAAAAGACCTCCAGAAAGCAGGGAGAACTTTTGCTCAAGACCACCTTAAGAAATTACAAGAAAGTCTGGCTCCTTGGAAGAAAACCAAAGGGGGGGGGGCTTGACATTTTTTGCACAGTGCTATAACTGTAACTGTGTAGAAAAATTAATCTGTTGGATTTTTATTTTTATTTTTTTTTATCTGTGCACCAGGTAAAAATGTTTTAAATCTCAGCAGTATAAGGTAGATATATCTATGACAATGATGATTTTTTTTCCCCAGGACATCAAAGGTGACCA
Source organism: Oreochromis niloticus (assembly GCF_001858045.2). NCBI lineage: Eukaryota > Metazoa > Chordata > Actinopteri > Cichliformes > Cichlidae > Oreochromis > Oreochromis niloticus. The sequence goes on from NC_031979.2 coordinate 27,663,879, forward strand.
GTGAGATGGACACAGCCCCGGCTCAGGGGCGAGTGGCTGGGTTTATCATTATCAGCTGAATCCTTATCAGCTGGTCGATGTCTGTCTGTGAAATGCCACAATGCATCAGTAATCAGAACGAGCCTGGCACGGCCCAGCAGGTCCCACACGGTAAACACAAGCTGAGCCTTATCACAGCTGTGAGTGTGGGTTACAGCAGAGAGGCCCTTTGTCTTTTTCCTTTTTCTGTTTTTTGTTCTCGGCTGAGCTGCAGAGGGCGGGGGGCCCCTCTGAAATGACTGCACCTCGCGAGAAGCAGTTTCCACAAGCCAAAAGCCACAAAAAAATAATATGCATGACTTCCTACGGAGGTGAAGACTGATGCAGAGATTACATCTTCTCATATCGAAAATGCTGAAAAGGCCACAGTGATGGATTTTGGAGTTTCTCTCGTTGTGGTTCTTTACAGATGATCTATAATCTACGCTTCGTATGGCTGCAAGTGAGCCTGCAAGCAAGAGCTTTTATTTGTAGTCGGAGAATCGAGCAGTATTTCTCTCGTAACAACATTGTCCTTAGTGACAGCTTACATCTGTGAGCATTAAGTAGTCGATGTACGGTGATTTGCAGCATAATAAAATGGGCTCTATTCAGAGGAAGTTAGCTGCCTATAACAAAATACCACACTTCAATTCATCTGTTCCATCTGTTAGCAGTTTTGCAAAGTAGAGGTCACGGACTTCATCTTGGCATACTTATCCTTTTTAGGTAGCGGTGCAGCTATTTAATGAAAAGTCTGAGGGCTCATTGTGGGGTTTGATCCATTTAACAAGAGTAGCTGCGGATCCTCTGATAACAAAGAAGAGACAACAAATTGAACTTCGAGGAGTATCACATGAAGCAGGAAATCCATCCAAAGTTGCGATATCGTTGACTTTGTTCCACTTAACTCACTCTGTCACATAATTCAGTAACTAACAGCATCAGAGGCCTTTATTTAAAGTCCAGCTCTTTGTTGCAGTGCCACCCTCTGGCCTTTCCTTGTATGTTCTGCATTTGAAACTAAATCTTTGCCATATGGAAGTGATCTTTAATCTTTGAGACTCTCCCTCTGAGCCAGCAAGCTAAGCTGTGGAGAAGCTGGGCCATCGTGTCATGAGGATGAGAAAATGTTGCAAATGATATTAGTATATTAGCTGTACGCATTTAAGAGAACTATGTGACCTCGTTCAACCCAACACATGAAATTCATTCGCCGAGAATAATGGATCTCTGTCCAGGCAGGAATGCCGGTTGCCGACGCGCTCGCAGCTGGAACTTTAAGCTGAATTACGAAACTGTGATTTCACGTTCAGCCTCAATAATTGATGGTCCTCTCAAGCTTGTTTGAAAGTTGCTGCTTGCCTTCCCCCCGTAGTGATTCATATCTATTATCTGTGGGTACAGAGGTTGTAATCCTGACTTGTTAAGGGGTGAAAGGTGACATCAAGCCTCAGGCAAAAAATGGTGAAGCTGTTTTAAAATAACTGGAAAGAAATCAAACTGGAATCCCCACTATACACCCAGCAGCAATGTACTTTTAACACACTCCCTCTCAAATCTGCACTGCTCCATCTCCCGCTAACATTAATGTGCTCTGCGATGGGAGTAAAATCTGATGTGGGTGAGCTTTTGATAAAGGAGGGATGCTTCTGGACCCCCACCGGGGTCCTTCCCGTCTTTCTACGCAGCAGGATGTGTGACTAAGAAACTGCTCTGTGGTCTCCCTGGGCAGGCCGCCTGCAGGAAGATGGCAGAAAAGAGTTTCTCATATTCTCTTTCAAGAAGTGTGCATTAATAAATGGTGCCAAGCAGTTCTGGATTTTATAGGGTGGTATAGTTCAAGTGAAGGGCGCTGTCCTCATTTTCTGAAGTGTGAACCGCTGCGGAGTACGGAAATGTCTAGAGTGTCTTCTCCAGGTTTTTGGTTGTACTTCAAATGCCATGTCAGCAAATGTGGCCAGTATAAAAGCCCCCTCTTATCTCCCACAAGACATCCCCATGCCATGTACAGAACTGCATCACTTGCAATCCTGTTGATCTTTGTGGGACATTTTAGGTGACATTTCTACACCGGAGGTTTAGCTGTTTGTTTATGCGGCAGTAGAGTTGGGATTCACAGCCTTCTTTCACTTGCAGCCCCTTTTAAATAAAACTGTGAGCCTGTTTACACTTTTAAAATGCATCTTTGGAGCACTGCGCACAGTGTCATCAGCAAGCACTAGATTTGTTTAGCTCGAACTAGCAACGAAAACAAAATGTTTGAAGTACTAATATACATGCACCGGCAGTTCTAACTGCTGACAGTTCTTGAGAGAACTTCTGGACTGATTACTCATGTTGGGCCAATCATATGTAAGATTTGCCCACTCACCAAAATTATGCTAAAACTTCCAGGTTGATCTTTATGAACCTTAGTACAGAACCTTGGTGGTAGCATCAATCCAGATTGCTTGTCTTAAAATTTTGTAGCGCATCGGCCTCGATAGAGGATGTTTTCTTCTAGCTTTTCTTTAATATATTAGAGACTGAAGTTGTCACATTATGCAATAAATTAAACGAGGTGTGAAACTGAAGTCATGTAAAAGAAAAATGTTGAATTCCTGCACTGCTACACAGCATGTAAAGAACTCACAGCAACCCAAAACTACAGGGAACAAAGACTTTATATATTTATATATTTTTATTTTCCTCTCCATCATGATGGAATTTCTTGTGGTATCCCAACCTGGAATGTCAGGAGGCTATACGTGACAAGATTTGAAACTTGAGACATGTGGTGAAAGGATGGAGAAAGCAAAGATTTTGCTGTTAAACTTTTTTTTTTTTTTTTTTAAATTTTACAATTTCTATCACAGGCTTACTTTAGTCAAAGTAATGCCAGATTTGTATCATTTTGGCCTGAGTACCACCAGAGGCCCTGATTGGAGCTTAACCATTCCTGCACGTGAGGAATGTACCACTCTATCATGCAAAATCACACTCAGCGCTGTACTTCCTTCTCTTTCCCTGCAGGATGACATGAGCGACTCTCTGCGAGACTACACCAACCTCCCCGAAGCGGCACCTCTGCTCACGATCCTGGACATGTCGGCCCGTGCCAAGTACGTACGCGATGTGGAGGAGATCACGCCGGCCGTGGTGGAGCAGTTTGTCGGCGACTTCCTGGCTGAAAAGCTCAAACCGGAGCCCATCTAAAGAGACTGTCCACGTATAAACTGGACATATTACATGGGACTCACGCCATCATCCATCCCTGACCTATTGCTACACCCTTCAGTTTCCAGGCTCCCACTCTCTCTCCCAGCTACCCTCCTGACTGTTAGAGAGATGTCTCACTTTTTACTGGCATTTTAGCATTTTTATTTTAGATGTGTTCCTCTTTCATGGAGTCCCCTCTTTCTCCTGTGGTGCCTTGCATTGACTATAGTCCATACAGTAATATATATGGAGATTCTGTTGTTTCTTTTTCTTTTTTTGGCCTCAGAATATTTTTTTTTTTATTCTCTCACGGTGGCATTTCTAGAGAAAACGGTGAATTACCCAGTGGACCTACTTATACAGCCAATCTTTTGCTTTCTGTTTTGTCTGCAAGATTCTTGTTACTTTTGTTTTCTGAATGAAGTTAAGAAAGAATAAATAAAATCTTTTTTTTTTTTTTTTTTTTTTTTTTTTTTTTTAACAGTTGTATTTCACCTGTAGTGCAGATGTGCTAAACTTGAGTTGGATGTAGCTGTACGCCTTCTTGGCCCTATTTAAATAAATAAATATCCCACAGTTTGACAGGTGCACATACAGTAAAGAGCATGTTCTACTTGCTTGTGACAGACCAGTGACTGTTTTAACCCCCCTGTCTTCTTGTGTCATGACGTGAGTGATAGTCATCTCTAGTCGGTTCTCATCTCAAAGTCATTATGAGGACTTTCTGTGAAGGTCCCCCTAATGAAAAAGGACAGATTTTTTTTTTTTTTTTTTTCTAGAGGCACAAAAATGTTTTGTTTTTTGGTTTTTTTGAAAAGTTGAATGTATAAATCCCTTTTATATCCTGTTACTTTAGTCATAGCTTCTCACACCAATTAAAAATTCACTGGCAAGCACAAGAGTTTTGTTCCTGCTAAGTTTTATCAATAAAGTTAGCTCTTGAATATGGAAAAAACGCATAGTGCAGTGACGCTCCAGTTCCTTTCTCAGAAGTTTAAACTGTGTGGGACAAATGACAAAGTTAATGTTGCATTTATTATGGGAGAGTCTGTACCTCGACTCTTTCTGCTGATGCACTAAAATCTCAGGTGGAATAGAAACGTCTGACCTTGAGCTGTACTGGTAAGCGGGGTAAAATTCTGCACTTTTGCATAAACAATATAGCTGCTACTAAAAAATAAAAAACAAAAAAAAACTTTTCCTTTGTTTAATAAGAGCAGGCATCTGGTTAAGGCTCCAACAGAAAACTATTAGAAGGGAAGAAATGGCTGCTTTTTTTTTTTTTTTTTTTTTTTTTTTGCTTACCTTCCAGCACAAGATTTATTATGAACTTAAAAGTATTCGATGCAATCTTGATTAACACACACAGCAAAGCTTGTGTGTGGGGAAAAAGTTGCAGTATTACAGAAATTTTATGTATTTTGTTGCTAATACAAATATTTAAATTAAAGTGCACCTTTAAATTTTTCATGAATATATAATGAGGATCTGAGGGTAGTTATTTTAAGGAAGTCCAACAAAAGGTAATTTTATATTTATTTATTTATGTAAATGTTGGTGCGGAAGTTGGAAACTTCCGGGGGGGGGGGGGGGGGGGGGGTCTAATTCTTTGACCTTTCAACTGTATTCATAATGCACTAGTTCTTCCCAACATTTCTTCCAATATTGGAGAAATACAACAATCAGACAATCTCCCTATGAGCAAGACCTTGGCAACAGTAGGAAGGAAAAACGTCCTTTTAACAATACGAGACCTCCAACAGAACCAGGGAAGGACTGACCATATGTCGGGATTCATTTGGGGGTAAGGGGGGAGAAAGAGGGAAAAAAAACAGGAGCATGGAGAGGAGGAGTTAATGATGTGAATTAATGGCATGTAAACTGATAAAGAGGTGAGTGGAGACAAAATTCTCAGTACAGCAAGGAAAGTTATCTGCCTGAGCCAATAGTTTCATAACTAAGGGATACTTCACATTCACCTAAACCTTAGAGATAAATCTGGATTATCTGTAGATAATGCTTTATTATTTTTGTTTGTTTTGGTTTTTTTGCAGTGAAAGAAAACAACACATTCAAATTCACATAAATCAGAAACACAGTTTGCAAATTTACTGTTAAAAGTATTATATGGGACACTCTGTTCAGTTCAGTCTTTAATAGAAGCATCATGGAAACTGTCTCTCAGCTTTACATTGACGTTTCTTTCCAGATGTTTGCAGTAGTTTTAAGAGTTGCTTCCTGCCCTCAAACAGAAGGATGCTAGCTGCCATGGCAGAATTCAAGCTGTCCACATCAGGAACAACGGGAATAAAGAGCCTGTGGCCGTCAGTTTTCTCTGCCAACTGGACTGCTTCTAGGCTCAAACCATGCGTCTCACCACCTATCACAAGAGCAGTTGGGCTTTGAGCCCAACTGTCATAGTACAGCTTGGTGTCCACTCTGGGGAGTGACAGTCCCTCATCAGAGTCCGAATCAGAATCATAATCCTCGTACTCCATGTTTTTGCGGTTGGGTCTTGTGCTGACCCAGCCATAATCTCCAGCTTTGGAGGGCTCAGGAGACACATTAACCTCTACTTCTCTACTTCTGTTGGGGCTGCCACTGCTGTCAGCCACGTGGACAGTCACAGGTTTAGGAAGATGGTTTTCAACATCATCCCAGTCAAGGCTGGGATAGATGGGAAGGCGGAAATGGGCGCCCATTGCTGCACGGAGAACTTTAGGCTCCCAAACATCCACACAACCTGTTTGAAAAGAAAAATGCAACATTACCAAAATTCAAAGGAAGGTTTGACAGGATTATTAAATTGATCTCTAATAATTACTGTAAACCTACCCTTTGTGAGGAGGACATTATGACAGCCAGCAGCAGCAGCACACCGCAGCATAGTCCCGAGATTCCCAGGATCCCGGATGTTGTCGCATATCAGAGACAAAGGCACTGAGTGACCTTTACTTGCAAAGTTTAACTGTGACGGATCTGGGCGAGAAAATATCGCTGCAGAAGAAGAGGTCAGAGTCAGAAATAATTGAGATATTAGTGCTTCATCATGAGCCAAAGAAAATCTGACCCTTACCGATCACTCCCTGTGGGGCTACAACGTCAGACCAGAGCTTGATGTCCTCAAACTTGACTTTCACTAGTGTGGCCCTTCTCAGCTTATCTAAGGGCAGCTCTCTGAGTCGATCCACCGTGCTGAAGAACACAGTCTGTGGTTTAGCACCAGCATCCAGGGCGTCACAGATCAAACGCCTGCCTTCAAGAAGGATTTTACCCTGGTGGTCCCGAAACGTCCTGGAACGAGCCACACTCACTAACCTCCTAGAGTGGAGACGTGGAGAAAGAGGAGGAGAAGGAAGGAATGACTTCAGAAGGATGAGGACAGCTACAAAATCTATGTCTACCCTGGGATAAGATGTTGATGGAGGGCCACATGTACCTGGGTGTCCTGACATACATACTGCAGTTCTTGACCTTCTCATAAAATTACACAGTTCCTCTCTTGGCACCCTATCATATCCTTTCTCTAGATCCACAAAGCTACAGTCCGACTCCTTCTGACCATCTCAATATTTCTCCATCAGTTCTCTCAAAACAAACATCACATTTGTACTGCTCTTTCTACGTACTGCTCACTGACCATCACCTCTCTCGTTAAACAACTCTTTCCCACATCTCCATGGTATGGCTCATCAGCTTTATTTCTCTGTAGTTACTACAATTTGGCACATCAACTTTGTTCTTGCTGTATTCCTAATAATTATGCTTTTGCTTTGTATGCCAGGGTCCATGGCCTCCGGCTGAATCACCTCTGCTGCTGCCCTCACTCGGTGAGACTTACGCCAGTCTTTTATCTCCAGGCGAAGCCCTCTCATAGCGCAGTCCGTCCACTTCATTCTTTGTCACAGTAAAAGCATGTTTCGTAGCTGACTGCGCATCAGTCCTCGTCCTGACAGAGTTTTTTTCTTCGTGATGCTCTGTTGCTGCAGATATGATTCTTCCCCTGGTCTCCCTCTGGATCTTTGGCTCGTCTGACTGAATCTGAGGCGCCTTTATGACTTTTCCCGTCTCGTTTTCAGGAAACAGCACTCTGACAGGTTTCCTCCTCAGTCCGCGTACATACCGTTTTGATTCCACAGTGACACAGCCCCTGGTTGTTAGGAAACCATGTCGTTCTATCATGGAAATCACGCAGATCATGCCTCTTGTGTACGCTGCCATTTTGCCTGCTTTCTTCTTCTCTCGTCTGTCAGGATGTTTCAGAAATACAAGCTAACCCGCCTAGCGCCACCAGCTTTTAATAGCTGACATTGCCTTTACAAATTAAAAATAAACCAAACACATTTGGTGGCGTTATTAATGTAATTTAATAACATAATATGTCACTAACTGCTAAACTTGTCCTATAGTAGCCGTTTTATTTTACATTTATTGATGCTTCAAACTTGACGCTTGATCATAATCTCGCGAGAAAACAATGACACATTGGTCAAACCATTAACCTGAGCAGTTTGGGGGGGGGGAATCGTGAGTTTTATACATTTTACTTTAACGTAAAGTCGCCGTTCTTTGCTTTAATACTAGAGCAGCATTAATAATAACGACAGGTGATGTAACGCATTATTCAGCGGGGGTTTTTTTTTTCGTTTTGTAGTTTTACTTGCAAATACCCGTTGTGTTCATTGGTGATTACCAGTCGAGCACAGAATAATCGATACGACCACAGGTAGCACGGCTGTCAAAAAACATGGCTTTGAGACGAGCGCTGCATTTTGTTTTCAAAGTTGGTGACAGGGCCAAAACTGCCACCTTTTACAGAGATGTTCTAGGCATGAAGGTAAGTTTTCTGAGCTGCATTTAATTGTAGGATTGGACTGAAGCCGCCGTAGACTAGCAGCTTTTGCTGATGTCGGATAATTTCAGGGTTGCACAACCTGAGCAAATTTCCATAGTCATCATTGTATAAGTGGAAGTGGAGATCATTGAATTGTAATTTTCTCACTACTTGTTATTTATTTCAGATTTTAAGACACGAAGAGTTTGAGGAAGGCTGCAAGGCAACTTGTAATGGGTATATAAGGCACAACTCCAGTTGAATCTTGAGCTCAGTATAATGCTAAGTAAACGTCCTGTGGGGGAAAAAAAAGTATTTGCCACCTTGCTGTTACACTTTAATGTTTCAGATCAAGGTCAAACAAATCAGGGCCTAATGGAACTATTTATTGCCCCCTAAACCTAATAACTGGTTATGCCACCTTTGGCCGCACGAACTGTAATCAAGCGTTTAAGATAACGGTCAAAAAGTCTTTCACGTCACTGTGGAGGAATTCTAACTAGCTCTTCTTTTCAGAATTGTTTTAATTCAGCCACAATGGATGGTTTTCCAACATGGAAAAAACAGTTTAAGGTCAGATTTACGTCTGGACTCTCTCTCTCTCCCTCCCTTTTTTTTTTTTTTAGCCATTCAGAGGTAGACTTGCTAGGGTGTTTTGGTCTGTTTCTTATTGTTGAATCATGAACACTGACCTTAAATGAGGCAAGTGAAACGTGCAGTTCTTTAAATGTTGTTCTGGGTTCTTTTGTGACTGGATTAGTTGTTAATGCACTCCTGGAGGAATTTTGGTAGGCTGGCCACTCCTGGAAAGGTTCACAACTGTTTAAAGTTTTCTCCATTTGTGGATAATGGCTCTCACCATGATTTACTGGAGTCCCAAATCCTTGCAAATGGCCTTGTAATGCTTTCCAGACTGATAGTGTTAGTCACTTACTAAACTATCAGTGACTTTTTTCAAATGTGTTTCTTTAGATGATGGCATGATGTGTTTCTTTTAGATATCTTTCAGCCAGGTTCTGTTAGGTCTGTCTCATTTTTTTTAAACATTGCCACTGGATATTTTTTAATTCACTCAGGTTATCTTTGACTAATATTAAAATTTCTTTGATGGTCTAATGAATATCACTGTAACAAACATGCAAAACATACAAAATCAGGAAGCGGGCAAATACTTTTTCACAGGACAATGCAGATGTTGATACACTAGTGGTAAACCTGCCTTCACCCCATACCTATGCAGCCCCTATGATGGGAAATGGAGCAAGACAATGGTTGGCTTTGGTCCAGAGGATGACCATTTTGTTGCTGAACTGACCTACAACTATGGTGTGGGAGAATATAAACTTGGCAATGACTTCTTGGTGGGTGAGAGTTTGTTTTCACATTGCATGCAGGAAAAGATTGTCTTGTTATTCAGTGTACAGTGGCAATAATGGGATATTTGTACGTGTGTTTTCATGTTAGGGGATCACTCTGCAGTCGAGCCAAGCTGTAAGCAATGCTAAACGTCTTGGGTGGCCTCTCAATGAGGTGGGAGAGGCTCTGTATCTGACTCAGGCTCCTGGAGGCTATCCTTTCTACCTGGTGGACAAAGAGCAACCTCCTAATGGTGAGTGTCACACAAGTCAAATCTGCCTGCTCCTTCTTCAGCTTCTTCTTCGGCTTCTTCCTCTTTTTCTTGGGTTTCTAGCAGGCTCAATGCAACAAAGCCATATTGCTCTTCTTTTTTTTTTTGCTTCATAAACCTCCATCAAGGATCAAATCCTTACATACAGTCTGGTATGCACAAACTTAAATAAATACTTTGTAACTTCATATTGATCAGAGTTCAATGTTGACTTTAGAGAAAAGGCTGTAATGTCCATTCTTGACAGTTCTGATCGCATATGGTTTCTCTCCATGACATAGTTGGAGCGATCTATCAAAACCTGCAAAACATTTTCCATCTCCTCACATGTGCCACACATGTTCCACATATGGATGCTTCCTCACTAGTGACAGCTGTTAAATCTGTCACTGATCCTGTATGAAACAAGGCATATGATCACTAAACTGGAATCAGAATCAACAGAATCAAAATACTTTTTTAATCCCGGAATTATGTGGAAAAAGTGTAAGCAGGGGCTGGGTAAGAATTTTAAGGAGACCCAGATGTCTAAAGTATAGCAACTCAATTCTGAATGTTATTTCTTTTAAGGGTTTATTTGTACACATCCAGAGTCACTTTCCAGCGGTCATAAAGCAAAGCGTGATTGCGAAAACACCAGATGCCGGTTTATTTGATGTGAATCATTTTATAAGTTAAAATACCAAATTTGAGTTTGTTAAAGCTTTACAAATAAAAGAGTTGCTAGTTTTCACATATCAATGCACTTATATAAAAGACATTAATTTAAAATTCCATATTTAGGCTGCGTAACCATATCCTCCTGAGAACCGAGGAAAAAAGAATATTCCCATTGAACTTGTGATTTCCTGCCTCTTTGGTGCTAAATGAAGCCACCCAAAGAAATTAAATATATATTGAAAGCCCAGGATGTCCTCTATTCATACATCAGGACTTAGGGTAGGTCAAGTACGTCAAAAGATATAGACCAAAAATACATGCCCATTACAGAGGACATAAATGAATAGGCTGGTTCTCAGAAGTGTGTGTATATATAATTATTTTTTCATATGCAGCTGATGACACACTAATGTAGTGTGTTCACACAGTGGTTTGATCCTCAGCTCATCTACTCTGCATGTAGCGCAAGATACGGAACCCTGAGTTGCCCCGATGCATCCATCAGTGTGTGTGTGTGTGTGTGCGCATGTTAGGTTAAAAGAGACACTTTTATGAATATGTGTGTGTATGGCTGAATGCAGCTTGCAGTAAAAAAGTGCTGTAAGTGCTCAAATAGAGTAGAAAAGGACTACAGAACTACCCGTCTGTTAACCACTTACTTTCTGTAATCTGTTCCCAGACCCTGTGCAGAAGGTTTGTCTCGGGGTATCAGACCTCCAAAGATCGACCCACTACTGGTCCACACTCTTGGGGATGAAAGTGATGGACAAAAATGAGGAAAAGAAGACGGTGCTCATGGGATTTGCAGACAGTCAAGTGAGTCAAAGAAATTAAATGTTAAACCCTAAGATAAGTTTAAAATAGTTCTATTGTTGAAGTTTGAATTGTATGTTTCGTGGTTTATGTTGATGCCTGAGTAATATGTGTCAATTTTTTTTGTAGTGTAAACTGGAGCTTCGTGACATTGGAGGGATGGTTGACCATGGAACAGCTTTTGGGAGAATAGCATTTTCATGCCCGCGGGAGCAAGTAAATTATTATTTTCTAAATAGCTAATGTCAACTCGCAGATAAATTATTTCCAACAACATTATAATGAGATATTATTACACTCCTCAGCTGCCGGATATTGAAGCCTTGATGAAGAAGGAAAATCAGAAAATTCTCACCCCATTGGTCAGCTTGGACACTCCTGGAAAAGCTACAGTAGAAGTGGTTATTTTGGCTGACCCTGTAAGCGCATTCCCAAAATAATGCTGAAATGATGTCAAATTCATTAAGTTAACAATATTAAACGTAAAATGTTTGCTTTAGGACGGCCATGAGATTTGTTTTGTGGGAGATGAGGCCTTTAGAGAGCTTTCCATGGTGGATCCCAAAGGAAATGAATTCCTTGATAAGGTTGGTGTTACTATAACACATAGCCCTCAAATGCTTATCCAGCATGTGTCAGATATTCACTCTGCTCATGCTTGTCATCCTTTTAACACATTTCAGGCTATGGCTGAAGATAAAAGTGATGAATGGTTTGCCAAACACAACAAACAGAAGACTGCTGCATGAGATGGAGGAGCTGACCTGTCAGTTTTCATCAGTTAATGAGGATGAGATGCCGCACAACGCACCTGTAGCATAGATCTGCCTTAGGCTGGCAGTGTAAGATTAATTTTGTTTTATGTAAAATTGTGCCCTGAGATGCTGTAATGGACCACTTGTGATGTATTTTTTTCCCAATAAATATTCTTCCTAAAAGCAAGGCTGAGTGATGGGCAAAAAACAACAAGTCAAGTCAGTTTTATCTATAAAAGACATGTCAATGTGAAGTGGCAAATTGTCTCAAGAATCCAATTATAAACATGGATCTCACACAAACAATGTAATAAAAATATTGATTGAAAAAAAATCAAAGAATAAAAGCAGCGAAATTCTAACAAATGTAAAACAGCCAAGTAACAGAACAACAGAAAACATTTACAGTGACTTTAACCAAACCATGAGAGACCTCATTGTTGGATAGATTATTATGTGTGGCAGCAAACTATTCCAGAACGTAGACCTGGTCGCCTTTAATTTTAGGCGAAAAGGTGACACTGAGAGAAGTTAGTGCCAACTTAATCTCATAATAAAGTATCACCAGGACTTCATAGCTTAAGTTTGGTCTTGCACCTCTACTGAGTCTCCACCAGCCTTCTGTGCATATTCCTCTTACAGCTGTAGTAAAACAACATGTTTGCCCGGTTCCCAACTCATTTTGTGGTAAATATAAAACGGATTACCCAATGGGCCCACCATGTACAGGCTCTATGGGCTTTTGGTCTTATCATAGAAATATGACATATCCAATAAAGAGCCACAAAACAACAGAAATGAGGCACAACAGATATGTACAAGGACTGCAAAGACATAAAATGACATCTGCATGGTCTGTGGTTCTCTTTCAGTTCTGTTGTTTGTCCACATGAACCTGCTGTTTTATATTCTATCCATGTCCACCTTTATTTAGAAAACATGTGCCATATAGCATAATAGAAAATAAAATAAAGGTTTTACATGTATAATTAAGGAGAATTTGCCTAATTTTGTATGTTCTTCCTCATTAGTTGAAGCATTTTGCATATATGCAACCAATTAAATGACCAAAAAGCTGGCAGGTGCAGGCATGTTACCTGAGAATGTAGAAATACTGTTTTTTCCCGAGGGGGATAGCAGAGGAGTCTAAAATTTGTGTGCACAATAGGAATAAATTGTTTATTTGGTCTTTGTAAAACTGATGTCTGACTGGAATAAAGGTTGTGCATTTTATTTTCTTGCTTGTTTATGAATTAGTTTAAAGTTGATATGAACCGCTGAATAATGTGTGACTGTTTAGTTAAAGATTAATACTTGCTTAGACAGCGTTACTGGCCGATCCCCAGCTCCGCTCCCACCACTGCGCTCCACCGAGCTGCCAGCTGAGCAGGGCGAACCGGAGAACAGTGTTTATTAATCTCTCAGTCAACTGTCATATGAAACTGCTCTGTCTCCAGCGTTACGCTGCCCTGCGACAGCTCGGTGTTGTGAATATGTCAGGGTAAGTGAGTTTTGTAAGAGAGTGAAGCCAAAAAAGACCAAAGACGACCAACAGGCGCAAAAAAGAGTGCCAACCGGCTGTTCCGCTAAGTTAGCTGTAGCGTTAGCGTGCTACAGTGCTAGCCCAGATTTGCTTGAGATTTTTGGATGACGCGGCGGCGAATTTCGTTAACTGTTTAGTGCTGGGTTTACTTTGGGCTAATGCTGCTGCTGTTTGGCAGTGAGTGTTTCTCACTGGCGGCTAGGTAACGGGAAACAAGTTTAGGTAGAGGTTTGTTTTTTACACTGTTAGCTGCGCGATAAAGTTTAGCTAGGTGCTGTTTCGTGGTCGGTTTGTAATTACACTGTAGTTAATTAGCGTTGTTAGCTCTATGAGGCTAGCTGTTAACGTTTTCCACAACGAACGGTTGTTAACTTGTATAGGAAGTGTTTCCCCGGCTAATTACAGTTATAGAAACTGTTTGCAAGCAGTCGGTGTCACCTATCAGTAGGACCTGGATGTTGTGTTTAAGTACATCTTTTCCTCTTTGACAGCAGCTGAGAGAAGATAAGGAGCAGCCAGACCCATGTCCCAAGATTTGGGTGTGAACAACTAGAGACACAATGTCTCTCCTGCTGATATCTGTCTTTTTAATCTTTCTGCTGGCTATTGGTGTGCTGTGTGCCATTTTCAGGTGAGAAATGTGTGAAAATTTCTACAGTACAGCGATCATTGGCATGGTTTAACCTGCAAGCACGGCTTAACAGATCTTTCCTTGCTCTCCTCATTTAAAGAAGCACATTTTCTTGATATTCTAGGTGGCTCATATGTACCCTGGCTGTGCGATTCTTCCAAACTGTCCTCAATGCTGAGCTGAAGATTAAATCAGTAGGACTGTTTTCTGTCCAAGGAGTCAGTATCCAGTTTCACCCCCAGCATACTTTGGTAGGACACGTTTTTGTTTACATGACATTTATGTAGTCAGCACATGCTAAACAACCACTCCCATGTCAGTGGTTCACTTCCGACTGAGTTTGTGTACTTCACCATATATTAAATGTATTTTTCATCTTGCTGTAATTCTGTCAATGGCAGGAAATTGACAGCATATGGATTTCAAGTAAACTTCTAAACCAGGATTTACCGTAAGTAGCTTAATGTGTTGCCCAGATAGTCTGAGATAAAAACAATTAGCAGCAAATAATAGAATAAGTCGTGTTTCAGGCGATACCTGGCGTTGTGTGTTGGAGAAACCAGAGTCCGCTTTGACTTGCAAGCACCACTGAAACCTTTGGCAAAGCAGAGCCATGGAAAAAAGTCAGCGAAGATTTCTCTCAGCCCCAAAATGCTTCAATTCTTGTCACAAGTATGAAGGCTGGCGATAAGTTAACATTTCTTTTTTATGCTCATTTGTACACAGTATCTCACTTCCTGTTTTGTATTTCCAGCTGCTGTCATTCCACATCAGCTCCATCAATGTGATGGTACTAAACCTAGCACTGTCAGAGTCTCTATGGCACATGACTATTGCAGGTATCACCTTGTTACTTGACCACCAGAGTAAAAGGTATTATTTATTTTGGTTCATAACTGATGTGACTGAATCAATAGTTTGTATTAATTAATTGATCCAAAAAGTAATCCATGTTCAAACATTTATTCACAGGTTGGCATGGGACTTCTCGGTTGGACAGCTAAGCAGTAAAGTGCTCAAAAGCAGTGAACTGGTGAGTGGAGTAACTGTCACTGAAATAGAAACAGGCGGTTGAATGTTTGTAAATGATGTGCTTTCCATTTTAGGACATATGTTTGGCTGAAGTGGCACTTAGCCTGTTGCTATCTGGAGATGTGAGGCTACCAGAGATGAAACCAGGTTGTCTGTCCCTGAGTGTGAGGACTCTAATGGCAGAGCTGCACGAGGGGCTGTTCCTCAGTCAACTCCAGCTTCCAGCAGTTTCCCACAAAGAGAAAGATCGTGGTGCATTTGGTGAGTAACGTTTGACCTCTGAGATGGAGGCTATGATTTGTAAGTCTTAATGTTTATCCATCACATTCATTTGCATTCCTTCTTTTCTCCAAATTGTAATCTATAGTACTGTGCAAAAATCTTGAACCACCTCTCATTTCTTTATATGTTGCTTCCAAGGAGTGAGACTTTGTTGTAATTTTTCAAAGTGGTCATGAACAGTACTTCTCCAGGCTTTCTGAAAGTCTTGTAAAGTTTTTTTAGTGGACATTGGCTGCTTGTTCCCTCATTTTCAGTCCAGTCCTTGTACATGACCATTTTCAGAGGAATGTTTTTTGCTGTTAAGCCCCTTAACATTGATCATTTAAAAAAAAGGGATGAACCAGTGTTGTGTCTACACATAACAGACAACTTAGCAAAGAATCAGTTTTAAATTGTATCTTTAGGCGCTTTATTTGTTCCTTTTTTTAAGTCTACAAAAAATGCCAAACATGACACAGTTTGGCAAACATAAAATAGTATTTTTGCACTAACAAGGTGATTCCCAGACAGTTATTAGCCAAATACAATGAATATCTTTGCATGGTGCGCAGTGTGTCCTTAAAAAAACATCTGATGAAACTGGACAGGTGGAGGGCGAATTAAAAAGTGTGTAGCCTAAAAAAAAAACTACCTACAACTGATGAACAGTCTGGACAGACAGAAAGGCATATCCCCCGTGTCTCCAGACCTTAATAGTATTGTAGTATCATCTTGACAGAGAACAAAACAGCCAGTGTCCAAAGAAGAGTGTTTAATGTCCTTCCAGAAGCCTGGAGAAGTATTTCTAAAGACTACTGAAAGAAATTACTAGAAAGCTTCCCTAAGTGTTCAAGCTGTGTCGAAGAATAATGGTGGTTATACCAAATATTGACCTTCAAGCTCAATACATTTGTACAGACTCTGTTTTTTCTTTATGTATTGCATTTCCACGCATGTTTGAACATGTTTCAATAAATCACTCTGTCTATTTCCCATTTCCTACCAAAATATAAAGAAATTATGAATGACCCAAGACTTTCGCACAGTACAGTTTTATCCAACCACTGCAGTTAACTTTCAGTTTATTTCATTCTATTTTTCAAGTCTGATTTGTTGTACTGTTTTGCATTCATAGTTGTACCATCACAGATGGTAAAGTTTTAATAATCTTTTTTTATGATATATTTATTGAATTGGGGGGAAGAACCCTTATGAAAATCACATTTTAAAACTGTCTATCCCGCACTTAGTATCGTCCGGTGTTACATGAATAAAGAACAGTGTCTTGGCTGTTGTACATCCACAGGACCTTCACTCTGTACTGCCCTACTTGTTGTTTTTCTCTGCCTTTGCATTTGCATTTGATCTTTTGCGTGTTCTAAAATGCCTGGACGTTTTCCATCATCTGTGATATTTTTAGCTGTTCTGCTAACCAACCAGAAAATGCAATCAAGGTCATATCATAGCTCCTCACTGGCCTCTGTGAGTGTTTGAAATGTCCTTAATGATAAAGAAGTTTTACCAACACAGTGAAAGTAGGACACATTTAAGTTATACAGTCATTACAAAAGCTGGAGAAAATGTTTGAAAAGCATTTAAAGTAAGATGATTTTTTTCTTACATTTCTTTATATATGCACAGGTCTGTTAGGCCATTGAATCAGATGTTAAAAATAGTTTGCAGTTAAAAACAGAACTTAAACATTGCGCATACAGTCGAGGCTGGTAGTTCTGTCCATATAAATAACTACTAACATTCTCACGAGCAAAAAAGAGGAAATGACACGTAACCTTAGTATGTATTTGTATAAGAAACATATTTATAGATTAGTAGAAAATAATGCATTAAAGTTGTGCTGTTAGTGATTTAACTTCTCAGTATAATCCCAGGTTGCTCTGCATTCTTATGCAAATTCAGTTGCATCATTAAGGATCCACCTCCATACTAACAGTTATAATATTAAGTGTAATCCTAAACAACATGCATGTTACAGAATATTTGAAATCCCGTGGAATATGCACAATGTCAGAAAGTCAACACCTGCATTTTATTATTGAAGAAGTGCTAATTTTGTCTTTCTAACTATGTCATAGATTTTTAAAACTCGAGTGCCAGCTTGATAGGCTTGATATTTTTGATAATACTTTACATAACACTCTAATTTATATACTATAATACTATTTCCTTTTAGAGAGTGAAAATGATGAATTTATTCAGACTGAGACTGTGGAACGCTTTCATCAGCTGATTCCTCACAAGGTCAATGTGGAATTTGATAACACAAACATAACCCTGTCGATGCACAGCCAGAAACGGTGAGTCACCGTTTTACATCTAGTGTGATCACAGTTTTGCATCACTTTACTCTTTTAAATGATCTGTTGTTTCAGATATTTTATGACCCTATTTTCTTACCTCTACAGACACCTGAACTGGACTCTAAAGTCTTTAAAGGTCTGTTACGGACGTGACAACGAGCAGCTTCCTCTTAAAAGCTTCACTCCTGAACTGAGCTTTCCCCAGAGCAGCTTGGAGCTCCTTCTCGAGGGTAAGTGGACAGCTGGGCGCCAGACTTATTGCAGAGAGAGTAGGAAGGAGGAAGAAGTCATGAATAACACACTCTTTTTTTTTTCTGCTGGCAGATGGACTTCTGCTGTCTCAAAGTAGGCAAAGAATTCTTTGTGTGAACACAATCAAGACAACCCTGCAGGTGAGGGAAATGCTTTAAGGCCACATTGCATGGTTTTGTAAATCAGTTACTCAGACTTTCTCCCTCATGTCTCTGTGAATTTAGGTTACATCAATTGACATCTCAGGGTCAGTCGTGGTCAACACTTGCATCATTCACTACCGTCACCAGGAGTTCTCCCATTGGCTAAATCTATTTCCATGGGAACAGCTATTCCACAGGAAGGAAGCACACAGAAAAAGGCAAGTTGTAAAAGACTTGTAGTTTGCTGGATTTCTGCTATTAAAATCTTCTTAACACCTTTCACCATCTTCTCTTCATTATCCCTGTTTGTGCATCACTCATTCTCTATTGTTTTTGTCCATTACCTTACCTTGTGCGGTGTAGTCCATTAGATTATTTGCCCACCCTCCTTTTCCTCAGGCGCTTCCCTCACCTGGATGCTCCCGTGATGATCACCACCTCTGTGTCCAACGTCAATGTGTCTGTTCAGCTGGGAGACACCACACCTTTTGCTCTGGGCTTCCTCTCTGCTAATGGAGGTACTCGTTGTACATACAGTCATGTGAAAAGTGCATTATGTTCACAAAGGTTACAGATGCAAAAAAGTTATATAGGAATATTTTTATTTATTTATTTTATTTATTTTTTAGCTCAGGAGTGATTGTACCATTGCAAAGTCTCCATCCATCTGTTCACAATTCACAAAAATCACTACTCCTACAGTACTAGTCACATTTTGTTCAAAGGTACACACAGCAACCACCTAATGATCACCAAACCATGTACAAGTTCACATCTGTCTTTTAATGGGCAGTAACCTGTGAATTGTGACGTACTGTAAGCTGGATGAGCTACTACGTCACTGATGTTCTGGTTTAAAGATTCACCTATGTTACTGAATTTGCACATACAAAGCCAGAGAGGCAGGTGTGTATGATCTTATTGATCTGAATGAGGGTTTACCTGTTAACACATTGTGAAAAGCTTTACTTTACTTACACTTTGTTTCTACTTTACTTTATTATGTACACGTCTCCTCTATTCTTGAAACACATTTTCCTTCATAACTTTGTTCTCTGGGTAACTATTAGGCAAACCTCTTTCAAACATGTGAAGATTAGATAATGTTTTTCCACAGGGCCCTTTTAATTGTTACTCATTAACTTTTTCTACTTCAAGCAATGACGCTAGAAAGAGGTCTCCTTTTATTCAGAGTGACTTAAATTGAAAAGTACAAAAGACGTGGTGTGAAAAGTGAGGCTAGTGCTTAAATGTGGCTAAATGAGTTCTTTTTAATGGCCACCAGGGGACCACTTAGAAAACTTGCTTTCTGACATCAGTAAACTTTTTCCTTATCTCTTTATGGGCACATAGTTTCAGGTCATATCAAATAAAACATGACCATTATTTTCTAAGTGGTGGTATTTGTTAGAGTTGAAAGATTATCATAGACATTCTTGTTGGCTAATAATTTGTGATTCACTGTTCATTAGCCAGTGTTCTCAGTTACAAGGTCAAACCCACATCTCGCTCTGTGTTTACAAAAAAAATAGCAAAACTGTGACAGTGTTTATCTTTAATACCGTCTATGCTTAAATTACAGTTATGTTTTTGTCTGCACGCCATTTGTTTCTTCAGAACTGCGGCATATCCTTGACATTAAAGTTGAGAGCGAGAATCAAGAGTCCCAAAATGTGCACGAACGTGCCTCGCTGTCCTTGGACAACTTCTGGTGGAGAGTGGGTCAGGGGTCTCATATCCAGCAGGCACCCCACCCTCCTGGTAAACATGTATGGGGAGAAGCCCTAATCCTAGACTCACTCAGCCTGCAGGTAGGACTGCAAACAAACCTTTACAAACATTTGTATCTTTCTATATTGGTGCTTTATATTATTTTTTCCACTTTATTGTTCATAGCTAAAGCTTAAGTTCTTATCAGCAACCTTCTTTGAAGTGACTTGTGACTAATATTTTTTTTTACAGTTTAAACTTGGGAAATCTTCCAATTTGTTCAACTCTAGATTATATGTGCAATGCAAAAATAAGAACACATGGTTTCAAGTTAAACTGAATTTTTACTAGTAAAATCATCATAAGATTTCTTCTTTAATCTCTTCTCCCTCCAGGGGAGTTTGAACCGACCCCACATGAAGTCAAGCAACCAGCCTCTGAGTCTGAACATTGAGTCCAGGCTGAAAGGGCTTCAAGTGGAGCTTTCAGAGACCTGTGCACTGTGTCTGTCTCGCCTGCTGTCTCTCATGTGTTTTCCTCGCCATCCAGAGTCACATCTCCCAGATGTGACTCCATTGTCTCCTTGTAATGACGACACCATAAAACCTATCCCCTCCTCACAGCTACACCTGCTTTTTAAAGTGGACTGCTGTCTAGAGGACGTTAATGTCTTCACGCTTTCTAATGTGGCAGGTAAGGAATGAGCATTTTTAGTATAATACAGAGCTGTTTGACTGAAAAGACTGTTGCTCTACAGCTTTAATTCCAAATGTAACTTCTGTGGCGATAAAACAAATCATCACATACAATTGATAAACTTTTTCAGCAACCACTCTGGTAATTGTGCAGTAGTTTAAATCATATTAGGACATGTATGCTAAACAGGAAGTTGTTTATGTGTAAAGAAAAAGGTGTATTGCTTTTCACAGTTAAAACCACATCTACTGCAAATATGAACTGAAATTGCTATTTAAACCCTACTATGTCTCGTTAATTTTAGAAAGAGAATGTTAGGTATGCATTAGCAATCTTCTGTAGCTGTGAACGGCACTTAATGACATCATAAATTTCTGCTGGCATCCACTTTTGTCACATTAAATGCTTAGTTTTTCAGTTTAAAGTATATAGACCTAAAGGTTTCTTTACTCTGTTGGTAGGCAATCCCACAACACTGCAACATTTAGGAATTGTACTGTGTTTTGCTAGTTTTGCTAGTGTTTGATTGATGTAACCTTTGGCTTTAGTAAATTGTGAGGAAATTTGTAACTTTTTTCAAAATCAAAATTAATCTGAATGCATTCTGTCAGTTACATGTCTTGCTTTATTAAAAGAGAGAGAGAGAGAGAGAAATCTTTCCTAGTGAAGATAATATGTGGCTGTTACTATAGCTCACTTGGTTGAGCAGACAGTCCATGTGCTGTTGTAGAGGTCTAGGTACAAGTCCACCCTGTACCGTTTGCGTTGTAGCTTTCCCTCTACTCTCTCTCCCAGGATACTTCCAAAAGAGACCTCCACTTTCTTCTCTTCAATGTTTTCTTCTTTTGATTTGCTTCCATTTTTGTCTGTATCATCTCTTCTTTACTTGTTTCCTGTGTAGGAGCTGTAGCTCTGCGGATGGACACTGTTAAAGTCCTGACCTCTGCTGAGAGCTCCAGGGTGTCTCTGGAGGGGGTCAGCTTGTCTGTGATCAAGTCAGTCACAGAGAACATGGAAGTATGTTGTCCTGCCTCTCAAACCATCAACCCTATAGTAAAACTCACCACATTAACGCTGTGGTACCACATCACCACCCACACTATACAGGTAACCACATTTTGTTGAATTGAATTTATGTGGACTAAATAAATTTCCATCTCACCATGATAGCGGTGTTTATTTCAGAGTGTATTAATATGTTGATTTCTTTAATTAGGTTCAATGTGAAGAGGATCTTACTGTTGAATGGACGCCACCAGACCACATGGTCCTATATCAGCACATGACTGAAGGTCAGGCGTGTTGGTTAATGCTGTGTGGAGAGAAAGCAGAGGAAAAGCCAGTTAAACCAGTGAACACTGAAGCTGCCTCAGGTCAGAGTAGAGGCCTGTGTTTGCGTGTTGAACTGGGCTGTACTCGTTTAACTGCTCATGTTACTGATCAGAACTACATTCTGCTGCACATGGATGCACTCTCTCTCTCAAAGCAAGGCAGTTCTATGCATATGCGCTCTCCCTCAGTGATCTTCAACTTTGATGGCAACAATATAGTCTCTTTTAATGGCCTAGATGTGGAGACACATGCAGATCTGACTGAAATGCAGCTGCACAGAGACACTTTCCCCTTCCTCACCACTCCTCATAACCGTGTCTGGGTATTGACATGTCCTTCCTTATCTATGGAGTTCCCCTACCAGTACAATTTCTCAAACACATTTGACAAAGCTATTAGTGTGCAGAAGTGGCTAAAAAGTCTCCATCACTCCCCAACCCAGACCTCAGCAACCCAACGTCTGCCGCCTGACCTCATCTTCAAAATTAGCCAGTTCTCATTTGTCTTCCTGGACGATGTCTTCGAAATCAAGCTGCGAGACAACTATGAACTGATGAAAGATGAAAGTAAAGAGAGTGCAAAGCGTCTGCAGCTTCTGGATAAGAAGGTGGCAGATCTCCGCAAACAGCATGGAGAACTTCTCCCGGCTAGAAAGATAGAAGAGCTGTATAGTTCACTGGAGAAAAAGCATATAGAGATCTACATCCAGCGTTCACGCCGCCTCTATGCAAATACACCGATGAGGAAGTCGCTGCTGACCTGGACTGTTTCAGACTTAGAACTTGTCGCCATTGCTGATCAGTCCCTTCATGGCCCTGAGAGGGTGAGAGAACAGTTGAGGGACATTGACGGGATCAGTCCCTTCCCCAGAGATGGGCTCCCTCTGGTCATCCAATGGTGCCGTGCAGTCAAGTTCAAACTAGCTGCATTTTTGGGTAAGAGCAACTTTATATGCCCATTTAAGGCAAAAAACAAAGGATTTTTTCAAAGTTTTTTTTATTGTTTTACTACTTTTGCTTTGTACCAGTGAGAATTCGAGACTACCCTCGCTACCTGTTTGAGATCCGTGACTGGGAGCTGTCGGGACGTCTGATTGGCACAGAGCAAGATGGACAGCTGAGAGGTCGACGCAAACAGACTGTCCCACTTGGACCACCATGGGGAGATGTAACAGTCCACAGGAATATGCCACCACTCAAGTTCTACTATGACTTCAAATGTGAGTTATGGGTATAATGTTGGTCAATCTCCCAAAATCCTGTCTAGGTATGCAGAAGTATCTGCTATAATCCTATGACTATGACCAATAAGTGATTTAAAAGTTCAACTGTTTAGACTAAAACTGATGAAGCAGAAGACCGGATTTTCAGGAGTAAATGAGGAGAGAAATGTGTCCTTGTCCTTGCACATGCAAAACTAGAACTTCTCTAAAAAGAAAAGTGTACACTTTTCTTTTTAAAGTATACAACTACTCAATGATTTTGACTCATTTATATTGAATGTTTCACACTGGAACTGTTACATGCTCTTTTTTCGCCAGCCAACATCTCTCTGTACAC
Organism: Oreochromis niloticus; assembly: GCF_001858045.2. Lineage (NCBI taxonomy): Eukaryota > Metazoa > Chordata > Actinopteri > Cichliformes > Cichlidae > Oreochromis > Oreochromis niloticus. The sequence goes on from NC_031979.2 coordinate 27,687,264, forward strand.
TATTGTTTGGGGGCCGTGTTGGGACCCTGCCTGGACTTTGATTGGCCAGTCAGTTGACCTTCTGACCAAACCTACAGCTGATCCCTCGCCTCTTCTGGCCTGGTGGGACAAAAGTCGTCTCCTTCTGCACGGGCGCTGGGTCATGGACATTGATCAGGCCAATCTTCATCAGCTGGCTACAGAGGTAAAACATTGTTTTTTCTCAGTATTTATGTTTATGTTATATTATTAATATCAGTTTATTTTTATTATGTTTTTGGCAGCTTTCACCATTTTATTTAAAGTAATTCTTATGTTTTGACACTTGTGTTAACAATGCCATGATAACCAGTTGTTTCCAAACTGTGGGGCAGGAGCCACTGAAGCTGGGGCACAGATAGCCTGGGAAAAATATAAGGTGTATTTTATAAATAAATCTAAAGTAAAGTAAGATGAATAACATATTTTTTAGGGAAAACAAAACAAGAGTTTTCTGATGATATTACACTGCGTTGTTTAAGTTTATTCATGTTGGATTCTTTATATTTTTAATAAAAACTGAGGGGCGTTTTTGGCTGATGAGGTAGAACATGCTAGAAAATGTCTGAGACCCACTGTGCTAAGCAAAATTAGTAACAGGTTCATTTGTTGTGATTCTTACAGGATCCCTATAATACCACGGAAAATATGCACTGGGAGTGGAATAAGCTGAACTTTGACTGGAACCCCGGCCAGTTTGTTTTTAAAGGAGACTTGGATGTAAATGTCAGGACCGCGTCAAAGTAAGTGGAAGCAATAAAAGCAGTGTTTGCAGAGAAACATTCAGTATTAATAAGTATCTTTTTCCAGGTATGATGATATCTGTTTTCTACACCTGCCCAACCTGTGTATGACCCTTGATCTCCAATGGCTTTGCCATGGCAATCCCCATGACCACCACGCTGTAATGCTCTGCTGTGCGGAGAACATTGGAGACGTGACGTCAGGACAGCCTCATGACTCTTACAGAGCGTTTCGCTCTGAGAACCTCAACCTCTCCATCACCATGGACCTTAACCAGCATTGTGGCGCAGGTTTGTCAAACTGTATTCAGTCATCGTTCTATGCAAGCTAGGGCTGCACGATTAATCGTTAGAAAATCGCAATCTCGATTCATACTTATGTGCGATCTCATTTCCAAATGACAACGATTTAAAAAAAGAAAGAAAAAAAGACGACGATTGTACCGCATTTTGATCCGGGACGTAATCTGCATGAAAACAAGCGCTCCCTCTTCCTGCTCAACAAATGACAAGGGCGGAGCCTTATACCACGTGATACAGAAGCTGTGCCGTGATGCTCAAATTGGCAGGGAAAAAACAACGGAGAACACGTCAGGGATGACGAGAAAGTGACAGGAGAAAATTCGTCCCTGTCAACCACCCAAACATCAATAATGGGAACCTTATACAGCACTTCCCTATACACGTCGAACTCCCGCAGGCACAAAGAAATTACGGAGGCTATTACTTATCACCTGACCAAAGATATATCAACACTGTGCGAAACGAGGGATTTAGGAAAATGATCAACACCCTAGACAAACGCTACACAGTGCCGTCCCGCAACTATTTTTCTATTGTTGCACTACCTGCTCTATACGCGCAGTGTCCAGCAACGGTGGAGACGGAATTTCAAGCAGTACAACATTTTGCGGCAACCACAAAATGTGAGGCATTTATTGTTTTTATGTTTATTTATTGTTTTTATGTTCAGTTTCAACTGTTACGAAGTTGATGTGCAGTTAATAAGTGCAATAAATATTTATATTGGAAAAGAAAATCGTGAGAGAATCGTGATCTCAATTCTAAGCAAAAAAATCGTGATTCTCATTTTATGCAAAATCGTGCAGCCCTAATGCAAGCTAAATTTACCACACTTACAAACCAGTGTTTTATATCTATTTTACTGTTGTGAGTTAAAGGTTTTGTTCTTTTTTTCTTCGTAGACGCTTATCAGCCCAGAATCCTCTTGTACAGCAGCACACTGCGCTGGATGCAAAATTTCTGGGCCACATGGACAAGTGTATCTCGGCCAATCTGCAGAGGCAAGCTCTTCCATAGCCTCAAGCCAGTTCGCAAGAAGCTTGGTCAGCACTACAAGCAGATGTCCTACACAGCTGCCTTTCCACAACTACAAGTAGGTTTTGTTTTGTTTTTTCAGTGTGTGCTACAGCAGCAGTCTGAGGATGAAAGTTGGCATTTTTCCCATCAAATATGCCTCAGTTTGTAACTGTTCATTATATTAGTGTTTTTCTTGATTATTGCACATTTTATATATTGTGTACCCTTTAGGTGCATTATTGGGCCTCCTTTGCCCAGCAGAGAGGTATCCAACTGGAGTGCAACAAAGGCCACGTCTTCACTCGGGGCACACAAAGACTTATTCCACAGGGTAAAAGCAATTTACTTACAGATGTGCCGGATGCGCAACATCACATAAAGTACTTTTTATTAGTTTATATGTGTGTGCTTTTGTGTCTTTGTGTGGTTTCTCAGCTGGCACTGTGATGAGGAGGCTGATCTCTGAGTGGAATGTGACTCAGATGGTTAGTGAGCTCTCACAGGTGACAGTCCACCTGATGGCCTCCACCTGGGATGAGACTGCTGACCACCAGATCAACACTCAAGTGAACAAGACTCACCTGCTCAGCCTGTCATCCCTTAGCTACCAACGACAGAGCATCCGCATGGAGGAGGTAGCAGCCAGAGCCTGAGGGCTGAAGTTTAAATGTATTTTTCACTGCAACTGCATGAATAATTAATATCCTTATCTGTATCTTCTTTGTCAGGAGGTGAACACAAAGGATGAAACAAATGCCTCTTATACTCACAAATTGCGTCTGGTGGATCTACGTGCTTCCTGGACAACTACAAACAGAAACATAGCCTTTGGGCTATATGATGGCTACAAAAAGGCATCTGTACTGAAAAGAAATCTCTCCACTGAAGCTTTGAAAGGTCTGAGAATCGACACACAACTGCAGACAAAGAAGCTCAAACGCTCTCCTACCACCTACTCCCCCACCACAGCTCCTACCATACCAGTTGTTGCTTCTGTCAACCGATCAGAAAAAAGTCAAAATGAAGGTAAGGAAATCACTTGACTAACAAAAAGGCAACAGTTTTAGGCTTTAAGATGTAGTAATTGATTGCTTTTCCACTTATCTTTCAGGCACATCGATGCTTCAGAAGTTGATTGAGGAGACAGACAAGTTTGTGGTGTTTTCAGAGGAGGATTCAGGTGTCAGCGACCAGCTGTGTGGCATTGCAGCCTGTCAGACTGATGATGTATATAACCGCAACTGGTTTATTGAGTTGGTCAACTGTCAGGTAACTGCAACAGCAGTTATATAATTTGCTACTTTTCCTCACCCGTCATTTGACATTCATGTAGATTGTCACTATTTTTACTAGAAAACGAATCTGTCAAATTTGGATTAATAGATGCAGATTGATTGTCAGGTGTTTATCTTTCAATCATCCTTTGCGTTACTTAGATGATGTTGCGTGGCACAGAGACTGCCGGCTGTGTACTGGTGTCTGCAGCAAAGGCTCAACTGCTGCAGTGTGAGCATCACCCTGCCTGGTATAACGACACCTTGAAGCAGAAGACCACCTGGACCTGTCTGCTGGATGGCATGCAGTATTTTGCCACCATGGAGCCCAACCCATCTGAACAAGAGGACCGGCAGTTGTGGCTGGAGGTAGGCTCAGCTCTCACGGGGTCAACTAACCCAGTCGTAGAATTAGGGCTGCAAAGATTCATCGAGTAATTTGAAAAATTCGATTATAAAAGATTCTCGACACAGATTCTCTGCTTCAATGTTTTGTTTAATGCACAGCTATGTAGCGCACTGATTTGATAAACGATATAAACACGAGCAAGGCCTGCAACAGAAATCTCTTTAGGAAAGCAAACTTTGCTCCAACTGCTGCTGTTTGTTTAATACAGTGAAAAATCTGCAGAAAGCCTCCAGAAGTTGCAATAGGATATGGAGATGAACTGATAACCTAGTCTGATACCAGACTGAATAAAATATACAGCTTGCCGAAGGCTGACAGCAGCTATCCTATTTTACATGGGGATACCTGCAGCAAACAGGGGTGAGTTTAAAGGGGGGCATGGGTTGTACTAGACCATATTTATTTCAAGGCTGAAATAATATAAAATATTCTATTAATTATATTGCATTAATTTAATACTGCATTGGATTATTGCATATTGCATTTCATTATTTGAAAATATAACAATAAAAGCTTTTTTCACAAGCCAATATGTACACGGGCCCTTAAAGCCAGTGACCTAAGGGTCGTTAGGTTGGGAAATGAATTATTATTAATATTAATTAATGTCTACACAATCATAAAGGCTGTTTTCAGCAGCACAAAAGCTTGCCTCCTATTAATGCCAGAAAGCCTTCCAAGAGAACAAAGGTCTTAGATTGCATAGATCTTATTTTATTTAAACTTTGTACTTGAGATTATATATTTTTTGCATTTAAGAAAATGTTTTCTTTAAAGAATTAAATTTCTATTTGGCACGTACAAAAAGTTTAAGGGTTTAGCTGTTGTTTACAGATGTTGTCTGCAGTTAAACTTTAAAATATTGCACTTTCTAAATGAAAACCAATGACAGGTCATTCTGAGTGCCATGAAGTTGTACTGTTATGACACTGTATTTAAAAAGATGACACAAGTAACTGATTAGCTGATTTATTTTAAGTTATTTCAGTTGTTTTTCCAGCAAAATAGTGAGAAAGTTGACAAAGGGCAATCTTTTCTGACTGGATAAAGAAATTTGAAAGGCTGTAACTGACATATTTGATGTTTTATAGAATAAACATTTTATCAGAGAAAAAATTACCACAGTATTATGCAACATTTACAATAACTGTTTGTTGTTGTTGTTAACTAAACAGCTTTATCATCATAGCTTTGAGTTTTGTCTTTGTTTGTTTGTTTGTTTGTTTTAGGTGAAAAACATTGAGGAGCACCGGCAGCGTAACCTGGACTCGGTGCTGGAGCTGATGGAGAGTGGCCAGGCTGTGGGAGGAATGGTTAGCACCACAACAGGTGTGGCACCATTTTCACAAGATTGTCTCCCTCATTATAACGTCTGGCCTTTACTGCAAGACACTGAAGACAGTCAATACAGCTGTAAAAATAAATAACAAAAAAACATGACTGAGTGCATGGATGTTTAAATTTATACAATGAGAAAGACCTTTCAATTGTCAAGTCTTTGGCATATTTATATTTTTGTTCACAGCTAAAAAGTCATTTGCAGTGATTGATTGATTGATTGATTTAAATATTGTTTGATCGTTGATTGCAGATTGGAACCAGCCCGCACAGGTGAACGAGTCTCAGCAGGTTCAGCGTATAATCTCACGCTGTAGCTGCCGGATGCACTACATCAGTTACAGTCATGACATCAACCCAGAGCTGGCCACTCAGATTAAGCCTCCAGAGCTGAGGAACAACCACGAAAAGGAAGACCTGCTAAAGAAACAGGCTGGTATGTTTGACCACCAACAGACCACATATCTTTATACATGAGTGCTAATTTTCTAATAAGCGAGTGATTTTTCATTTTGCTGTTTTTTTCAGGTGCTGTGGACACCTTCACTCTCATTCATCATGATCTTGAGATATCCACTAACCCAGTTCAGTATGCCATGATTCTGGACATTGTCAACAACCTGCTCTTACACGTGGAGCCCAGACGCAAGGTGGGCTAGAGACGCAACAGCTAGCTCATAATTCACATGCCCTAATAAATGTTTCAGCTTTTGCTGACTGTGTTTCTTCTGTGTTCTGTGTGGTGTTTCTGTAGGAGCACAGTGAGAAAAAGCAGCGAGTGCGTTTCCAACTGGAGATTTCCAGTAACCCCGAGGAGCAGCGCAGCAGCATCTTGCATCTTCAGGAGGCTGTTAGGCAACACCTTGCTCAAATTAGACGCCTTGAGAAACAGATTTATTCAAACATCAGGGTAAGCGTGTAATTTAATGTTAAATGTAAAAGCCCAGAACTTACTCACATCTGACTGTGTTTTTAAGTGTCAAAGTCCATAAAATTAGTCCTTTGTGACCATCAGTGTAGTTGTTTTACATATGCCAAAGGTCCTGTTAGAGTCAAACAGTAAACTTGAATTGGTACTCTTAATCTTTAAGCACATGAGGTAATTTTACACATTAGGAAAATTGCATGCATTATACATTGAAGTGTGAACAGGTTTTTTTGCATAGAATATTACGTTAGTAGCAGTTGTGTCTCCAAGTTTGGGTCTGTGGAACTCCTAATCATCTCTGCTTAACCCATTAAAAGCAAAGCACACCGCAATATCTGAGTAAATCGAACACTGGTTTTTTATAGCAGCTTGCACCATGTGCCTGGGTAAGTCAATGAAACACTTTGTTTCTTCTTCATCTTGCAGGCGCAATCCGAGGAACTGGGTTGTGATGAACTGAACGAGATTAACGCACGACTGCAGCACCAGCTGAACCAGGAGAAGAATGACATGCAGATGAAGAGTGAAGAGCTCAACATCCTCATCAGGTCTTATGTCAGCACTGATTTGCATCCAGCATAGAGCAGAGATGGCAAAAATGTAAAAAACAAACAAACATTTATCTGTTTTCCAGATGTTTTAAGGATTTCCAGCTGCAGCGGGCAAATAAGCTGGAGTTACGTAAACCTCCCGAGGATGTGAGTGTAGTGAGGAGAACAGAGATCTACTTTGCACAGGCCCGCTGGTGTTTGACAGAAGAGGACGGACAGCTTGGTATCGCTGAGCTGGAGCTGCAGAGATTCATGTACAGCAAGGTGAGCAGATGCTGATAATCCATCCAGAGTTTGGAGACAATCCATCTGCCTCTCACCATAGCCCACAAATTCACTGTCTTTAGTTCCTTACTGCATTTTAAAAACTGGATAAGAGGATAACAGATGTTATTTGATATTCTCCTGCTGATAAGATCACTGAGTGATAACCACTTTGAAAAATGTCTCCCTGCAGCTGAACAAGTCTGATGATACAGCAGAGCATCTTTTGGAGCTTGGGTGGTTCACAATGAACAACCTGCTACCGAACGCAGCGTACAAGGTAAATAACTTTATGGGAATATTCAGATTAGGCTGAATAGCTTATTTTCACTTGCTTTACATTTATTTTCTTTGCTTTTTGGTTGCTGAAGCTTTGATACTAGCCAGTCCTCTCTTCTACAAACCACTTTGCACTGTGTCACTTTACAACCAAGCACAGTGTGACATACATGGCAGACATCAATTTGAGAACTAACTTATTTGTGCCTGGTTTCCTCTGTGCAGCGTTTGAGGGTATGTATACAGCTGGTACAGTGGCGAGAAGTTTCATATTGTGCATGCGCACCTGAGTCATAGACGCATGTTTGACCCATTACAAGTTCACTCAACCTTACAGTGTCTGCCTTCCTTCCTGTGTTCATTTCATCAATAAAACGTGGTGTTTGTGTCTTTTTCAGACTCAATCTCAGTAGAGCTGTGTGTGTGTGTGTGTGTGTGTGTGTGTGTGTGTGTGTGTGTCCTTGTATGCATGCATGTGTTTGAATCTAATTCTCTCGTCTCTTTTAGGTCGTACTTCGCCCACAGAGTAACTGCCAGTCTGGACGCCAGTTTGCTTTGCGGATTTTCAGCAAAGTGCGCCCCCCTGTGGGAGGAATCTCTGTGAAGGAACACTTTGAGGTGAGAATGAAGACTGAAACACTTTTATGGTGCTTGATTGAATGTTTTTTCTAACACTATTTTGTTTTCATCATCAGGTGAATGTGGTGCCTCTCACCATCCAGCTGATGTACCAGTTCTTCAAACGAATGATGGGGTTTTTCTTCCCAGGAAGAAATGTTGAAGAGGAGGAGGTCACAGATGAAGAAGACAAATTTAGGCTGGTTACTACTGGTATGCTTTTATCAACATCTGTAATATGACTGTAGCACTCTGTGTGATCATCAGCCTGAAATTTATACTGACTAAATGATCAATAGTTTCCATTTTCTCTACCAGACTTGCAGTGTCAGGTTGCTTTTCTGTTATGTCATCCCTCTGAGCTCTATGTAGAGCCTCAGCCACTTTGAATATGACCTTGATGTGAGACTCAGTGGGAGTATAAAGTGTAGAGTCACTCAGAGGCCAGAGAGCTTATTCTAATATCGTCTGTGATACAGGTATCCCTGTCAAACCTCGGCCATCGTCAGAGGACACCATGGGTGCTATGGGTCCCAGCAAAGGTGTCACCCAGGGACTGAACCGCACTGCTGGGGTCAGAAGGTCATTCAGGAAGGCTCCAGAGGTAGAGATGCTGTTTTATGTGTGCTAAAATGTACAGCACTTTATTTTAGGGCAGAGTAAGTAGACTTTATATTTAATCACACAGCATCCTGTCGATGACATCGATAAGATGAAAGAGCGAGCTGCAATGAACAACTCATTCATCTACATCAAGATTCCCCAAGTGCCTCTCTGTGTCAGCTATAAGGTGGGTTTCTGTGCATAACAGCTGCTACATACCTCTACAGTAAGATTCAGTACCCATTTATTTATTGGTTTAAATGCAAAGATCAACAAAAATCTTTCATACAAAATATGTTTAACTAAGCATTTGTTTAACTGTCAGATATTAGATATTAGAATATAACCAACTTTGTCACCAGGCAAAGATCCTTTCTGTTTTTCAGAAAGGATCACAATTCAAAACAACCAATTTTTAACCTCCTCTGACCCAAGCTTGTGTTTGAGATCGTTGGATCACACATATAAAAACTGTCATCTTTAATTGGATAGTAATTTTTAAAAAACTGTAACTTCTCATATGAGGAGAAGAGGTTTATTTCACAGCTTAATACAATAAAACATTAACAAAGCATAAAAAAATGCTTCATTCTTTTCAATATCAATAAAGTGGCGAAAAGGCAAAATGTGATGTCCTCATATGAGCACAGAGGGTCTCACCTTGCACTGGGCCTTAGGTTGGCCCTCAGTTCATTAACTGTCTGAAACCATCTTAAAGCCAATCCTCCTTTTAAGCCAACTTTGCCCTGATAGGCTGCTTACAAACGCAAGGTTTGAACAGCAGATGGGTGGTGGCTCATAGCCAGATCTGTGTGGCATCATTCAAGAGCTACGATATCTTTAAAAGCTTTTGGCTCACAGGTAGAGTGTGAGTAACGTTTGGATTGGTTCCAGTTTAAACAGTGAACAGGTAAATCTTCAAGGAATCTGTGGCTCAAAAAAGATTGTACTGAGCTATGAATGCATCCGACTAACACCCAGAGGTGGTTAGTAGACATACCATGTTTTCTTTACATAGTTTGCAAACAAACAAAATACAGAACTTGTATTTTACTCACCAAATCTTTAACCAGCATAATTTTTTTTTACATAGATATAAGAAAATTGAAGCTCAGCTTTAGTACCATTTATGTCATGCATGCCCAACCTGCCCAACCTTGTCATATTACATACAGGGATTAATTGTACAAACACTGACATCATTATTTAAAATGCTGACAATGAATATCCATTAAGAGAACAGGTCCCCTTTAATCTTGTGTTTGCCTGTGAAATATCCGTCTCTCTTAGGGTGAAAAGAACAGTGTCGACTGGAAGGACTTGAATCTGGTTCTGCCTTGCTTGGAGTACCATAACAATACATGGACGTGGCTCGACTTTGCCATGGCTGTGAAAAGAGACAGCCGAAAAGCACTTGTAGCGCAGGTACATTAACATTCTTATCTCTTTGTTAAAGGACAGCCAGATCTTTGATATTTTTAAACTTGTCATTTTTGCTCCTTGCTGCTCAGATGATAAAAGAGAAACTGCGTCTGAAGCCAGCTTCGGGCTCAGACTTGAGGGGGAAGGCGTCTGAAGGGAAGGCGGACAACAGCCTACAGCAGCAGGAAGAAGATGAGAAAGCACGACTCCTCATCGGTCTCAGCACTGCAGACAAGAGCTCTGGCAAGAAGAGCATCTTCAGACGACATAAGTGACGCCTGGAATTGAGTGGATAGTCCTCTACAGCAGCTGCAGGGAAAAAGTACAGAGCATCACTCTGGCTTTGTGAATCAAGATGAAAAAGGGGGCACAATGAAATATTTCAAGTGGATATTAGGAAATGTCTTACTGTATCACATGAGCCTGCTGATCTATCTTTTTTTCTTCTTTTTTTTTTTCAGTTAACTCCTGTTGTGTCTTAGATTTGAATCTCAAGCAGCTCCGGGATAACTGGAGTGTCATTTTGACCAAATATAAATGATTCTGTTTATTTATGTGCCATTTAAAAACTTCACTCTGGTGTTATAAACTGCAACCTTTGGAAAGAACGACTGCTTTGGTTGCACTGAATGTAGCGAGGAAGGTTTACAGTATGTAGCTGGCACTTCACTGTTACTGTTTCCTCTGCTTCTGAAAATCCCAGACTGACATGCTACTTCCTGCTGGCTCAGGAACACGGTCCGCTCTGCTTGAAGAAATGACACTTAACTGAAGCACCTGTCACTTGTTTAAAACCAAAAGACAAATCTGATCATAGAATATGTTTTATTAATTAAAGCCTAAAGAAAGTGATCATGGCTGTATGACTGTCGCCGACAGGAAGGCCTTTATCTCCATATAAAATGCTATTTTATATTTTCCTTGTTCAATGGTGGCCTGCTTCCTCTCAGCTCACTGTTTTTCTGTACCTCACCTCAGTGCAATATGACAGGAACAGAGCAACAAAAACATGGTGATGTGTGGTAAAATGTGGCACTTGGTGTGTGACAGTATTGTGGCAAAAAAAAGAACGCCTGTTGCACCTAACTGCTGAGTGTGTTTTGTAATTTGAACACTAAAGCACTTTTATGCAAAGTATTTTGATATTTTTGTAACCGCGGTTGTTTTCCGTTGAATTGTTGCTAAATCCTGATGTTTGTCACATTTCTGATCAGCCCTGAACATTTCAATTAAAAGGATCGTATCATAGCCCGTTTGTGTCAGCTTATCTCTAAATAAGTGTTATTAGTGTGTGTGAGTGTGTGTGTGTGTGCTCGTGTGTGTGTTTGGTCTGTTGATCGATCACTGATCTGACAGCTGTAACTGGAGCGGAATTGCGCTCTTCCCGCAAACACGTGGGTGTCATGGCCGAGACGCGACTGTGCACCGCTGACAGTGAGAACAGACGCGAGGCGAGACGCTGGATTTGTGGTGGTCTTACATATTTTATTTAGTTAGTTTTTGATTGAATTATTTGGGTCTGTCGGTTTCTGAGGATGCGATGGGCGGCGAAGTCAGTAAAAACCGAAAGGTGAGTCAGTATGATGAGGCGCAGATAGGAGTTGTTTACCTTTTAACACGCTGTAGATACGGAGTGGTCACGTGTAGCGACCTCTAGATGGGGTTATTGTAAGAGAAGATGAAGGCAGTGGCATTTGAAAGTCTCTTCTGCACTGATCAGCTCACAAGTGGACACAGACCTTCCTTCTGACCTGCAGTCTGTGGCTCAAATCAGCTTCAGATCGTCGTTTAATTATATATATATATATATGTATATATATATATATTATTTTTTTTTTGGGGGGGGGCATGTGTGATCTATGAGCTACAAAATGTTTCTACCCCATTTACCTCCAACACTAGTTAGTGATGCCAACTAAAAACCTAACCAAGCGCTTTATTTTTTAGTTATTTTGAGGCTTTAAAGTTGAGCTTTTATTTAAATCAATTTTTTCAGCTCACTAACGCACTGTATTTTACGTCATTCAAATCTCAACATAAACTAAGTCGATTCTGCATGATTACAACGCCTCAGTCTGCACACTGTGGACAGGTCGTGCAGAGTTCGTGATGCCAGCTCATCATTCATTTCCAGAAACAACAACAACACCCCCACAAAAGCACAGCGCCGCCTCCTTGTTTTACTGTCCTGATGATGTTCTTCCTGTCATGCATCCTTCTTATTCCAGTGTTCAGTCACAAACTCTCCAAGGCTACACAGATGTTTCTTTCCTGCAGATTTTATTTTCATTTATTTATTTAGTCTTTTGTTATAGTCTCTACGGATACTTTTCTGTGTTTGTTGGTTTCCTGCCTTGCCAAATTTTGATACTGCCGGCTGTTAATAATTATGATGTGGCTGTACAAAACATATTGCTGTTGTTCAGAGAGTGGAAGAAACACTTTCATTACTATTAAATATTACTGATTTTAGTTGCAACTGAATAGAAATATATGTATTATTTCGATTCACCAGTAGATCATCTTGATCACGTCTACATGCGTAGATGTGTTGAGTTGCTGGCGCGTGATTGGCTGATTAGATTGCATTAACGACCAGTTGGGCCTAATAAAGTGGCCAAGGAGTGTTTCCCAAATAGTTATCAGAGTTAATTATACTCTGCAGTTACACGTTTCAAACAAATGCCGTATACAAAATAGATTCTCATGGACAGAAGTATCAACATAAAGTGAGAATAAATAAAATCTGAATAGTATATATTATAATTTTTTCTTTTAAAATCTAGAGCGAGGGGCCGGCTGCTCAGCGTCGATTCAGCCACGGGTTCCTCTCAAACGTGGGGGTCTCCATCGTTCATAGACTCGGACACTCAGCTGTATTTTCTCGCCCTGTGGGAGCAGACAGCAGGCAGCCCATCAGACTCCTGTTGCCTCCAGAGGACGGCGCTGAGGCGCCCGGCGCAGACCGGACTCCTCCGGCTTTTATCTCTGTCTTTCTGCCCGAGTTCCCACACCGTAGATGTCCCGATCATTTCCAGGTACTGCGGATCACAACACAACCCAGTTAAAGAAGCAAAGAGAAGAAGTTCTTTAGGAGAAACAGAAAGATAACTGGGCCTTATTCTATGCTTACAGATCCTGGGCTTCATAGCTAAAGGCTCATTTGGACCCATCCTAAAAGTGAAAGATATTTCCAAAGAGAAGATCTATGCAGTTAAGGTCAATCCAGTATTAACTAAAGACTGTTAAAAATGTGATACTTTTGGACATCTTTAGTGTAATTTTCTGTGTTGACACACAGGTTCTGCCAAAGTCTGAGTTATTGAAGCATGGGGTCCTGGAGCAGTCAAAAGAGGAAGTCATCATTCAGGTACAACTGTGCCAGTGATAGAAACAAAATTCAAATAGTAGAAATTAAAATAATCAAATACATTTTTATGTCACCTAGTAAATAGGGATTGTAGCAGAGATTGTTTTTTACAGACATATGGGCAAAATTTAAGCTCTTGTAGGAACCCCTATGCTGAGGCTAATGATAAATGAGAAACAAATTCATTATGCCGATAAACAAATATTACATCTGCATGCAGCTGAATTATAGAGTGCTATAAACTGTCTATGCGCTGGCCATAAATACTTACCAATAGGTCAAGGTGCAATATTCTTAGTAGAGCTTCCCAAAGTATAAACTGGAGAGGATATCATTGCTGAAAGGAATTTATTCATGTCAAGCAAAAATTTCTAATGTTATTTAATACAAATAGTAGTTATATGGTTATTATAGACAAGCACAAACTATGTACAATTATAAATGTGATGATAAAAGTGGACCAATTATGCTCATTTCCAGCTTCATATTGCTGTCTTTGGATGCTACTATCCAAAAAGGGAGTGCAAACAGGCAAACCCAGGTGTAGATACAGCTGAGGGGCAATGGAATAAATTAAGCTGTAATGAATAATAGCGAAGGTGAAATGAGCCTTGGGGTTGCCGGAGGTGGTGTCTAGGCTGATGGCTGAGCCAGAGGGCTGGGTGCATTGTTGGGCAGACTGAGCAGGAGATAGAGACAAGACTGGAGCCAAGCTAAGGGTAAATATGAAAAATAAGATGCCAGAATCAGGATCAGGACAAGTGGCAATGATCTAACTTTAACAATAAACTCAAAGGCTTGACTGTAGAGTTCCACATAAAGCAGAGTGGAGGGGGGCTTAGCTGGTGATGGTCTGCCCTGACTCCACACCTGCCTCCACACCTGCAAACAAGAAGACGCAGCAGCTCTTACAGGGAGAGGTGGTTAGAGCCGCTCAAGCAGGCAATTCCAACTGCCAGACTAGCCAACCAGCATAGCTTTGCATGACTCACAATTCAAAATAAGCCTTATCTGTCTAATACTTGGCTTTGGTGCACCCCTTCTGTTTATCCACTGTCGGGGAGATTTTTTTCTGATTGGCTGTACTTTACAAACACAAGGTTTGTCATCAGGTGGGTGGACTCTCAGAACTCACAGCGAAAATTGATGACCAGTCTGATGAACTGTACACTGACCTCAGTATTTAAAATTTTGCTATAATATGAGGATCATTTATAACAGTTTAATACAGTAAATAAGTAATGACATAATAGGTCCACTTAGAGGATTACAGTAAGAGGTGTGGCATAGTTTCTGTCCATAGTCCGTAGTCCTCACGCTGTAGGAAACTCTCTGTGCATCCCTCACTAAATGTTCACTGTCGATCTGTGTGTGTCGACTGTTGCATTGCAGCGGCAGCTCAAACACCCTTTTATCCACAATCTGCAGGACTGCTGGCAGACGCAGCGCCATCTCTTCATTAGTGAGTTAATAAATAGAAACGATGGCACTGCTCGACCCTCCCCTCTTCTGCTATCCTTTGTTGTTCCTGAGAAGTTCCCCCTTTCCCGATCTTTGGTCCCATAGAAAAAAAAGTTGTCAACTGTACAACCAAGCAGTCTAAAAAAAAATCTCTGGATAGTGAAGAGGCGCACTGCCATCTAATGAGCGTGTTGGGTAAAACTGTCTCTGCTCAGTGTGGCTGCAGCTGCTGTGTGACCTTTGTTTATCTACTGTTGTCACAAATTCAGGGTTTTTTTTCAGTTAAGATTACTGAAGTGGCTAAAAGATGTTTAACAAAACAAAGAGCATGTGTGTTTTAGGCCTAACCCTCTTCCTGACTTCTTCCTTTCGCCAGCCACAGTGGGATGAACAAATAGTTTTTTTTACTTTAAGTTTCCTTGCAGTTTGCTTTATTTTATTTTTATTTCCGCCTTTAGTGATTTACTTATACACGCTGCTGAATTCAAAGTGCTGAGAAGTATGTTTGTGTCTGGTCCTCTGCAGTGTGTGACTACTGCAGTACTGGTGACCTGCACACTTGTTGGTTACTGAAGGGCCACTTTGGGGAGGAAGAGGTTCGGCTCATTGCTGCAGAGCTGGGCAGCGCACTGGGTTAGTGTTCATCAAATGACTTGTACTGTCACAGAAATTATGCTTGAGCGCACAGTACAGTTTTTTTTTAAAAAAACGGATTAATGTCATTTAATTCTTGCTCTCTGTCTCTGATTTATTTCTAGGATTCCTACATGACTTAGGAATCATGCACAGAGATATAAAAGTATGATATTTTTAATTTTAATCACTCTTGTAACTTCCACACGTGTGTGTTTAGAACTTTTAATGGTTATGGCTTTGCTGATTTTTTTTCAGATGGAGAACATTCTATTAAATGATCAAGGTAATGCTCTCCTGCAGTTGTTGATGATAGACTTTTAAGACTGAAGCATTTAGAGAAATTGTGGTTAGATGGGTACGGATGCAACGCAGGTAACAGCAGATAAGCATGACATCACAGCTCAGGAGCTTTGCCAAGACACTAACTTAAAACCTCTTTAAAATCTCTTTAATATAAACTTGACAACTTCAAGACCCCTCTTGCGGAAACATTTATGGTTTTATTTCTACAAATCAGTCTCTCTTTGTTTTTTGCCTCTATTCAGGTCACCTTCGACTGTCTGATTTCGGTCTGTCTCGCCGCCTGAAACGAGGAGGGCGAGCTTTTACAATATGTGGGACGATCCAGTACATGGGTGAGATTTGTGGTCGTGCCACAGATACTCTGTGATTGTTTTCCATGACTAACATTAACATGAGAGCCTCACCTGCGTTTCATTCCCCCTGGATTCAGTTGACCCAGTTGTGGATGTGATGCACCTGTAATGTATTCTGCATGTTATTACTTTTTGCTCTATTATTAAGAGGTATTTTCTGCCCTGGGTATTTCATTGCATTTAACTTTTTTAATTTATACACACACACATATATATATAAACATATATGTGGATGTGTGGATCTCTGTTTTGGGTGAGCAGCTCCTGAAATCTTGAGCGGGGGTCCGTACAACCATGCTGCTGACTGGTGGTCTCTTGGGATTATGCTATTCTCACTGGCGACAGGAAAGGTGAAGACACTTAAACTCACTATTTCATTGGCTCTGTGTGTAGAAAAGTGTCTGAAAGTGCAGATTATTTTTGCTTTAAATCCACTTGTTTCTCTATTTGTAGTTTCCACTAATGGCAGAAGTAGACCACTGTCGAATGCTGGCAAAGGTCAGAGATTTTTCTTATGTGCTGCCCGAGACCTTCAGCTCTGCTCTGATCCTACTCCTCACTGAGGTCAGTATCCACTGCTCTTTTTACTTTGAGCCACCTTAGAGCTATAGTGACACACCTATCCATTTATCACCTTACTGATGCAGCTTTTGTGCAAGAATCCGGTGAACCGCCTTCGTAATCTGGAGTGTTTCAAGATGCAGATGTTCTTCCGTGGCACTTCATTCGACCCTTACATCCTCCAGAAGACACCGGTTGACTTCATCCTAGAGCTCAGGACGCACCCTGATTGGGCAGCCAAATCCACAAGAGGCTTTTCATTGGATTACTTTGATAACTTTGACTGTGATCATATCCTTCACTCCCCCCGTGAGTCCTAGTGAAGTCATGGGCTAGTCAAAGTCTCCTACTTTGGCCAGTGTGGACCTAAAATTGCCTGCAGAGCAGACTTGCAAAGTGTAAAATCGATCTGTGTTTATGCACACTAGATACATGAATTCTGCATGTGATGGTATTTCCATAACAGACTTGTTTCTCTACAGACTTTTGTTACCTCTCTGAATTAAAAGTTTAAAGTTACTTTTTCTTAAATACTTGTGAAAAATATTAACAGTTCAGTTTAACAATTAATGTTATAGGAAGCATTTTTAACTGAAACTTCAGCATGTCTCGTCCATGATGCAGTTGAAGGTGAGGTTTTGATGTCTCTATACACATGTGTCCTTGTATTACTGTATATCATTTTATGTTGTTGCTAACAGTTGTTTAATATACACTGTCTGTTGTTTTTAAATGCAACTGCTCAAATAAAGTTTAATTTTTAAAATAAAGTATTCATTTATTTATGTTTATTATTTCTTAATACTCTATGATGTAGTTAGAGCAGTGGTTGTCAAACTGTGGTGCAGGTCCTGCTGGTGGGGGAGTAGAGCCACTACAAGGAGCGACCAGTGACGAAAAACAAATGAGTGACACTGAGTTGAATGAACACGGTCTTCCTGACCTTTGTTTCACTGATTAAGCTGGGTGTGTTAATGATTAATAAAGAATTGCGGGGCCTGAACTTTTTTCTTTTCAGAAACAGTTTAAAGACCACAGAGCTACAGTGTGGTTTTATATTTCTGTGTTTAATGGTGGACCATGTTTTTCTTGTTTTCCCCATTGCTGTGTAGTCAACCATTTCTGGATTTTAAGATTAGACTTAAAACTTTAGTTAGTTAGTTAATTAGTTATAGTTAGGACTGGATCAGGTGACCCTGAACCATCATGCCTGCCTTGCTCAGGGAACTTTATTTTGACAGGCAGTTCAAGAAAGAGGTCACATACACTGTAAAGACCCAGCTCTCTTTCAGGTTTGACGTTTTTGCTTCTATAGAATAAAAATGAGGGAACACCTACCTGAAAGGGTTTCTTTTATATTTTTATATATCAGCACTAGCAGAAAAACATAAATGAGCCTTCTGTATTTTCTGTTGGGCACTTTTCTTATCTCAGGTATCTAAGTGTACCTGGATACACTATGGCCAACTTTCAGCCTTGGTTTGGCCTATTTACAGGAGTGCTCACAAACCCACTGAGGACAACCAATAATAGGACAGAAAATTGAGGACCAGATAAAGTATCATCATTAGAAGCTTTTAATTAGGTAACAGAGAAAAAGTCGAGGGTCCCAGAGGAGGCAGCCACACATAATTGCTGTACTTCTTGAAGTCATGAATCTATTTAAAGCTGCATCTCCTGAATGGGAGTGCACCAGCTCCTCCCACCACTGCCTCCTGACATTGAATTCCCTCTCAGGCCCTTGTCTTAGGCAGGTCCACCATGCCTGTGTTGTGGCTGTATAGTGGCAGGCAGTCCATTGACCCATATCTGCTTTTAGAGGCACACTGACCCACAATAGTGAAGAGAGGAGTCCCCTGAAATCCTGGAGGGCCATCCCACAGACTCTCACCAAATAGTAACATTACATAACTGAACACAACAGAAAACATATAGTTCATGCAGCTTATCCTGCAAATGTGCACAGAGACACAGAGTGAGACTCAAGTAGTCACAATCAAATTCAAAAGCCATGAAATGATCCCAACTGGCTGATGATAAGCAGCGTTCAAGTTTGCATTTTAAACTTTTTAAACCATTTGAAACTTTTCATTTTCAAACAGAAACCAATTACACAAAATAAGGAAGCAAAAAAAATGGTTGAAAACCTGCTCTTCATAGTGGAAATGATCTAGTTGACCTAATTTCCTTCTGATTTGGCCCATTTTGACATGTTCTTTTTACACTGACTGGAACCTGGAAATGATTTCCATTTCTGGAACTTTCCATCATTTTTTTTCACAGTTTAAAGCGCTGCGGAAAAGCCACTGAGTGCACGAATTGCTCGGAGACTCAAACACCCCTGAGAATTTGAGGGTGAAGATCAAATTATCAGGAGATTTCAAACCGTCCTCAGGGCACATTTTTACTAATTAGAGTAAAAATAGCACACCACGGGGTGTGGTTAAATGCCTCATTTAGGCCCTTATTGGACAGAAGGTTCTGACTTAATACATGATTTTGTGTTTTGCAAGCAACCTCCACATGTGGGAAGCATTATTAAAAACAATTTGCACGTAAAAGATAAAGTAAACCAGTTTAAAACGCCACGTTTCTAAGCATTGCCGAGTCAAAGTGAGTGTGGCCATGTGAAAAATTCTATATCAATGTGATAAAAATGGAGCTAAATGAATAAAAAAAAAATCACTATATTTAAATAGAACAATGAATCATCAAATTTTTTTACTCATGTGGGGCAAAGGTGGGCGTACACGCTCCGCCCAGGGGTGTTGGCTTGTGAGGTGTGACACACTTGAGCTGGATACAAACTAAAGCTGGCAGGGAGGCTCCATCAGTGTTCATCGCGTCAGTAGATGAGACCCATCTTAATTTCAGGTAAGAGCTTTTATCTTGTTATTTTTATATTCAACTGATTTTAATGCTGTCTTCACAAACTTGAAATACAAGCTGCCTTTAGAGTTTATAAAATTTTGAAGATTTGTGCAGCAGCTCTGACAATTTCATATATTTTTTACACTGCTATCAGTGTTTGATCAACTGTGTATCTGACTCTGATTAAAGATTTTTGCAGTCTTTCCCACCTAATTAGCCTGTTCCTAGTGCTGTGAAAATCACATCTGGGAATCAGCAAATATTTGAATGGCATCCAAGCCTGCACTTACTATTAAAGGGAGTTAAAGTGATAAACCTTTTCTTCACATTACCAAACTCAAAGCTTTATAAACAGCTGCAGACACGCTCATTATTGGAAAAGTACCAATATGGATCAATCTGCTGTTACTGTATCCTGCAACCCAAACAAGCTCTGACATCTTTAAGGTAGATAGTTGATAGGAGGACGGGTGTTAAATCTAGATAAAACTGGACTGATTTTCTGTTTGATTCCACTTCAGTGTCTGCCCTTTTTAGCTGCTAAGATCAGTCAAATCTTCTTCCAAAGGCTGCTCAGACAATCAGTCACTCAGGATGACGCATCAGTTCCCAACGCTCTCCGAGGCTCAGAAGAGGGAGCTGCATGAGACCGCTTTACGCATAGTTTCTCCAGGGAAGGGCATCCTGGCTGCAGATGAGTCTGTAGGTCTGTAGCGCTCCTTCTTTAAACATGCACATTTAGTGAGTGCACACCTTATGTCGCTGATCAAGCCAATCCAATCAAAGAATGTAAGTTCTCACCTCGTTCATATGTCACTGACAATACACCCACTGCAGGCAGTATGGCTAAGCGGCTGGCTCAAGTTGGAGTGGAGAACACGGAGGAGAACCGCAGGCAGTATCGCCAGATTCTCTTCAGTGCGGACGATCGCATCAACAGCTGCATCGGAGGGGTCATCTTCTTCCACGAGACCCTGTACCAACACTCTGACAATGGCGTTCCCTTTGTCAAAATGATCAGGGACAGGGGAATCCTGGTTGGAGTCAAGGTCTGACCACTTAGGATTAAATCTGTTTATGTTATCAACTTTTTATGATAATAGGTTTGGATTTTGATTCAAATCATTTTCTGCATTCTTCAGGTTGACAAAGGTGTTGTTCCCCTGGCAGGAACTTGTGGAGAAACCACCACACAGGGTCAGTCAGACTCACACTGGACCGCTGCTGATATCAACCATTTCATCAGCACAATTTCCCATTTATGAACATTTCCCTTCTCTGTTTTTTTCTTTGTATTTTTTACCCTTCTCCACAGGTCTGGATGGATTGTCTGAGCGTTGTGCGCAGTATAAAAAGGACGGTGCTGTCTTCGCAAAGTGGCGCTGTGTGCTCAAAGTTAGTGACGTCAATCCATCAAAGCTGGCTATCACAGAAAATGCGAATGTTCTTGCACGTTACTCTAGTATCTGCCAGCAGGTCAGAACTCCAAATCAT
Organism: Oreochromis niloticus; assembly: GCF_001858045.2. Taxonomy (NCBI): domain Eukaryota; kingdom Metazoa; phylum Chordata; class Actinopteri; order Cichliformes; family Cichlidae; genus Oreochromis; species Oreochromis niloticus. The sequence goes on from NC_031979.2 coordinate 27,708,080, forward strand.
AAAGCCTAAATGCTTATCCACACATCACTGTGATCTAATGCATGTACAGTGTTTGATCATCTTTTTTTCCTTGAACAGCATGGCATCGTGCCCGTCATAGAGCCAGAGATTTTGCCTGATGGTGATCATGACCTGAAGCGCTGCCAGTATGTCACTGAGAAGGTAGGGATTGGTTGCACTTTTACTTTTATGGATTTTCCAGACATTCTGTACCACTCTGCTGCTTCTTTAGTAAAACAGCGTCTGTGTTGCAGGTCCTGGCTGCAGTGTACAAGGCCATGTCAGACCACCACGTGTACCTCGAAGGCACTCTGCTCAAACCCAACATGGTCACTCCTGGACACAGCTGCTCCACCAAGTACAGCCCAGAGGAGGTTGCAATGGCAACCCTCACTGCTCTGCGCCGCACAGTTCCCCCAGCTGTGACAGGTAAGTTAAAATGATGGTCTCATTTAGAGGTTTAGAAACAGAAACGTGTGCAGAAACCAAACACAACAAATTCATGTTTTTGTCCACAGGAATTGCTTTTCTGTCAGGAGGTCAGAGTGAAGAGGAGGCCTCTATCCACCTTAATGCCATCAACAACTGCCCTCTGCCCAAACCCTGGGTCCTGACGTTCTCCTTCGGACGAGCCCTGCAGGCGTCTGCACTCAGAGCCTGGAGAGGACATAAAGAAAACGAGAAAGCCGCCACTGAACAGTTCATCAAGAGAGCAGAGGTACCTTCCAGTCTTTTTTTTAATGCACACATAAAAAAAGAACCAGCTGCTATTTGTATGACATTTCTCTGCTTGTTTGCTTTCTGTTGTATCTGCAGGTGAACAGTCTGGCATGTCAGGGAAAGTACACTGGTGGAGATAACTATGGAGAGGCTGGCCAGCGCATTTACGGTTCCTGCCATGCATATTGAAGAGTATAAAAAGAACATTTTAACTAGCAGTGTGTTCTTCCACACCATAACAAGATATATTACAGAGGAGCTGTACTGCATATTCTTAGGTTATTTCAGAATATTGGCCTACATAATGATATTAAATGAAATATCTTGCCTTGACAAATGAGAACAATCAGAACATGGCCTTGGCTGTTTCTAACACATGTGCTGAATGAAAGGCTTATGCTTTACTTGTGTTGTGGCAGTACTTTGACTAGAGCTTTAAATCCTGCAGTTAATGTTGCAATGTCGGCCTATGTGTGCTTCAGAGTAATGATATTAGTTCAACTCAAAACACAGTTAACTAAATAGTTAAAGCAGCTGAATCTATGCGATACAGCTCCTAATCTATTATTCAGAAGTTGTTATGTGAAGCTTCTGTGCTTGTGTGACAGAGAAAGTGGATTTGTGTAGTTCATTTTCTTTATTTAGTTAGCAGTGAACATGCACAAATAGACATATTGTAAGAGAATTAGCTTGAAGCTAATTTGCATCTACAGTCCCCAGGTATGAAGTACAATCAGCTCAATAAGTAATATACAACACATGCTGATGTGTTTTATCATTCTTAGTAGCATTATATGTCTAATAAATATATTTCAAATGTAAGTATTTAGGCAATAAAACTGTGTTCTAGTAACGTCTGATTGAGATGTTTTGTTTTATGAAGGTTAAACCCTGTAATTTAAGGGTATTCTATATGTTATCTAATGTGTCAAATGTCCAGAATTTGGCATTTATTTAATTTAGCAGAAAAGGCATCTGGCACGTGATGCTGAAGCGCTTCTGTGATATTCTTTGTCAGTTACAGTTCATTTCCACCAGTCTGTAGTTTGACATACGTGTAACTCTGAATAGTTCAAAATGTCACATTCAAACATTTATGGACATGTTTTTTCCATTTCAACCCTGGTCCAAGTATTTTTTTTAAATAAAAAACTAGCAACAAATTTACTCACAACAGTTTCCTACAAAACAGCGTGATGTACCCTTGATAATGTTTTGACACATCAGTATATATCTGGAGCCTATCCCAGCTGTCTTAGGGCAAGAGACAGGATACACCCTGGACAGGTTGCCAGTCTGTCCCAGATCTAACACAGAGACAGACAACCATTCGCACTCACGTTCACATTCAATTAACCTAACCCCACTAACTGCATGTCTTTGGATCGTGGGATGAAGCCAAAGTACCCAAAGAGAAGCCACGCAAACACGGGGAGAACATGCAAACTCCACACAGAAAGACCCTGGATTTAATTTATTTGTGTTATATTAATATAAAAAATAAAATAATATTACTACATGAGATTACAAATATTTGAATCTAAATTTTAATGAATGTACTCAGCACGTACACAAGCAGCAAGAGAATTTGAAAAAATGTTCTGTTGCCTACATTGTAGAGGGTGACACTGCCTCCCCACTTAAACCGTTAAGCTAGTACAGTAAGGGGGTTACAGTGAGATTCAGCTGGTGTAGTGTCTCAGCATGGGGAAAAGAGCCACATCTCACAATGTATATGTAGATGCTTCTTAATGTACATGCTGTGATCAGCTGACCTGTTGCTCTTTTACACAACTGAATTCAACAAGATAATAGCAGATGTTGTTTCACAGCTATCTTGCCTGATTTCCATTTCCTATACCGAGGGTCCACTGCATATTGTTTTCATACTATACTGTATACAGTTGTTATGAAGGTAGAATTCTGTGAATTAACTGAACCATCATCATCTTAAACTGAAATTAGTCTACTAGAATTGATGTAAACCAACGCAATAAATTCACCACAGTACGACAAACTAACCTCTGCATCCCATACAAACTACAGACTATTTCATGTGACATTTGCATTACACAAAGTTAGTATAGCTTAGTTTGTTTTGCAGGAATATCCTATATGTGATTAAAATTATGACATTACATGTAAGTTTTAAATTTGAAGTTTATCAAGCGTCACCGAGCAAAAATATCTATATTACCTTTAAATATAACCTCTCTTCTTCTTCTCCTGTCTTTTCTTACATCTTTCTCTATCTCTGAGTGAAGTTTTCTCGCACGCTTTTCTCTCCCCTGGAAATACACCTTTAGCTTGCAGTTAGCTAATACACCTTCAGCTCCCAGACAGACTGTGACTAACTGCACACAAACAGTTAGTGTGTTTGCTGATATTTGTTGAGCTGATAGAAATGTTGAATTTGAAATTACCTGCCAGTTAAAAAAACATCACTCACATCATGCTTCCTCCTTTTCTGTAGAGCTAGCTACATTTTGAAGCAATGCAAACACGACGAACGGACACCTGCACTCCTTCCGGCCTGCGTTGACTCCCAAAGCTATAAATGATACCGCTGAACCAAAAGTAAGGAGTCTGTTTTGAGAAGGTACCAAGTAGACAGTACAGATATTTGTTTTAAAATGTAGGGAGTAAAAGTAAAAAGTTGTCAGAAAAATAAATACTCATGTAAAGTACAAATACCTGAAAAGTCTACTTCAGTACAGTAATGTAGTATTTGTACTTTGTTAGTTCCCACCTCTGCACCTTTCTAGTGCTTTACCTTATTTTCACAAAGAGCTTTACACTATAAAATAGGATGCAACAACAAAGACGGTATAAAAAGAAACTAAAACTAAATAAAAGCAGTCCTGCACAGGTGGGTTTTATACTTCTTTTTAAAAGTATCAGGTGTGTCCACAGACCTTAAGTGCATTGGAAGTGATTTCCACAACTTGGGAGCCACAACCTCAAAAACACAGACTCCTTTTGTCCTTTACTTGGACATAGGTACCAAGGGCGCTTCCAGAATTTCTTTCATAGGGGTGGCCATATGGGGCCACTAGAAATACGCCAAAAACAGAATTTCCAGTTTTATTATGCTGTTGTCAAATATAGGATACTTGAAAAATATGGCAAAAAGAGAGAAAGAAAAGAATTATATGCCTACCTAATTTTCCACTGTTAAAGTTGATATCACTGAAAATAGGTATATATGAAAACCAAATAAGATTTTGAAATTCATAATAATCTGCTTTAATTGATTGATTAATTGATTGATTGATTGATTGATTGATTGATTGATTGATTGATTGATTGATTGATTGATTGATTGGCCGAAGTCCCACCCATTGCTTTAATGATTCTCAGCAGAGCAGAAGCAGCTTAAGATTCACATTCCCAGAATGCAGTTAGCTTTAAGAGCAAACTTGTTCAGTAAAGACAAAAAAGGATTAGTGATCTGTCCAGGGATTGGCAGCAGCTTTTCTGCAAACTTATTACATTATTATCAACATGGGGCAGTCTTGCCAGGTGTGGCCACTGGGTGGGGATCTGGATAAGGCAACATTTTTCTGATTTTCCATTATCTATTGTTCAGTATTTCATTTGTTTTATCTTCAGAGATGTTCTTCTGCATACCTTCGTTTAATGAGTGGTAATTAAGTTACTGTTGCCTTTCTGTCAGCTGAAAGCAGTATGACCATTCGCCTCTGACCTCTGGCATTAACAAGGCATTTTTGCTCACAGAACTGTTACTCAGTGGATATTCTCTTCTTTTGAGACCATTATCTGTAAACTCTAGGGGTGGTGGTGTGGGGAAATCCCAGCATAAGGCAGTTTCTGAGGTATGCAAACCAGGCTGTTATGCACTAACAAACATGCCACGTTGAAAATCATGTAAATCACTTTTCTTCCCCATGCTGGGCTATATTATTGAATAAATTATATTAATTGTATTCTTGAATTAACAGCTGGTAAAAATGATATACTTAAAGCAAAATTATAAGCCTTTTGGTAAGTATCTATATTTATAAAACATTTATTATTTAGCTGATACTTATATTTTATAGAAATAATACCAATATAGCAAGTCTTGCATTATAAGCGATGTGCATTATATGATATTATAATATATATTATTTGACGACAAATGTTATTTACAAAAAACATTGATTACGAGCAGATAGCTTTGGATATGGTCGGACTATTTTCTAAGGCGGATGTGTCAGACTCGGCTGCAGTGTTTCCGGTGTTGATGAATGCCCTGCTCGGTTAAAAAAAAACGCGCTGGGGTAGGAGTCACCTCGTCGGGAGTATTGTCTGCTCAGTAAATACCCTTCACAGTGTAGCGTAAAACGGCGCTCATTTGATCGCTTTCTCGTTTTTCTTTTTGGCTCGACCACTCGCAGGCGCTCGGGGTCTAATCACCAGCAGGCGTTTAAGAATCCTGCAAACAGCGAACTGTTAGCTTGAGTTAGCAGCGATGTCGGGTGTTGTGCGAGGCCCCGCTGGGAACAACGACTGCCGAATTTACGTGGGAAACCTCCCCCCAGATATACGCACAAAAGATGTGGAAGACGTGTTCTACAAGTACGGGACGATTCGAGATATCGATCTGAAGAACCGGAGAGGGGGCCCCCGTTCGCCTTTATTGAATTCGAAGACCCCAGGTAAGAAGCTAACGGTTAGCCTCGCCAGGCCCGAGGCGGTCCCATTGTGTTGCTAACAAACTCGTGTGTGTGTTAACGCGTTGCTTAGGGCTCAGACTATTTCCTGGATGTTTTTTCTGTTATTCCCGTAATTAAATTTAGTGTGTGTGTGCACGCGTGCTACTTTCGCTTTCGACTTAGTTTGCATACGCCTGTGTCCCGTTTTTTCTGCGCTGAAGCTTGGTGCCTTTGTGGTATTAATGTCCATGTTGCTGGAGATTAGTACATCCACTTGCTTCTTCGCTGCAGACGAGTTGCATCAAAGCAATCGCAGCTTTACGCTTTGCTACATGTTAATTTGGTCAATCGTTATATTTCTCATGAAAGAAAAGTTTCATGAGACTAAATTGCTGCGGTTGCATCTGCAAAGCGGATTAGTAGACGTTAAGTAATAAAGTTAGCCGCTAACATGGCTGCCTGCGTGTTGCCAGCCTGTTCCGTCTTCCATTTGTTTATGTGTAAGGCGAAACTGTTTTATTTAATAGGGACGCTGATGATGCCGTCTATGGACGTGATGGATACGACTACGACGGCTACAGACTGCGTGTGGAGTTTCCCCGGAGCGGCAGGGGATCCAGAGGAGGGTTTGGGATCGGAGGAGCGCCCAGAGGCAGATATGGACCCCCCTCCAGACGATCTGAGTACAGGGTCGTTGTGTCAGGTAAACAAACCAAAAATATGCAATGCCACGCAGTTATTTGTCTGTCTGAAGGGGGGGCTTATTTTATTTTTATGTGTACAGTGAATGTAGTTTTTGAGAGACAGGAAAGTTTTTGTTTATGTTATGGAAACAAAATCTTCTGTAGAGTTTTTCAGCGGTTTTAAGACTGTCTTTGAACGCTTTTGCCTATGCAAATTTGCTGTTGCACAACCACAATGAGCCTTTGGGCAGTGACTGCACTAGGCACAATCTACCTGGATAGAGTTAAGACAGGGACAAAAGTTTGTTTTGCTGTTGTTTCTGGCCATTTGATAACTTCAACTGGTTAAATATTTTTCTCACACACATGGTGATTTCCCTTTGTCAGTTTTGTTTATATAGCACATTACATTACACGTCAATTGGATGTGCTTAACTAAAAGTTAAAAATAAATTGCATAGCTCTATAATGCCTTAATGCAAGAAAATCTCAAAAAACAACAGAACTTTACAGGGAAATAAGACTACATTTCAAACACATAGTTAAGTGTAAACCACTGAGAATAAAAAGGTTTTTAGTCTGTTTTTGGATGTAGACACAGTTGAACTTGATCTCAGGTCAGCTGGCAGCTTTGTTGCAAAAAACAGGACCACAATAACTTAAGGCACCCTCAGCATCATTGGGTCTAATTTTATAAACATTTAAAAGATTAGAAACTGATTACCTGAAACTTCTAACTGGGTTATAGACACTAAGCCAGTCAGACATACTGATGGGCCAAACGGTGGAATGTTTGTGAAGGATTTTAAAGGTAATTATGTATTGAACTGGGAGCATGACTGGGGTAGTAGATTCATATTTCTGTGTATGTGTAAGGTAGCCTGTTGGGGTAAAAAATGTTTTAGATGTAAGAAAACTTCAAAAACATTGACTATTCCTAAGAGTATATGTTATCTTGTTTATTGGTGCGAGCCACTGATATCTACATCTAGGGCTTCAATTATACTGACGGTCGAGTAGTCATTTCTGTAATACTGCTTTGAAGTATAATAAGAAGGGGGGTGGATTGTGATGTAAATTCTCAGTAGACAAGTTGACAGTCACAAAAAGCAAACAGACATCAGAGAGATGTCATTTTTATCGAGTGGATCTGGCCAGAGAGTAAAATTTCCCTTAATCTGTATAAAATGAAAACCGTCTCATGGTAGTTGGCTGCAGTGCACACTAAATATGCAAAAGTAATCAGAACCAGCACATTTTTTTTTAAATAAAATATTTGTCTTTTACTTATTAACGCAGCAGCAAATCTTAGTGTATCTTGGTGTTAAATGACTAAATCTGAAACAGACCAGCTCTGGGGCTTTTAAACATTGATCCCTGTGCGCATAAACACAGCTGGAGGGTTCACTGTGTGTGTTGACGCAATGTTGGTGTTTTTCAGGGCTCCCTCAGAGCGGCAGCTGGCAGGACCTGAAGGACCACATGCGTGAGGCAGGCGACGTGTGCTACGCCGACGTTTACAGAGACGGGACTGGAGTTGTAGAATTTGTGCGCAAAGAAGACATGACCTATGCCGTTCGCAAACTGGACAACACCAAATTCCGCTCCCATGAGGTATGTGTATGATTTTTAGCATCATGGATAATTGTTCTTTGCTTTGCTGTGCTGAGGTGAGTACGTCAGGAAACGTGACGTGTCGAGAACTACAGCCAGCCCTTAATTCCATCTGTGGCATTTCCACCGTAGGCAGGAATGTATGCTTTTTCAATGTCAAGTTCTCTTGTGTCCGCCAGGGAGAGACTGCTTACATTCGTGTGAAATTAGACGGTCCCCGCAGCCCAAGTTACGGAAGATCACGCTCTCGCAGCCGTGGCAGCCGAAGCAGGAGCCGCAGTCGGAGCGCCAGCCGGAGTCGCAGCAATTCCCGTGGTCGTGGCAGAGGATCGCCCCGCTACTCACCCCGTCACAGCCGCTCTCGCTCCCGTTCCTAAACTTTTCTGCCGTCGATGTTTTGCTCCTTTTGATGTATACCCTCCTGTTTTTACCTTCTATGAGTTTCTCCAGATGTCAGCAATTGATTTTAATTTTTTTTTCCCCTCCTTTTTCTTGTCCTGGTGTCCTTGTGGATGATCTTGGTATGTAGTTGTACCACCCCCACCCGTGCTTCAACCCTTCCCCTCTGTCTCCTGCAGCTTTGTCCCTTCTTCTCCCCCTCCCCCTCTCCCTCCCACTCCCCTCTCTCTCCACCTCTTGCTCCCTTTTTTCTGTCCTAGAGTTTTGCAACAGTAGACATTGTGCTGTGTCGAACTTCAAAAATGTTGAGTTGTTTATAACCTTCACTCAATGTTTTTGCAAGTACTGAAAATTTGAAGTTTTGTTTTTGTTTTTTTTCTTATATATTAAAAAAAAAAAAGCTTCTCGTTGGATATGTGGGGTGGGCTGTTTGGACGGGGAGCCCGATGCTTAACTGTATTTTACCCTTGTGTCTTCCTTTAGACATCTGAAGAGAAGGATTAAAGTGATTTGGAATAAAACCATTGTGGAGCACATTTCATTTGTATGGTCAGGATAGGACATCTAGGAGCAATCAGGTCGAGGCAATGGTACGCTTCATATTCCATAAATTGAACGTTTCTGATCGGTTGCTGTATCATGCATGTCATTTTAACAAGGCCACGTGCTGTACTTTGTTATATATACAGTTTTTAACATGCTACTTCTGACCTGTGACAGAATAAGCAGTCCTAAATCAAGTGTTGTGATGTAAGTGTAACATCTTTGCTGTCAAATGTGGGGGAAAAAAAGTGAATTCACTACTTTGATGCAAAGTGTCTCACTTAAATATCCTCATTGGTTTAAATGTTTTCAGGGAGTGATTGTTTTTGTGCTCAGTGGCATTTAAAAATCTGAATCTGACATGAGTGCTTCAACATGGCTTAAAAAAACAAAAAAATAGGCCCCCAAATCTTGACATTTTATTCTAACGGTCTGCCTCTGATTTTCTTCCTGGTATTTCAAGGTTTTGATTGGAGGAGTGGCTCAGTGGATCCCAATCCTTGGAGCTGGATGAGTGGATCGATTAGGGAAGGGATAGGCAAGGATGGATGCTCGGAACGGGATCAGTTTTCCAGGATTCAGATGAGTTGATATCAGAACTTAAAAAAAGAAAAAAGAAAAAAACAAATGGGAGTCTCAGAACATTTTTTTTATTATTAGGCCCCCATCCTGCCTATCTTTTAAAGGTTTTCAGGGATAATGGCTTTATTAGAAGAAAACGAAACTGAGGACCAGGAAGTTGGATCAAAGGATGGAGTCGTAGATGCCTGGTATGAAGGAATTAAAATTGGGGAGGTTGGGAAAGGGGTTTCACATGGGTGTAGTTTGTAAGTTTTTAATTTTGCTTAATCTTTTTTTTTTCTTCCTCTTAGCATTTTCAATAAAACACTTTGAAACAAGGACTCTTAGTTTGTCTTTATTTCCAACATAAACCCAAGCATGAATTCTTTACCATTAATAAAATAAACCTGTTTAATCCCCCTCATTAAATTTATGTTTGTAACCAAACCAATTAAGGTTAAGCATGGAGTTATGAAACAAAGGCAGAGCAGCAGCTGTGGACATGAAACACCACCACAGCAGCCTGCCCGTATTCATTATTCAAAGCTCTCGTGTCCCTCAGCTGTGACGGTGACTGATAAAAGGCCCTTTTACGCACAGCCGAGTGATGCCTGCCGTGCGCCTTGGTCTCGTTTCCTTTTAGCCCACAGTCGGTGGTGTATACCGTGAATGATGCATTGTGGGATGAAATAAGATGCCGGCAGACAGGAGCTGGAGAAAAACGCTTGCAACACACGGGGAGGCTGCTGCCCAGCCAATGGCAGGGTTCAGCATACAGCAGAGGGGCGGGGAGCTGCTGGAGCACAGCGGAGAGCCAACCTACCTACATGCTTATTGTGTAAATCTTTAAAAAGCAATTACCCGCAGCATCATCCTAACCTTGCCCACCGGCTGGGTGAAATAGGCTACTTATTTTTGGAAAGGAGTGTTTTCAGGTGGCTCGAGAAAAGGTGGGTTGCATATTTTTCATAATCTGGGGGAAAAAAAAGACTGACTCTCATGTCTTGACATATTTCTGATTCGAGTTATTTTTTATTTGTTCTTACATGATGATCTTTTCCTGTATGCCTCTTTGCATTTTGAATGATTGGATATGTAGGTTGTATTGGCGTATTTTGGCGGATTCTACATTTGAGTGGGCATATTTTGATACTTTTGCCCTCCTGATGCAGAAGCTGCTTTAATCCGAAAGTGATTTTTACCAAGTAATTTAACTCCACCTGTATCAAGTTTCGCACTCAATCTATGCAAACGCTCAAGTCACCGTCTGGTCAAACATATGCGCACAAATACACAGCCATGAGTTGTGGATTCCGATGAGTGGGATTGATGGGAAACGCTTTGCCAAATGGCCAGTTTTCTGCTTGTGGTGTTTGCGATGATCCGGGCTGGCCTAAACCGTCCCCATCACCACGTGCGGTGTTAATTTTCAGTGCGGTACGTGCGTGAACGTGCTCCCTTCTTCCTCCGCAGGCATCCTCAACCATGACTGACAGGAAAGCTGTGATCAAGAACGCAGACATGTCCGAGGACATGCAGCAGGACGCGGTGGACTGTGCCACCCAGGCCATGGAGAAGTACAACATAGAGAAGGACATTGCAGCCTACATCAAGAAGGTGAGACAGGAGGGGGTGCATGGATGGATCCAAGCAGAGCTCTCACCGACAGAGCATGATCAGCAAATTGAGACACTAACACATTCTCACATCTATTTTTGCCCAGCATGGAGATGAGACACGTGATCAAAGACATAGTCAGGGTTTTCTTTTTATTTGGCACGTTTAAAAATCCTTCCTCCAAAGCAGGGGCGTTTCCAGGATTTTTAGAATTTGGTGACACATGGCACAGTTAGTCAGAAGTGGCAGCACAAGAGCATGAAGACTGTTTGGCAGTTACTGACTTCTTACTAAAAGGCATAATCGTACTTGAGTACTAATACAAAAGTTTTTGTCTATGCAAAAACCTATACAGTTTGTACATACAATCATTGATTCATTAATGTGTGTTTTACTTTAATGTGTCAACTGGACATGGTTTTAATTGGCCTATATATGGTCAACTTCACTTATACGACATCAGTAGATTAAAATAAGCAAAAATAAGTTATTAAAGATTTAAAATGAAGGGTTTGAAGTATAGCATTTGAATCCAGAATATACTGGAGGGGAAAGGGGCTAATAGAAATGCATTAAAACTGATGGTAAATAAGTTATGTGTCCTTGGTCCTTTCCACTCTAGCTCATTGGTACTGTTTGTAAGGCCCCCTCTGCACACGCTCTTACACGATATTACATAAACTAGAATAAAAAAGCTTTAGATTTGTTTGTTTTTATGTGCATCAATTTCCCAATACAAGAGTGGAACTCAAACCTTTATTTATAGAGTGCTTTAAGAAGTAGTACAAAAACTTCAAACTGTTGGCCGCTAATGCACAAAGTAACAAGAAAAAGGAAAGCAATAGTAGTAATTAACAAGTAAAACTGTAATGTTTTTCTTATGAAAAGCCTGGCTAAGCAGGTTTTTGTGCGCTGTTGCAAGTCTGTTTCTAGTTCTCATACACACTTGCCTGCAGCATATTGGCATGAATGTTAAACTTGTTTAAATAAATGATCTAAATAACAAATTACTGCTTACAGATTATCAACTATTTTTGCATTTCCCGCTGCAGATCATACAACTCCCATGTTCCTGCTGAGGACCACAGCGTGGAGACAGTTATCCAGTTTATTGATTAGCTTCAACTGAAACTAAAACTCAGTGGTTTGATATAGAAAAAAGCAGGCATTAAATGTGTTATGATGTCAATGTAACTAATAATATTTTAATTAATCCTTCAGGGAAATTAAGGTTGGGCATGACTTCCATACAATATAAATCCATCCAATCCATATAAAGTAACTTGGACCCTGATTGTTGTCGTCCTCTTGACTCTTTTCAGGAGTTTGACAAGAAGTACAACCCCACCTGGCACTGCATTGTCGGGAGGAACTTCGGCAGCTACGTCACCCACGAGACGAAGCATTTCATTTACTTTTATCTGGGCCAGGTGGCCATCTTGCTCTTCAAGTCGGGCTGAGAAGTTTCTGATTGGTATTGAGGAGTTTTTCTCCCTGAACCTAAATCGGAAATGCACTGGTGGCTGATGTCTCCCATACACTAATAACGACATACCATAATGATGCAAAACCGGCCGTGCGCAGTTGCATGGACTATACACTATTTAATATGTATGTTACAGTAAGTTTACTTTTTGATAGTTGCCATTTGAATGCAACTGAAGTAGTTTTTGTTGATGCTGTTAAATTCTAGGTTGTAAAAGATTTCAATGTGGCCCTTGATTGTACGTGAAAGGAAAGCTGTAGAATGTAGTGGTGCATCCGCTTTCCTTCTCAAGTGGCATTGCCAGACCCCGTTACGAGACTCTGTTGATTTTGATGGTAAAACCATCCCGCGTGCACCGGTTTAGCAAATCATCGTCCACATTAACCTGTGATCATATAAAGAAAACGAGTAATGGGGTTTGTTATCTCTGCTGCCAATTTCCAAGGAATTATGTTGCTTGAAGACGCACGCGATTCAGTATCTCCACCGTTTTCAATTGGGATTTAACACAGACTCACAGCAGAAGTGAAATTATAGCAGCCGTGTTCAGAAAAGATGTCACATTTTGGACCCAACACAAGTCAGTGCAATCATTTCCAGGGATTTTCAGTTCGACCGCTCTTAAATTTTCACTGTGAAGAACGATGGGGGCCGACAAGCCTCCCATACACAGACCTTAACCTGTAATTTACGACTTATGACACTAGAGACTGGCTACCCAAATTTCCCATCTCAACTGCTCGGACTCCAGTCTTATAATCCTGTGTTCCTGCATGTTTTACCACAGATTATTTAAACGTTATATAGGAGACAAACAGAAGCTCTTCTTGGACACTTTTGTGTGTTTTATTATTATTTTTGTTAAACCTTTGAGTTTGTGGATAATGGCCTGGGCTAAGTGTGTCTTGTCCCAGTAATTGCTATAAAGCAGCTTTAGGACAATGTTTAGATGAAGCATCTGCAGCCGACTCCACCAAGGCTACCAACGCCCATGTGTTTCAGGTTGTGACGTCTTTTGTGGCTACCTTTTTAAGTTGCATCCCCCCCACAACGCCTTTAGTTCTGCATTGCCAGTGTACTGCCAGACATGAGGTAAGGACAAAGCATTCAGAGTTGGGACTTTTCAAAACAACAAGAAGCAGGCTTCCTCTTGTCTATCTCAGATTTTTGGCTTTTCGTTTTGTAATGTCCGCATAATTAGTTTGAAATGGCGATGCACGAATTTTGTGTTCTGATTAAATATGTTGTCTGTGAGGACAGATTCAAGTGTTTTCGTGCACAGAGCCAGATGACGGATAAAGGCCGAATGTTTCTCAGATGTTCCCTCCTTTATGTGAGCTACGGGTGAAATGTGTATCTCAAGTGTTAGCTTGGTTTGACATTGTTTCTCTCTAAGTTTTTTTCTTCTTTCTTTTTTGAGGGACGTCTTCCTAACTATTGTCAATGTAAACAGATTTAGTATTGTTTTCCTCTGGCATGTATTTTTGCTGTGTATATGTAGGAGCCGTTCCAATGCTGTTAAATTTGCACAAAACGTGTGCCTGTCATTGCTCTCAACTGTAACTGGCTTGAGTACAATTGCACTTCATCAGAAATAAATACAGTAGGTTGCTACAGAACCAAAACCATGTAACTCGATAAAATAAAATTAATTGTTGACTTATTACACTGTGGTCTTTCATTCTATCCCTCTGTAGCAAATCTGAGCTTCAACAGTGTTTTCTGTACTTGTGCATGCGAGTGCCTGACTTTAAATCTGTTGGTGTTCACACTATTTTATTTTTTTTTAACTTGAGGGTGACTTCACAGGCTGCATTATTAAAGCAAGATGATACTCCTGATGATACCTCGGTACTAACTGAGTGCCATTTAAATGCCACAGCTTACCTAAGTTTTGTTGCTGGTCATGTCCGTCCCTTTCAGCATGAGCATGACACTGATTTCACTGTACTAAAAACATCTCGGCGCTCTCCAGGTCTTAATCCAACAGAGCATCTTTGGAATGTGGTGGAACGCGCGATTCTCATTGTGAACGTGCAGCTGACAAATGTGTGATACTGTCATGTCAATATGGACCAAAATGTTCCAGGAATCTTTCCAGCACCTTGAATGAAATGGCTGATGGGTTTATGTTTGCCCATTTGTAGAACTAAAAAGCTTTGACCCTTTTAAAATAGGCAAATTAAAGTCCAGCTATTTCAAATGAGTTGTCAGTTATGTTTCAACTGATCAACAATGTGGTGCTACACATCTATGTTTGCAGCGTTTCAGTCATTATGGAATCATTTTGTTTTCCAGTTAATGCGCCGCAATCACCCAAACTCTCTAAATCTATGTTTAAATACTACATCAGCTGATTTCACTGATTCGCATGCTGTCGGGCAGAGTGTATTCAGTGCTGCCGGTTCTGTTTGGTGTGCGTTAAAACCTGTCGGCAGATGACAGGTGGCGGATGAAGAAACTAACCCCTTCAGCCAAGATGTTATGTGTCAGGCTCAGGCTGGTGTAATGGCATGCATTACTGTGTATTAATATCACAGAAAAGCAGATTTTTATGGGTTTTTTTATTGCGCGTTTCGTTTCTCTGCAAAAATTGTGATTGCACTTCAGCATACAAAAAAGACCATCTGCAGAGAGATCTTGTTCATGCCTTTGGCTGTTGTTTTCTCATTGATAAAAACTGCATGAGTCGGGTGGCACTTGTGTAACATGCTGCAGTTACGTGATGTCTGTAAGTGGAAATCTGTAGAAACAAGAGCTCACGGAGCCAGCAGAGCTGAGAAAGCAGGCAAATCAAAGAACAAGTGACTAATGAATAATTCGTAGCGACAGACTGGGGTCAGAGTGGATGAAATAAGATGCTCGCCGGCGTTAAGCAAGGCTTTGTTCTTTTGATACTTATCATTGCATCACACTTGCTCTAAAGTTCCTCTTATTTTTAAATATTTGGGATTCGCTTGCAGCCTTTTTCTTGGTGAGCGAGAAAGCCAAGAGTGAGTGGCACGAATAAGGAGTCTGAATGCTGTTAAAAACGTGATGTATCATTACACTCTCACATTCACTCACACTTTAAACAGAAGTGCGTCAGAGGCCCGTCTGCTTTTCTACCCAACCTTCGCTGCTGTTTTACATTCTTGTTTTTCCCATCAGCACCCCCCCACATACCTGCCTGCTTTCTCTTTCATAGCCTCTGGCTGCCTTCATCCATCTTCCCACACAGAGCTGTAATTCATGGTCAGAGCACATTCACATGTAGACAGCACAGATAATTGACTGGACCAAGAAACTAACCCCTGCTCCTTGAAAACTAGTCACACAGTTAATATATATCTAGAGCCATGTTTCACACTTTGATTGACACAAATTTGGGGTATTTTTCTGAACTGTTCAGTATAAACTGTATTGTTTTCTACCAAATAACTTTCTCATACTGTTAAAGCAGATTTAAATCCAGCTCCGTCTCACACTGTCATTACATAGCTTTCATATCCAAATTTGCGAAAAGTCTTAAAAGGACTCTTTCATGGCAACATTTTTACCTCTCTGCACTTAAATAGCTCTATTCAGCTCAGCACAGGTTCAATATGAAAAGCATGTGAATAACCTGAATTGCTCTAAAGAGAGTGATGTTTTGGCGCTGGCTGAAAATACCCTTTTCTTTTGTTCAGAGCGTGGCTCTCATTGATGTGGTGAATGTTTATGCTCTGCAGCTCCCTCATAGACTTCGAGATGACCAGTGGGCGTATTTCACGCTGGCACAACAAGGAGGCAAATGACTCAGATTCAAACATCAGGGATGTTGAGAAAATGAGAAAAAAAAAAGAGGCACATTCATGTGTTAATAGAAGCTACTGGATTCGCTGGTTGCAATTACATTGCGCGTAGGTTGAAGTATGTGGTGTTATTGTCCGGGAAAGTCAAATTTGAATTCATCATTGCATGAAAATCCTTGAAAATGAATATTTTTGTCCACTATTGTTGTGATTGATGAATGTCTAGTGTTTGAAAAAAGGTGCACAAAAATCCCTGAATTATTTATATTAAGCCTTAGTGTGGAGGTGAACATGCACTGGCTCTCCTTTGCATACTGTCCATAGTGATTTTCATACATTTTTTTTTTTTTTTACTGACTATCACCTCCATACCACAGTAGGGAGCAGCTCAGTTCAGTGCCCATCTATACCCACACAATTACGTCTGGTTGCCAAAAAAAATTTGCTAGCCCCAAAGGCTGAAGTCCACTTCACAGTCCACTATTGCAAGAAATTCACCAATGATTGGCAGATGCAGTCCAAAGATTCTGTTCACCACAGTGTTTTTTCAGTGGAAATCACACAGACTTCTGCTGTCAATGCTACGCAATAATCAGTTCACAAATCACATACACAGACCCAGTTCTGCTCTGGGACTATCACCAGTTCCACCGTGTGAAAATACATGCAATTAGATAATAACAGTTGTAAGGTTTAGTTTCTCCTAAGCAGGTTTATTTTTAGAACCAGAGAAGCCTCCACCTCTGTTTGTTCCTTTTGATGGCCAGCAGGGGACAACCCCTGAAATGAGGAGTGGCTCAAGACTTTTGCACAGTACTGTACAGTCTATGACTTAAACCCCCAAACCTTAACATGGATGTTTGATACAACTGCAACTCAGAAATTCTTTTGTTTATTTAAACAATCCCCTTTAGTGAAATCTGAATAACAGCAGACTGACAGTCTTAAAGCCTATAGTATGGGCTGTGGCTTTGGGCAGGGTCACCATGCGAAGAGCTAAGAGCTAGTCACCAATTCTGCTCATTCAATAGTTGCAAGTTCCAAATCTCCCCATGCCATGAAGCCTGAGCTTCGTAAAGGCCCTTTTCCAGCAAGTGCACAAAGCAAGGTCTATAAAGTCATGATCCACCAAGTATCCATCAAGGATACCAAGGATACCCTCCATTAAGTATCTTTGAGACAAACTAGAATTGACTAGAATGGAGACTTGGAGGCAGTGTCCGCCCACATGCTCTTCTTTAAGAATGTCTAAAAATTCCCAAAGACACACTTCAGAATATTGTAGAACCCCCCCAAAGAAACCCCCAAAACAAAACAAAAAACTGGCTACTATTGCAGCAAAAGGAGGAGCAGCTCTATATTAATATCTATGGATCGAAAATGCCCCCGTAGGTGAGATGTGTAGGTGGCCCAACACTTTGGTCCGTAGATAGACGCTGTTTTCTGTTTTTATGCACTTCCACACTTTGACCAGATGAGGGAAGTATTTCTCCTTCTTTGCAAGGAGCTCCACTCAATCACTGATATAAAATGAGAATAAACTGGTTTTTAAACAGTTTTTAATAAAATTTTTTAAATTGTTATTATTTAAATGTCAAAAAGTATTCAGCTTTACGTTTATTTTGTAGTGTCAGTAAATACATGACCTCGTGATTCCTCAGAATATCAGATATTTGAATTTTCCCTTTTATTTCCCTGTGAAAAGCCACAAACCCCCAGAACAAACATTCAGACCAGGAAACTTACCTACCTCATAATGGGGTTGTTGACATTTAGTCATCTGTCTACATTACTAAGGCACAGAAAACAGGCTTTACCAAAAAACTATACAAATCCTGCTCGTCCTGCACTTTTTTTTCAATTTTTTTTCATTTAATATCTTTTCACATTAATGGATAATTATGAAATGCTACAAGAGGTTTTAGAGGGGAAAAAATTCCCATGACTAAAGGGAAACTTAGTTACTGATTACACTGATCATGAGAAATAAATACATTTTTTTCCATGACTTCACCACTTGTGCATTGCTCCTTAGATGAAGCGTGTGAGAGTTTTAATGCAGACCGTCTGTGCTTTGTCCTTCCGTAGGGCACCCAGAGGTGATCTAGTTCATAAATGATCATGCCCGGTCTGCTTTGCTGCACCTAAGAGCAGTTTGTTCTAATGGTTTCCTCTGAATGGACTGAAGCCATGAAGGTGTGCATTGCATTGCGGGAAGTTGCTGAAGCAGTCACCCTGTGCGGCTTCACTCAGGTGTGCTATCGCTCATATGCTATTAGGCTCATTAACAGAGGCATTCTGAAGATTAGAAAGGAGGACCTCAGCGGGGAGGAATTTTATTGAGACTACTGGCTAACAATGCACACACAAAGTTAATCAGGCCGGCAAAACACTACAGGAGAAGGAACAACCAAAATACACACACACACACACCTCAGTTTTAATGTTTTTAATTACCAAACTGCAAACTTATGCAAGAAGCTCAGAACACTTTTAAAGTAATTTCCCGTCTTGGCAAACGTTCGAGATGACTAAGAAAGGAACAGGCTAAAGGTTGAAATGGCTTCCTTTCATGGGCCGCGATATTTTTATGACCTTGTCTACTCAGACCCTCCTGAAAACACATAAACTAACTTTTCTCCTGGTTAAACTGAACTTCACGATTGATCCTTAAATTTAAAACAATGCAAGTGCATACTCTGGCTTTTTTGACTCTAAATCAGAAAACCTGTTTTCTCCTGCCCTAAAGTCACCGGCCCTCTTCCCACAAAGCATCTTATCTAAGCCAAACCCTTTATGGACCATCACCTTGTAATCCTGCTCCTTTACTGCTCTCACTGTGCGCTGCCGTCAAGGATAAGGCAATCAGCTTATCATGAAGACATGATTTATAAAACTTAAATGCAATGAGGGCATCAGACTCTCTTAGATCACACTTCTTTGTAAGATATCAAAGTCTCTCTTAAAAGTGCTTTAAGATATGATGATGTAAGCTTGTTTATGTCATTTTTTGGGATTTGTGTTTATTCCTAAAAATCTGAAAACTAAATTTTGGCAAGTTACCATTCAGTTCTTTCACCCGTGTGAGCAGCGCAAGGAGGAAGGAGAGTGATTCAGCCCGTTTCGGTACTTTCTTGCCTTATCTCAGATCATATCCCAGCTCTGAAGGCATGTGATCTTGGGCAACAGGGCCATAAAGGAGGGCAGTTCTTTATGAGACGGACTGTGAAACTGCAGTTGCACTGACTCTGTGGCTGCAGTACATATATTTGCAGTTCTTTTTTCAGTTTTTGTTTCTGGATCCAAACAAAGAATAAAGATTAGTAAAGAATAGACCTGATTTAGAGACCTTTAGTAATTGAATTCACATGCTGTTTTAGCTAAAGATTAATTTGATCTTTGTCTACTTTAGCTTAGCCAAGCTTATATTAGGTTAGTTTAAATACAGCAGTTTAGTTCAACATTCAATTCAATTTTATTTATATAGAACAAAATCACAACAACAGTCGCCTCATGGAGCTTTGTATTGTAGGTAAAGACCCTACAACAATAACTTCATTAAAATAAAATAATAATTTTTTAAAATTTATTTTAGCTTTGCATTTTGGTGCTTAAGTTTGGCTCAGTTTGAGTTTACCCTCATGAGTTATTTCATGGAAAGTGGAAAGATTCCCAGAGCCCTGGAGCTAATGGGACCTTCAGTCTTAGGATTTTAAATGAAATGTGTACACTATTAGCCTGTTTTTGCGATTTTTAAACTAGAATGTATGTATGATTACCAATAAGCCAATTAAATCTAATAATTTTGACACAAGTTACAAATTAAACGTGAATCTGGACACAGCATGGACAGTCTACAGGAGAAGGGATCTGGGAGCTGGGAACTGCTCAGCATAGCAGTTGTCATACTGATGCTTCATTTCTGCCTCCTGTGGAGCTGATGGGTACTTATGCAGCTGCTAGCTTAAGGTTACAGTCTAGCATCAGCAGGCTGGGCACCTTAGGAAGTCTGAGTGGTGATCTTTAGCTAACTTCTTAACAAATCCCCACACAAGTGGATTGATCAGTTGCAATGTTGATCCTGGAACAACATTGTCATGATGTTACGTATTGAATGAAAAGGTACAATATCCTACATATTTAAAAAAATAAAATAAAATAAAATAATGATGATGTAGGAACAACACCAACAGATCACAGCTATGACTGTAGTGAGGCTATTGGCAGTGCAACAAAAGAATTATTGTGCAACAAAATCACTGCCGCTGCACTCTTTAGCTGTTCAACAGACATTTGCCATTTAGATGTGCTTAATGTTACCCTTATAGCCTAACATAGCTTATTTCAGTTTTCTTTAGTTAAAACTTAAATTAAGTTAAATGTTTTCGTTTTGCTTATCTAAGTTTAGATAACGTAGCTATTTACCGATGAAGGCTTAAAACTTTTTCATGCTGATTTACTCTCATATTTGTTATTGGCACAAATAATGGTATATTTTTTAAATGAAATCCTAAATTCACTTTGAATCAAAGTATTTCCTCTATTCTGTTATTTGATATATAAAATAACAGAATATATAAAAAATGCTACATGCCACATGCCACATTCACAAGGCAGACCCACCCTTGGATCACAGAAGGGTGGTACAGGTGCTGTCAGGGATTTACTGATGGGGTTTAGATTGCTCTGACAGAATTTTAAAGCTGTTATAAAAGTGGGTTTTTATGTGATTGCTGCTGGGTGTTCTTGGCTGTGTCTCAAGGTCTGTTTGTAGACAATACAAAAAAAGGGCTCGGGTAGGCATGTGTATGTGGTATGTGTGTGTTACTTTGTGTGTCTGTGTGTAGCAAGCAGGGGATTTGGTGATGTAGATCAGAAGGATGGGGAAGTCACACAGGTAGAGGACGCCGATGGAGGCGGTGGGACTGTGCAGTCACCGTGTCTCAATCTACAAACTGACCCTGCATGACCAGTCTTGGGCACCAGCTAATGGCCCCCAATTACAGTTTCTCTGTCCTCCACAAAGCAGCCAGTGTGGCGTGACCCTTTGAAATGAATGCATGGCAACAAATGACATGTTTAGAAAGCGAGATGGCTTAATTGCATGTTAGTTTTTGCATGACGTTTAGTCCTTTAGTCCTTTGCCTTTGACTCTTTCAAACCGCTAAAGAGTGTGAGGGAACAGTCTGGGTTTGAGGGTGGGAAAATAGCAGAGAGAGGGTCCGAGGTGGAAAGGTCAAACTGATGTTTCACCATGATGCCAGCGAGGGACATTTTTTCCGTCAGGATGCCTCCTGCGGTCGGGGTTAATGTGATGTTCTACGGACAGAGATGTGCAGATGAATTAATTTTAGGGATGAGCAGAGGACCGTGGAGACAGAGGTCCAGAGTCCACTGCTGAGAATGGGGGCGGTGTTTGGAAAATGGGTCTCTGAGTGCAGATCTGTTGGCACTGTGTCCAGCCTGATAATTTTTTATTATTTTCTCAGGGAAGATTTCAAAAAATGAATAACTCAGAAATGACAGACAAAAAAACAAACAAATGTCCTCCACATGGTGGCTCTAGACAAAAAGTCAAAGTTGCATCACGTGGTAACCAAGAATGCCTGCGAGGAAATTTAGTGTCAAGTAGTGGCACAATATTTTAAATAGGTGTTCACGCCTACCAGTTCATGTGTCTTGTGACTCTTTTACCTGGGGCAATTGTCAGGTCACTTTGTCCATTACAACTGTCTGGGAACTCACCAGCTGCTTTTTGATGACAGCAATAGGAGCACAATTTATGGACCACGAGCACCTGTTCCAATTGGCAGTCATTATTTATAGGAACAAACAAAGAATGTGAAAAAATATGAATACTTAAATATAAAGCTGAATTGTCCCCAAGCAGTCAAAACCCACTCTTACCTGATTGCACAGTAGCCATCCACAAACACACTCGATATGATATATGAATGTCAGGATATTCCTGCTGTCGATGTGGATAACCAGGTGCATTCACGCCTGCACCACTTCTTCTATCTGAAGATGACAAGTTCTCGATTCTGATTCACATTCAGAAGCAGATGATTCCTCCCAGATCAGTGCTCTGTACTCCTGCTCCTGCCCATCGCTTATACAGCCAAGAACTGACGTAATGTCATAGTATTTCTATAGGTGGCATGAGTTGTACTGGTCATACACGGCCTTCCTGTCAGCGTCAGCTTTACATTGTTTTTGTTAGGGTTGCTGTGGTTCAGTAGGTAGAGTCAGACATGTATCAATCAGAAGGATGGTGGTTCAATCACTGCTAGTATCGAGTATCTTTCTAGTATCTTGCCCAAAGTGTCCTTGGGCAGGATAGCGACCCCTGAGTTGCCCCCTGTGAGTGTGTGAATGGCAGAATGAGGCTTGTAGTAAGAAAACATTCAAGTGCTCAAATTGAATAGATATGTAAATATCAGTTCATTTTACAGCCTAAATGAGCCATTTGAATTGTGTTATATAGTTTGTAGATGTGCGTAACCACTAAATCAGGGTTGTCAAATATAAGGCCTGGGGGCCAGAATCGGGCTGGTCAAGACTCCAATCTGGCCCACAGGACAGCTTTAGAAAATGTGAAGAAGGGCATAAATTTTTTATTTTTTATTGTATTTTTGTGTAAGTTTTACAGCTTTTCGTACTGAGAGAGTTTATTCATACTACACCTGAATAATTAAGTACTAGATAAACACTTAAATGACATCTGCTATCTGCTAAAAAAAATAAATGTTTTTTTACAGTGGGTGCATTGTAAAAAACTGTAAATTAACAATACATTTCTTTTTTATAATTACAGGCAAGTCAGTGAGCTAATAGAACTTTTTTTTTGATGTAATTTGACACATTTACATTTATAAAACACATTCTCTTACAGTTTGATCCTAAGCGGTCATGCTGATAGATTCATTTACTACGGCAGCATTTCTTTATCATGTAGAAAAACTGAGATATATGATTGCAGTTAAACTCCTTTTAACCACTTTTTTTAATATATTAAAATATCTCAGGGATTCACCGTGTAGTTAATCTCTTTACACCAACAGAAAGAAGAGTTTCACTGGTCCGGCCCACTTAGGATCAAAGTGGGCTGTAATTGGCCCATGATCTAATATGAGTTTGACATTACTGCACAAAACTGTGAAACACAATGAGCAAAATTAATTGTGTAATATTTGATGTTAGATTAAAGTTGCAGCAGTGGTACATGTGCAGCCATTTTGCCAGCTGTTCGTTAACACGTGTGAAGCTATTTTCACTAATATAAATAAATAAACTAATAACTGAAATGATCAATAAATCCAAATCTAAATCTGATATAATAAGGAGGTCCAATCTACTCATATGTGGTAGTCTCTCGAGGCCAGAACATGTGAAAGTATAGTATAAGATATACTTGTCTTTTACCTTTCTTGTGACAAAATAAATACATACATTTGATTTTTTTAAAAGAAGTGAAATATATAAACCTTTTCGTTTTCTACGATTACCACAATAGGGAGTCAAGTCTGAGCTATACAAGGAAGGAAAAAGGCAGGTACTTTAAGCACTCACAGGGGGACAAGACAGACACCATGGTTGACTGAGTGTGAAGCTTTTCTCTTTACTCATGAAATAATAGATAACTTGGGTTTCACATTAGGTGGCATGAGGCCAGAATTTTAATTGTTCAAAAGCTGACTTATATAAACAAAGTGGATTCAGAGGAGCTCCTGTGAGGCCTTTGCTATCAAAGTTCATGTTTGTAGTAAAAACAGTTCTTATTGGAACGATCGGAGCTCATCATGACAGGCTGGCACAGAGAAACTTAAGAGCCTGACTTTTCTTAATTCTCAGCATTTTCTTAAATAACTGTTATTTATAAGAGTTATATTTCTCTTTAGTTTATTGTAAGAACCCCCCCCAAACCACTCAGTACTACAGGATTACACCTGTAAATGTATATTCAGTTTCTCTTTTCCAGCCAGCATGAGAAGTGCTGCTCTCCTGACAATGATCCCATTTAGCTCCCTTGCAGCGAAGCCACACCAGCATCGATCTGTGCATGAGGTAAAAGGAAATGTGCTGATTCCTTCTACACCCAGTTATACATTAACTGTTAACAAAAAAGAAATAAAACGAGCTTATAGACTTGGACCGATAACCCGCTACTGCATCTGACAGGCCAGGCAAATAAATTGCTGACAGAAAAAATAATCTTGACACTAAAGGTTACTGTTGCTACTGTCACATTTTCGTGGTATTGGCACATTTATGGCCCAAAATAAAAATCCATGGGTTTTGGACAGCGGGAGGAGAGATGGGAGAGTTCACTTCTAAGTGAATGAAGGAGCAGCCTTAACAGCACACCTTTAACTCTCAGGGTTTTTTGTACTTTTAAGGTGGCCACATAGCTACAGTCATAAATTTTTACAAAAGTGAGTATGAACAGCGCAGCATAAAAAAAATTCGATTGCAGGTCAAAGTCATATCACCTAAGTCAAAAATATAAAAGCATCATCAGTAAAAAAAGAAGTGCAAACCAAAGGCCTTATTATTGTGTTAATAACTTTGTAATAACATAATATGTTATTATTATGTCATGGGATCAACAGAGAAATAAAGCTTTTTATCTTTAATGTCAGGTTGAATTATCTAACAGGCCTATAATAAATCCATATATCATTCATACATAAGAAATAGCAATGTGATGTGATGTGATGGCTGATATATTACTACACCCATCACTTGCCTTCAGGCTTGAAAACATAACTATGCAGATATGAACAGTATTTGAAATTCAGCCTGCGTGTGTGGTGCTAGTTTGAACAGTATACAATGCTTGTCAGTTTATTTGACACCAATCCAGTTATAGGTGGTTGCAAGGTTGGTGTGTAAAATCTTTATCTGCATGATAAAAGAAACTGAAGCAGAGTAAAGAATTTGATTTCTCTGAAAGTATGAAGTCCATATACTTATTGCAGTATTTGCTCTTCCTGCTACTTCAAAGTGTCTCTTTTGTCCTTTTAAAGAGCAGGATCCAGCACCTGAACCCGGCTGTGGTTGTTATAAAAACACAACCAAGCTGCATTTTTCAAAATTTGCAAAGCGTTGCATGTTTAGGCCAATGGGTACTGCTATTAATAAACTTGATGTAGTAGTGGTTTTAGATTTCTAAAATTAATGCTATTTAGAATTTAAAAGTTTTTTTTTT
Source organism: Oreochromis niloticus (assembly GCF_001858045.2). NCBI lineage: Eukaryota > Metazoa > Chordata > Actinopteri > Cichliformes > Cichlidae > Oreochromis > Oreochromis niloticus. The sequence goes on from NC_031979.2 coordinate 27,733,345, forward strand.
TTAACTTGAGGCTAATTCTCAGGATAAGGTGTCACATTTTCATTATTGTGGATCTAAACCACATTATCTTATAGGAAGTGGACACTGGAGCCAAGCACCGAGACAGACAAACCTTAGAGCAAAGAAATACTCTATATTCTAAAGGTAAAAACCCTACGATAATACAGAGAAAACCCCCCAGTGGAAAATCACCAGCATTTCCCTGCTGTGCAGCAACAGATGTGGTTTGTTATAGAATAAGGGGGTTAAAATTAGGTTAAATTTAAACTCAAGTGAAGTAAACCTTTACACATTTAAATAAAGTGCTAACTGTGACCCCAGTGAAAACATGGAGCTGGGAATCAGTGTGCGATACTACACTGTAAAATTAACACAAAAGAAACACTGAAAACTTGTCCAATAATGTTTGGATTTTATGAAGTTGAAGTTACCTTCATAAATGTGACTGTATGACCACTGAGTGTATGTATTCTGTGTAACTCTGTGCGCCGGTTTCGGCAGCAGCGAATGTGTCCTGTCAGAACATTCCACCTCTCATGGCCGCTAATGGCAGGTGTGCGTGCCTCTACATTAATCAGGGTGCTGTGAACCTGCAGAGGAAGCCGAGCAGGTAATTACTTTTGAATTTTTAATCATGCAGACCAGGAGAAAGAAAAACACCGGGTGGAGAGGCAGCCATGAAAAGAGGACAAAATCTGTACCTTAAGTCCTTGCATGACACTGATCAATACAGGTGACAAAATATAGTTTTTCTGCTTTTCATTTACATTTAGTTTTACAATGAAAAATAGACACTGATTTTTTTCCCGTTTTTTTAGGCAATAAACTTGATCATCACAGTATAAGAACAATTCTTTTAAACTTAAGTAACATAACACATTATCCAGTTAGAAAACATTCAATTTGTGAATCAATTTCAGCTACTCTGGTGCAAATCAAAGTGACAATAGGTACAATGGAAAGGCAACAACTAGACAACCCCCCAAAAAAGGAATGGACCTGCAGGCGGTGGCCACAGACTGTTGCTCTCTCCTTATCCCTCCTGACTGATTTCGCTCAGGTTGCACAGGTGCTCACGCTCCTTTGAGGACGGCACATCCATACATGTTATTACAGCAGAGGAGACACAAGGAGGTTATCCATCCATATTTGGTGTATTTCTCTTATGTGCGAGGAAAAGTTGAAGGAGCACTGCAAGGGGCCTGGAACATGCTCCAGTAATTTACCTTTACCTGACATATAAAACTAAGGACCAGGGCCATTAATATACACTAAATTATATTAATAATAATAACGCACTTTGGATAAAAACAAGATAGGAAGCTGAAATGACAGGATAGGTGGGACAAAAATGTAATGGCATGGACCTAATAACCTGCAATGCATGGAGAGAATTCAAATGGAAGTTAGTTATGGTAATAGACTGCTGAATAGACTGGTGAAGAGGGCCAGCTTGGTTCTGGATACTCAACTAGACCCCACAGAGGAGGTGGGTGAGAGGAGGATGTCGTTATCCCGACAGCAGTCAGGCTGTAAAATATCCACACAGGATTAATACTGTCTAGAAATAGATGCAAATCATTATCACTCCCACTGCACTTTATGTACATGTACAAATAATACTAACAACATTAATAACCTGACTGTATTCTTCTGAATAAAGTGTAGTATTTCGGCCTTTTTTGTACACCAGTTTTTCATATTTATTTATTTATCTATTTTTTTCTTTCTATTTTTATTTTCTCCAATATATCAGTTTCATTTTTCTTCCCATCCCTTGTGCTGCTGTAACAACTGAATTTGAATGGATTTGAATTTGTATTAAATAAAATCTATGTCTATTATTATGTCTTATGAGCTAATGCATGTGACAGTGTCGGTCACGTATTGGTGACACATGTTCTGCTGGATCTGATTGTGGCACTTTTGGTTCAAATACCAGAGGAGAGACAGTCTGTGGCCACTAGATGCAAAAACAATATTTTCTAAGAACGCTGCTCACCGTAGCACTCAAGTGTATCGCAGTTAGATGGCTCAAACTCAATCCCCCAATGAGTAACAGTTGGGTTACGTTGGTGCAAGAGGTCCATGAGATAGAACAAAACAATTTTCTTTGAGACGTTAGACAGATGCATGACATAACTAACAAACAGCAGAATCCTGCTGTAGTGATCCTGACACAGTGAATCGACCTAAATCTGAAACAATTAACACCACAGTGGATTTTTCTCTCTTTTTTCTTTGTCTTTCTTGCTGTTACTTCTATTTTTTGTATTTATTTCTTAATTTAGGTTTTAAAAAAAAAAAAATCTATTATTTTTATTTGATTAATTCGTTTACCCCATTTAATTACATCTAATAATTATATCTCCCCCAGTCTTTGTTTTACTTTACCAGTTTTAACCATTATCATTCATTTTTTTTATAGATTTAATTACTGAAATATAAACAGAGTGGCTCAAATAGTGAAAACACTGAAAGACAAAAGTTTAATCTGTATATGAAAATGTACTGAAACTGAAATTAAAATGAGAACTAAGTAAAAAGCAGATGTTTTACTCATATTTAGTTAAGAAAGTGCTTTCGCTGCTTTTGTTAAGCTAAAATATTTCACCCACCGCTGTTTCTAATGCACACTTTTTCTTTAAACTGGAAACTGGAAACTTTGTGGTCACTTTGAAGCTATAGTTTATGTCGCCTCACACACATAGATGCCTCTAGTATAATACTAGTATAATACTAACTATTATACCAGAAGATGTTGCTTTTATTTACTTTACCCTCAGAAATGAACGCTTTTAATGAGTGCAGCCTCTTGATCCACGGCTGAGTGTAAAGCTCAAAGTGATTTAGCTCAGTGAATCTTGGGTCCCATAAAGGGGCCACAAGATGACCCACAAGGGTGTCACAGATCATTTCCACAAAAACCATTCAGTATATTTGAATATTGCATATGGTCATCTCTTCAGGGCTCAATCAATTTAAAAAAGCATTTTATTTAACCATGTGCTGCAGTCAGTTTTAATAACAGTATTTATAGCTTTGGCAACTTTAAGCTTGCCACATTTCTTAATTCTTATGATTTTTTTCCAGTCTGTAAATTTTTTCAGCGTGTACTCAGCTACAGGTGTGACTTTACACTTTGTCAGTGGTTTAAATACACTTACAAAAAAGGCTTTGGCATGCAAGTATAACAATAAACCAGATAAATGATAGTAATGGTAAAACTAAAATAAGGCAGTTGAATATCTCAATATTGAAATATAGTTATTTACAATATATTTTAAGGTGGAAAGACATAAACAATCCACTGCTGGACAGCATAATATATGAATTTGGTCATAGCAATAGAAAAAAAAATTCCACAGGCTGAATAATGGTTTCATTGAAGTTCCACAGTTTCATGTAGTTTATTCATAAATCAATTAAGTAACATTTTCAGACACGATTACATATAAAATAGTTATGTGTGAAATGGGACTCCCCAAAAGCTATCCAGACCTTCTACATAGAAGCCTGAACACTAGATAATATACATAAAATACATATAAATATACATCTACTATGTATATTGTTGCAGTGGCACATGAAAATAGCAGCGTGAATTTAATAAAGCACTGACTTCAAATGCAAAGCTTTTGAGAAATCCCTGTCATACAGAGCTTATAATTCAACATATTTTAGTAGCAGCTGTTGTGTTGAACTCTTTTTAAACAGAGAAGGATGTTAATAGTTCTGTAACACTTTCTAGCCCTTTCCAGATCTGTGGCTCTTTACAGGTCACACTAAAATGTGCACATTTTATTTGCTTTTCTTTCCCCTAAAGTTGTTTTTCCCTTGTGTTATGTGTGTGAGATGAACAGTATATTGGGATAAGCTCACAAAGACTGTCTAAATATTAGATCAAAACATTATTATACATTAAGCTACACAGGTAAAGGATCAAAATAACTGTTTCTGTGCTGCTACTTTATAAAGCCTCGCAGGCTTCGTAAGAACACAAAGAGGGCTCACAAACCAGAAGTATTTAAGGCCTAATGATTTAATCTGAGAATAGCAGCAGTCTCATTTTGAAATACTCTGCTAAATAAAGAAAGGTCTTATCATGTTCAGAAACTCTTCCTTGTAGGTGTGTGTTTGACTTCCCGCTGAGTACAGCAGCCAGCGGCTTAGATCTGATTCACATGTTCTTTTCTCAGGAGATTTATTGCTCTGTGACACACCTTACATGGGGCTGGCACAGTTTGTCTGATCAAAATAAGGTCAGGGGTGATAATACTGCGCATGCATGCATGCATGTGTGTACGTGCGTGAGGTTTTCATTTTTAAATATTCGTAAAAAAAAAATCAGATTAAGTTGCCAGATCGGAAACAATATGACAGAAAAAGAGAAAAGCATGAAGGATTGTGGCTGCATGGTATGGTATGTTGCAGTCTTACCTGTGCGATGTACTTGTAGCTGTCCCATCGTTCACTAGGTGACAGCAGCGAGTCCAACAAGAGGTGCAAAGCAAAGTCACAGCTTCACATCCACATACAGGTTTTTAGCCTTTTAGCCCGAAACAAAAGCAGTCTTATGTGTCTCTGCTTTCAGCACAGAACTATGCAAAATGAACCACTGGTTTGGAACTCTTAGCCAGCCTGAAAACTCATGAGCTGTTGTCAGAGCCATGCAAATCTGCCCAGAGTTGACCCGTTTAACAGCCGCTAATACATAACTAGGGAATAAATGCTGGTTCTCTGTGCAGGTAGATGGAACATCTGCATACTTTGCACACTCTCTGAAACACTTGGGGACAGTTATCCTTTCAGGAAGGACTACATGATGCCGGAAATACTTGTGCAAATGATTTCAGGTACAAAAACTCACAAAAAATAGATGCTTTATTCTAGAGAAGTGAAATGAAACACTGAAACGTTCCCTGTTTGTTGAGTCCTGTTGGGTCTAATGGCGACAGTAAGCCTTTAGCAACTCTGAGTTGGAGCTTTAATACATGTGTGAAATGAGTGAATCTGTTTCTAGTCAGGAACACAGATGTTTCTGAGAGTACACCACACCTCACCTCAGAAACATCTGTCCGGCTCTCCTGTCGTTGAAGAGCAGCTTTCCGTTCATGCCTGAGTGTGCTTTTTGGCTCATTTACTTTCAGTCAGTCTGCTTGACTGCAGCACCGCTGTCAACCTCTTTGCCCATGTTAGCAGGCAAGAATCTTTATTTTAAAAGCTTTTTAGATTTCTTTACAGCCAAAATTAGGATAAGTTGGCAAATTAAAAAAAACAAAAACCATAACAGTTTCTTAGATTTAAACATAGAAATAAAATGCAGTACTAATACTAAAAATAGTGAACATAGCAATTAGAGGAACCAGTATTGTAAATTGATGTTGTGATGAACTTTACTGCATTTTTAATTTTTTTTTTTACCTGCTTTAGTTCAGACAAATGATGACCAGAGTTTTTGTGTTTCCACCTGATGCCATAGAGATAGCAGGTCAGCCCCCCTGTATACTTGACAAAGTGGCTGTTGCTTCGATTCTTGAGTCAATATTGACCACCAGCCAAGAGGTGAGCAAAGCTGCAGGAGCAGCTGGGAGGAGGACCACCAGAAGACCATCATCAGCGACAAACACACACACTTAAAACAAAAAACTTCTACTACACTCACTATAATGTGGTGGCTAATTAGTGGCATGTGGCTGGGATTCATTCTTATACTTTATATAAGTCATTGTTGTGCAGCAGAAGCCTAGGAAAACCAAAACTTGTCCAATTATTATCAGAAAAAAAGAAGAAAAAAAAGAAAAATGACTTTATTTTAGCTTGGCATGAGCAAACCAGACTAAGCTCATTTTTAATTAAAAGGATTCTTAATACTTAAGCTTTACATTCAGCCAGAGAATAGTATCATGAATAAAAAAAAACAAAAGATTTAAAAGAATTCATAGAAACGATTTCTAAAAGATACAGATGCAAAGGATGTCACCGTTTGGTCAGTAAAATCCCATCCTAAAGCATTTCGGCCATCAATATTTAGGTGTGATAAATGAGGAGAGGATCTGAGAGAGAAATGAGATACTGCGCACTCATACAGTAGTCTTCATCCTGCTTTGTGACTTTAACATCAAGTCATATTCAGTAAGACTTGATACGAGACCAAAAACACACGAGTAAAGTGCGAAGGCGTGGATCATGTGAGGACTAGGTCTATGCTAAAACATGGCATAAGAAACATGACTCCTATAAAAACCTCTCCATATACCATATAATGGCAGTGGCCTTAGAGGATATAAAAAGAAAAAGCAAAGCTCTACCCTAGCTCGACATGTCCAGTTCCAAAAAAAAGATGGCGACACTGAAAACACTGATCCTGAGGCTTCATAACAAGAGGCTTTAATACAAAACAATAGGTGACACCATGGTGGCTGCGGCCATCTTTTATACATATAGTTTTCACTCTTAGACTGTTAGCCTACTTGCAGTTCCTAGAATTTTCTGTAAAATGGGAGGCAGAGCAATAAGGTGTCAGGGCTCCTGTGAAACCCAGTTTTGGATTTAGGAGACAGAAACCCTTTTTTATTTTTAAGATTAGGCTTAAAAGTTTCCTTTTTGATATAGCTCATAGTCAGGGGTGGATTAGCTGACCCTCAACCCTTCATTTTCACTCTCTGTGTTTATAGAGCACTTTGCATTTGATCATCAGTTATTCTTAATCTCTGCCTTTCTTCCACAAAGTGTCCTTTGTCCTGCCTCCCTCCCCTCACCCCCAAACAGTTGCATCAGATGGCTGCCCCTCCCTAAGACTGGAAGTTTCTTCCTGTTAAAAGAGAGTTTTTCCTTCCCGTTATTGCCAAATGCTTGCTCATAGGGGATTGTCCGATTGCTGGGGTTTTCTTTCTGTTCTTGTTTCTATTATTATTGACTTTACCTTAAAATATAAAGCACCTTGAGCCGCCTGTCGTTGTAATTTGGCCAAGGTCAAGGGTCAATGTCAATATGACTTAAAAAATGTTCTGCACATATATTTCTGGCTTTACAATCTGTACAGTAAAAAGCATATTTTATTCTTCAGTGGGCAGTGACGGCCGTGCTGGTCCTGTAAAGTCAAAAGCATAAAATCACAGTGAGTATTGGCTTAGTTACAGTCAAAGTGTGGGAGTTCCAGACTCCTGAAAGGTGGACAGAGGGGGCATACATAAGGGTCAGGCTGCCCTGATGAAGCAAACCCTGCATCACGTTTGAGAATCCTTTTCAAACATTTTTATTCACAAGGAAAACCCCAAACCTCCTGCATCTAATTTGTGACATTATACTTTATCACCGCAGGCAAATAATAAAAAACATAAAGATATAATAGGCATTAAGACATAACCAAACAACAGTGAGACAGAAACCAGTTTGCTGTGGCGTGACTAACAGCCAGACCTCAAAGCTGCTCTAATCTGATGGGATTTAACAAAAGAAAAGAGGAAAGGCTCAATCCCTGACTACACACATGCCTTGTGCAGTCTCAAGAGCAAACACAGCCCAGAGACTTTCAAGTCCTGGTCCAGATTCAAACTCAGAGAACCTCAGTCACACAAGTATGCCCACACGCCGCTGCGGTGCTTGTTTACAGAGCCAACACTGTCGCTGTGACATGCAGCTACAGACCTGCAGCCGCAGGCCGTCCCAACTCTACCAGAGCAGGATCATCCACAGGTCATGTTTATGAACTGGGAGGAGTGGATGGATGCCAGCATCTTCCATCACTTTCCTCTTCTTTATCTTCGCTTGTATCAGTCAGCTGCACACTCTTAAACCTGTGATTTGTGAGTATGGTGATGAAATCTTATTGCAATGATAGTGATCAAAGCTTCTGCCCCATCCAGTGAGGAGAAACTGTGATGTAATCAGTCTGACCACTGGGAGATTAATGACCGATAAACGGATGAGGCGGGGCAACGTGACAACAACTTGTTGTAAGGTAGTCAGAGAATTTACATGATTAATGAGGTCTTGTGTGGGAAGTTGACAGAAAAGATTGATACTGGAAGTCAGTGATCTTGAGAACATATAAACAAGCACAATCAATGTGTAGCAGAGGAAATTAGCATAGCGCTGTTGCCCAGGTGTTTTCATTCTTCCTGATTACCTCCTGCGTCTACTCAAAGCTTCAATATGAACCTGTTCTTTGCCAGGTTATACTGTCTCCCTGTTGCCCACCCTACTGTGTGCTCTCTTTGGATTAATATTGCTTGGATTACCTGTATTGCCTTAATAAATGTTTATTTTCTCCTTAAGAATTTAGTCTTGTCACCAAATAGTTCTTATAGTGGATCATCTAATTGTTGGAGCTCTTTCTCTAATGTTCTAATGTGTTTACCTTGTGATAAAGAGCAGCTTAAGACAAATGTTGTTTGTGCTATATAAATAAAACATGAATTGAATTCAAATTATTTGAGCCTGCGCCCTCAGTGATGTCAGTTTCCATCCCAGTTTCAGCTCTAGGACGACATCCAATGATAAAACATTTTACACCTGGCTTACAAATCAAGGGTTAGTGCTTATGGTAGATTGAGCCCAGCCCAGCACTGAATGATCCAAAGACCTTAGTGTATTTTGAAAGGATTTTTCTCCTTCCTCTTCCGTCTCAGCGTTCCCAAACAAACCCCGGCTCAATGCTCCCGTGGAGAATTATCAAAATCGGCAGCTGCATTTATGGTATTTATCTTATCTTGCATTTGTCTTGGAGTTAAACCTTAAAGTGTAGTAGGGATTGAGATATTTTTAATTAACAATGCCATTTTTGCGTAACAATTTGCGTGTGGGATTTTGATGAAGAGAATTATCCATTATCCTTAAAATTAGCTTGAAAGGAATTTACATTATTCAGTTTAGCTCAAGTTCCTCACACTCACTAAGAGTTATGGCACAAACACATCTGCATGTCAGTAACCAGTCACAGTCACGGAGCCACTTATTGGCAACAAGACATCAGCCTCAGGTGACAAATGTAGCCCCATTGATATTAACTGTAGCTACATGGCGTATAATTGGATTTCCAGAGGAAGTGATATATAACTGATCTAGGCCTGATGGCATCCACGTCTCCAATACAAAAGTGTCACTGCTGACTCACAAAAAAGAGCTCCTATAACCAAAAACCTCTGTGTCACTTTACATCTATTAAGTATTTCTAAAAAAATATACTATTTTATACATTAAGAAAAAGAAAAAGTGGCACACCCACAAAATATGCTTCCAATGGAAATTCACCAAAACCACCCAAAGACACTAAGCTTTCAGTCTTTTTGCTAATCTGGGCTCGTCTAATGCCTCCTGGCTTTATAATTAACAGACAAAGATGAACACTGTAGTTATTTTGGCAGTAAAGTGAATACTAATATTCCCTGAATTATACTTTAAAGTGAAAAACTGAAATTGAAATTCTGTTTAAAGGAATCACGAACCCGACAGTTCAATCACACGATCAAATAATCGCAGGATTTGGCAACAGGCGTCACCTTTACTGTACGAGGAGAGGAGCAGTCGCTGAGTTCAGGTGGAGGGTAAGGTCCAGATCAGTCTGTGGAACGCCACATCGTTGCTGGTTTCCTGAACCTCACGCACACATCGTGTAGCCCTTGACCTTTTTACTTTCTTGGCCTCTTTCCAAATGTTCCGGTCTGTGCACTGACCGGGCTGTGGGCCGGGGAGCGAGAGTTCATGATAGATCGCTGAAGACACCAAGAGCAGCAAAGCACACCTTGAGCCATCATCAGTATCCACTGCATGTCCCCACATGATAGAGCACAGGATGATCTCAGCTGGATTCGAAAAACAAAAACAATAGAACTATACGTGCTAATTGGCACTTTTTTTTTTCTTCAAGTTGGTTTTTAGTGAGGATTTCAGGGACGAGTCTAGGTTAAAGGTTTTAAGGGGCCCCCGATCATAATGTCATTCGTACAGCACAGGTTAGTAAAGCTTTTGGCAGTTGTGCTTTCCTGTTATGAAAACTGATTAAACTTATGTTATCTGTGCACCAGTTTAATATCTTTACTGGTCTGCCCTCAGTTTCCAACTGCTCAGCCTGACCCAAAAACAAAATCTATACAACCAAACTGAACACCTGGTCTCAGGAGATTTGCATGAATGTTGATCTTTGTAATGATGATAACTCAAACGCCATCTCATTTTGTAATGGTCAGTCTTGTCAGAGTGAGCTCAGGCTCATTTCATATGCAGATGTGGTAAACCTCAAGGGTAATAATATTATATGATATGTTATTATAATATATATTATTTGTTACTCTAATGTAATTAAAAGATAATAGCCTTGTGATAATATCCCTAACAAGTGTGATGGATGCTAATTCTCTTAATCTAACATGCATGGAGTGTAGGGATTGCACTGATCTGATGTTTGGATGGGATATGAGGCAGATCCTGAATCACAAAGCCTACAGCGAGCTGATGATTGGGGCTGATCTATTCCGTTTAATACTTAGTTGTTCGGTTTTTGTCACCGCAGGTCAGCAGCAGTGCATCGGTTGCTAGCAGGAGAGCTAACACATAAAAGACCCTACAACAAAAAGCCACAGCAGTTTGGGGTTACTTCACACTTGCTACACAAGTGAATGTTTGTAGAAGTTTTTCTTCCTAACCCCAAACTTTTCTTTTGACTGACCAAAACTGAAAAGCTGATGTTTTTTCTGCCTGATTTTCCTGATGAGGAACTTCCATGTCCGTAAATGATGAGCACAGTAAAGATTTCCACACTGAACTGAAATGACAAATGCAAAACAAAATGAGGTAAATAACCAAAATAGACAGTCTAATGATGAGTCACCTCAGCGTAAAAAGGTTGGACAATGGATGTATTTATTTATCATGTTCTGTTTTACAAATTAAGAAAGCAATGTTTAAGCCTGATGTTGCCTTACGCAGAAAAGAACCAATTCCTGTCTGTCTGTGCAGGTTTTTGAGGATATAGTAGTAATCACTGTTTAAAATGGTGACAACTGGACTTCTTTAGGTTTGTGACGACTTTTGCCTCACATCAGGTTCGAGTTTAAAACAGCTGGTTTAGAGCAACAATTTGAAAAGATGAAACTTTGTGGAAATAACAAAGAAAAAAAAACCCTTTCCAATTTCATTGCTCCTGGTTTAGGGTCAGTGGCGTCTAGAAGAAGTCCCGAGAGTCACTGACTCATTATTAATCATGTGGATTGTCCCATAAGTCAAGGTGTAGAAAAAAAAAAAGAAAAGGGTGGGTCGTTACCGTAGTGGCCAAGAAGTTAAACCTGCATAACGCATTTCTCCACACCACCAACATTTGAGCTAATTGAGGTCACCAAGACTGTATTGTAGGCGGCTGATAGTTGGCGCATACTTGATAAACACTATATTGCTTAGCTAATTTGTGTGTATTGTTTTTCATTGGGATGACACAGTGTTTGTCCAAGAGTAACACTGAGTCTGAATGACACTGTGATGTTATTCTTGGAGAAAATCCTTCTGCCATCTTTTAACCGCTTGACACAATTAGTCCCAGTCTCTCCTTCGTATTACTTTAACACAAGTAATTCTGGTAATTAAAGCCAAGGTCTGGGTATCAAATCAGAAATCAGAAATTGATAAAGCTGGATCAGTGCATTACTGACTTTAGATTCTTAAAATCCTTAGACATATAAAATACAAGTTGGAAAACGTAATTTGCTGCTGCAGACATGTCATCTGTTTTATTGTTGGAGTCTTTTTGGAATAGAAACTGGAAAATGTACAAAGTTTGAAAATAATAAAGGGAAACAAAGGTTAACAAAATTATGCCATAATCTACATAATGGCATAATCAATATTGACTCTGTAGAATATGTTGTATGATCTTGTAGAGCACAAATGTGTTTTATATTTGGGGTCATTTGGGCTTTAGGGTTGCAAGATTTTGGTATACAGAGGAGTTGATGGTCGACTCGATGGCTGCAAGGTGCCCGGGTCCTGCAAAACAGCACATCTAAGCCACTGCGCCATGTTGTTTTTAAAGAGAAGAGGCTTTCTCTTGGCAACCCTTTCAAACAAGCCATACTTGTTCAGTTAAAAAACAAAACAAAAAGCATTTAATATAATAACTGAGGCCTGTAGAGTCTGAGATTTAAGTCTTGTTTTTTTTTTTCTCTGAGCATTGCACAGTCTGACCTTGGGGTGAATCTACTGGAAGGTACACTCCTGGGAACATTGTGGCATTGTATTAACACACACCTGAATGCTCCAGACTAGCAAACTGCCCAAACCTTTTCTTTTATAGAGGCGCTCAAAATCAGTTAATCAGGTGCACGTGATTATCAGCACCTGGCTGCTACTGACCCTCTTAATTCCTATGGAAGCAGTAAAGGTGTAGATATGTTTAGTCAGTAAGGATGTCACCCTCTGCAGCACAATGCCCAACTGCTGTGTGTGGTACGTGTGTGTATAACTGCTGTTACCAGTTTGTTATCAATGTGAAAAACATTTTAAAGTCTTTTTTTAAAGTCATTCCAATGCCAGTCTTTCCTCCTGGGCCCCTGACAGGTGGACTGTCAAGGGCCCAGGATGATCCAGACCCGTTGTTGCTCAACCTGTGTGTGAAACCGTGACGGGCAGTGTGCGTTCCTCACCACGCTTCAGTGCACACGCTGCTTTCACAACAGACTTGATGGTCTGTGTACTGGATAAACTGTTTCTGCTTCTTGTTATTATTTGTTGTTAATGGCTGACAGATTTAAAATGGACACAAGTGAAAGTCCAAAATGAAATGGATGTCAAAGTTTGGTTTGGTATGAGCGCCTGTTAATGTTACTGTGAGACAATGTGGTCCGATCTGTTATTTCTGGGAAAGAAATCAGTGGAAAAAAAGTGTAATGTCTGTATCCTCCATCATTTAGTAACACATACAGTACCTTCTGCAGAGGATACATTCATTATGGGTAATTCTTTTCTCTTATTTACATTTAACCCAATGCATCTACAGTTTCAAACCTTTGTGTAATTGAAGCAAACCCTCTGTTCCCCTGACTGTGTGAAAATGTTTGGTGTAACACGACAAATGGTCCATTTGTTTTGTTATTAACAAAATCAATCAGTTTTTTCAGCGATTAACTTGTCAGCAGAGATGACGGAGGTGCAGACAGCCTGCAATTCATCTGTTTCCGCGGGGTTATTAACTCTACCTGCACAGCACAGCGGCTTCCGCTTTACACAACAGAGCGAAGGGCAGCTAAGGTGTGCGTCTAAGGGAAACTTTATACAATGATAGCAGCTGCAGATAAGGAGAGAATCTGTGCAATGACACCGGAACCTGTGGCAACCTTTTATGTGAGAGACACAACTGAGAGGCCTAATTAGAACAAAACGTTCCATTAATGAAACGTAACTACAGTAAACCAATTAACATTCCTATAGAGGCCTTTCCTGTGTCTCTCAGACCCAGCATTGAATTTTAAAAACCTTTTTGAACTTTATGATATTTTTATTGCCTCCTGTAATGCAACTAGGACATTTTTTTGTTATAGTCACACAGTGTTCTCCTGCAACCTACATTAGGATCATCACAGTAGTTTTCTGCATGGCTAAAGTCTCACTGAATTATAATGACTATAATGCTAATAAGGGCAATCCTGCATATTACTAATGATCAACCACATTGATACTACACTAAAGGATTATGTTTGACCAATAATTGGCCAAGTAGATTGTTGTAAACCATCATAGTCACAGTGGAGGTCAGCAGCTTGCTTTTTATTTATCTCTTATCTTCGTCAAAAGAGAAAGAGATGCAGTTTGAATCTGTTTTTAATGAAAGATATAAGAAGGACTCCTGAAGTCCCCACCCTTTAAACTGATCTGTGAGTCTATATTTGAAAAAAATAATAGTAAAAAAATAAAAATGTAATTCTTAGGCTCTAACTCTTAAAGGGTACATCTACATCTGAAACAATTAGATCATTAATTAATTAACAGAAATCTACTCAACACATTTGGCACCAGATCATTGATTCTGGTGTCTCAAATAGGAATAAGTTCTATTTCATTTATAAATAATTCATTAATATTATATTTCTAAACTGCAGAGTGCCTCTTTTCAAAGATTTACCTGCATTTTTTTTAATTGTTTACAGGTTAGGGTTCACAGCTGGGGCACATTAGACCCCGCAGTCTCTGCAGTAATGATGTGGGACTATATGGCACCATATCAGCTTTAAACTTTTCATTTGTTGTCTTTATTTAAGCGTCGTCCTGTGATCAAAGAATCTCTCATCCAAGAAATGATATAACGAAGTGTTTGGGTTTAATAGCCTTTCGAAAAGTCTTAATTGCCGTAATGCGCCGTGCAGATATTTTTAAAGTCACAGATCATTTGCTCTGAATTAACAGCTACGGATAAATATTAATTCACCTTTGAAGAACTGAAAATTCGAGACTCAGAAATCATTAACTGTGAAATGTTGCGAACTCATCTCCCCGCTTAATAAAGTATCCTATATTTTGAAAATTTATTCGCCTTCTTGTCATATCTCGGTATTTTTGACGTGTATCTTCTTCACGTCACTTTTATTAAAGTTTACATTTGATTTCAGTGTAGTTTGCTCTCCCTCATCATCATCATCATCATCATCGGGCTGCACCTGCCTCTGTGAGCGCGTTAGAGCTGCACGCAGGTAAATGCACCTTTATTAGCTATTTGTTGAATATTTGGAAGCAAAGGTGAAAAGGTGATCCCCCCACAAAATCCACTCTGCTCTTATCGATAATGACTGAAGGTTTGTTTAACTCCTGAGTGAATTGAAGGTTTATGAGTAAAATAAAACTGAGGCAATTTAGGGGTTAGGGATAGTTTGTAAAGTGGTGATGTGCGCAGATAAGACAAGTGCATTCTTTTTAAAGGGAGTCTTGTAACAAATTATATTTGCGTACCTTCACTACTTTATATCTTTATATCTTAAATTACAATCATTTGTTCCCTTCACGTAAAAAATATAGAGTGTGACTTCTGCATGCTTTGCTCGAGCTCGTCCTCGCGCTGTACCTGGCTGTGTGAGTGCGTCAGAGCTGCATGGTGACCCCCATGGGACGAGCACAGGTGAATATAACTTTATTAGCTATTGTTTTATTGCTTTAAGGTGAAGAGGTAAAGTCAATTGTGATCCCCAAAACGTCATTCTCCGCTTATCGGTATTGACTCAGGGTTTGTCTAACTCCTGAGTGAATTTAAGATTTATTAGTAAAATAAAACGGAGACAATTTAAGGTACATGGATAGTTTTGGAAGGGTTGATGCGCGCAGAAAAGACAAGTGCATGATTTTTAAAAGGAGGCAAATATATTTGCATATTGTCGCTACATTATATCTTAAACTTCATATAAATGTAAAATAAGTTATTGTAGCAACTCTGAAGCTGGAGACACATTTCACCTATCCACATGACCTCATATGTGGCAATAATTTCCAAAAATGTAAAAACAGATGGCTTATTAGAGGCTTTAACAATAAACAACATCTAATTTACAACAAAAAACACAAAAACAAACAAACAAACCAAAAAAAAAGCCAGACACACAGAGAAAAAAAAATTCCAACACACAAATGAAGTTAAATAGCCCAAAAAGTACTTGTACTGTAGCTGAACTCTGTCCCTAACTGTCTCAGTGCTTTTATGGAATAAAACTACTGATCCAGCGCAGCTGAATATGCGCAGCCCTTCTTAAAAGTCTTTATGGCATATACAACAGGGTCCAAAGTCCACGAAAGTTTTGCTGATAAGGGGGGCCAATAAAAGCAGCCGTGCAGCAGTGTAAACACGTCTGCCTCGGCGCAAAGCGGCCCTTATTCTGTGGATTTACATAAAAGCTCCCATCAGCCGGCCCACTCATTACCATGTTTTATATTCCCCCGCTCTCAGAAAGCATCATGGCAAAGTAGCTCCATCCCTCCCCTTCAACAGGGAAGTGAAGCAGCTTCTCGGAGCAGGTGTCAGCAGCCGAAAGCCAGAGAGAAAGAAAGGAACTTTATTCTGACTTTCTTTTTGGTCTTTTCCCCGCGATCCTCCCTTTCAACCCTCGGCTCCAGCGCGCACAGCAGGCCTATGTGGTGTTTTTAATGTTCTTTAAAATGGTGTCGAAACTGACATCCTTGCAGCAGGAGCTCCTTAACGCCCTGCTGGACTCAGGAGTTACCAAAGATGATCTGATCCAGGCCTTAGACGACCTGGACCCCAGCCCACCGAACTTTGGAGTAAAACTGGAGAACTTGCCCATGTCGCCTCAGAGCGGCAAGATGAACGGAGGGGACGCAGATACGAAGCCCGTTTTCATCACTCTCACCAACGGCCACAGCAAGGGCAAGCTGTCCGGCGACGAGGGCTCCGAGGACGGGGACGACTACGACACCCCGCCGATACTAAAGGAGCTCCAATCGCTCAACACGGAGGAGGCCGCGGAGCAGAGGGCGGAGGTGGAGCGCATGTTGGCGTAAGTTCTCCTGACAAATTTCTCTCTTCAATAAGTTTATATTATTTTTTTGAAATTGTATTTTTTTTTATGGCAGACGAGAAAAGCAAGACGAGAAGACAAGAAAGTGAAAATTTGCGCATATGCTCGCTTATTTTTATCCTTCTGAGCTCGCCTAATGTGCTCTTAATTTAGAAGTTTACGCCTTTTTAAAATCAGGTTTTTAACATGTTAAAAAAAATCATAATAATAATAGGCATTAATATCCCTAAAACACTTTTCAGGCTTTGTTTACAATTTTAAAATAACCCGCCACGATTAGGTTTTCACTTTCTGGTTACTAATTATCCACACGGATTATTATTTCTTTACCTTTGCAAAATATCAGCTGAACTTACTTCTATTTATTATTAACTATAGCTACTCCACCTCTCGACGATAAAAACGCCGGGCGCACGGACTCCACCAAAAGAAAGTAACGACACAACTTAAGTTATTATTATTATTATTATTATTATTATGATTATTATGATTATTATATTTAAATTAATTTGACTGTGAATGTTTTTTTTTGTTTTCCGTTTCTTCCTCTGTCTGTAAACCCCTCTCACGGAAAAATAATATCCCATCACGAAGCCATTTCTTTCTAATTATCTCCGCTCAAACCACTCATCGTCGTAGAACTAATATTTGAGGCTCTATCATCCACTAACAGCACCGGAAGAATATCAAAACGAACCCACGTGTAGTTAAGTTATTATTAATTTTATTCTATAAATCATCAACTGAAAGATACACAGTGGCGTGTGATTAGAGTGAATGGAGATCTGGTTATTCATTGTCAAAAGTTATAAACTAACATCTCCCACTTAACCCGCAGACTTAGATGTAGGCCTCCACATTCTCCAAAACAAACAGACGTGCGCAGATTTGCAATAATTGCCGATGTCCGAGTGTCTGGGCCTGTTAATGTCTGATTGCACGGTAAGGCTCAATTTCCACTCGTCTTTGTTTTTTTTTAAACATACGCGTTGACACCGCTGCAACAAAAATTAACCAGAATATAAAGGTATAGTTTTACCACGTAAGAACTTCTCTATTTTTAAACTTAAAATTTAAAGTTGAATTTATATATGATATAAATTCCATACAACTTAAATATATATATATATACGTATATATATTTTAAATCACTTAACTGAGTTTTCCTTAAGGTTAACTTTTAATTTTAGGGCCTAATATCTGACTGTAATCTAAGGTTTAATTATCATCTTAAGAAATTCTGCATTTTTAAATTTGTACAGACTACCCTGCTGTTTGTGGTATACTAAATTATGTCTTGTTTTATTTTTTTATTTTATACTTTGAGTAGATCAGATATTTAAAGTTAAGACAGCCTATGTAAAGTGTGTTTTATGGTTTTAATTTCGATTTTTACTCTTTCTATATTAAATCGAAGAGTTTAGGTAACAAATGCTGCTTAAATCTACTCTGAGCTGAACTAACCTTTGGAAATATTTACAGCTCACCGAGCGGGCTGGAATGATAAATGGGTTGTCTGTGTGGAGACTCTTTATCTTTACAAACCCCTTAAACTCCAGGCTTTGAAAACAGGGAAACTAAAAGGAGGGAACAAGTTCATGAGTAGTTGTTTCACTTTTGCATTTACTTTAAATGTGAACAAGCATCTTTTAAAACCATTTCCGTATCTGAAATGATACAATCTCACATGAACTAGTGATTTAATAGCATGACTTTTCCAGAACTCTTTATTTGAGCCTTAAAGTTTGAGTAAATGGTGGATTTTCTTTTCATAACTTTCCCCTGAACGCTGCACGTACTTGAGTGGTGGAATGAACCATGTTTTCTGCCCCTGTTGTTCTAACTGAACGCAGAGAGGATCCATGGCGTGCTGCCCGCATGATCAAAGGTTACATGCAGCAGCACAACATCCCCCAACGCGAGGTGGTGGACATCACGGGGCTGAACCAGTCTCACCTTTCCCAGCACCTCAACAAAGGCACGCCCATGAAAACACAGAAGCGAGCGGCCCTTTACACCTGGTATGTCAGGAAACAGCGGGAAATTCTACGACGTAAGTTAATATTTGAGTTTCTCACAGCTTGGCCACAGCCTGAAATGTTTAGCTGATTAGATTGAAATTTTTCATTATGCATCAAAAGTGAAAATGCATCTAATTTATACATTCAAAGTGCCAAACTTTGTATAAGAAAACATTTTGATATCAGCGTTATTGAACATGCCTCTTCTTATTTTGCAGAGTTCAACCAGGCAGCTCATGGTCCTGGCAGCAGTATGGCTGACAAAGGAAATCCAGATCAGGGTTATTATTTTGCAGAGTTCAATCCATCCGGTCAGGGCATGGGTCAGCCCGGCGAAGAGGTGGGCATCGAACCCTCCTGTAAGAAAATGAGGCGCAACCGCTTCAAATGGGGGCCTGCGTCCCAGCAAATCCTGTACCAAGCCTACGAGCGGCAGAAAAACCCCAGCAAGGAGGAGCGGGAGGCTTTGGTGGAGGAGTGTAACAGGTAGACACACACGAGGCCAGTTTTGGCACAAAAATGCTGCCCGTGCGGCACTACCACCACATTCTCACCTGGTGTTGTTCCCTGCAGAGCTGAGTGTCTTCAGAGAGGTGTCTCCCCCTCCAAAGCTCAAGGCCTCGGCTCAAATCTGGTCACAGAAGTGCGAGTCTACAACTGGTTCGCCAACCGACGTAAAGAGGAAGCCTTCAGGCAGAAGTTGGCCATGGATGCAATCACTGCTCCGAGCCACGGCATCAACCCTCTGCTGTCACACGGCTCACCACATCATCCCCAGGCCAGCGCTTCACCTCCAAGTAAGATGTCAAGTGGTGTTGCTTTGCAAGCGGTTCAGCAGATTATACGTGCTAACATCAGCCTATGGGAGACTTTAAAGGTGACGGTGGTGCAAAAGGTGCATGATTTCATTTTCTTTGGTGTAAAACTACTGTAAGGAAAGCACAGAGGCTCACAGCTGATGTGATCAGAGTGGCAGAGAAAGACAGGACAAGTGATCAATGAGCGTGAGTGAGTGAGCTGAGCGAGTGGTATTGTTATTCTGATCTTTGAAAACACTGAGAACAATCCACATTGTACCTGCAATCTCCACTCCAAAGTCAGCATGGAGAGGCATGACACAAAGGGCAGCAACCCCGTGACAGACCAGGGTCAGGCCAGGGTCAGGGAAGGGGGAACAGACATCACCTCGACGTAACACCTTCATTTCCACATTTCCTCCTTCCATCGAGGTTTCTAAGGACTCGCAGAGTTGCCAAAACAAGGAGAAGGCTGTGGACTGTTGCTCTGACCATTTCACCTTGCCTTGATGTTTGCATTCAAACTAATTAGTATTGACTGAGTTTACCTAGTGTATACTACATAAAAACAAAGCAGATAGGGCTCACAGAGCATTATCCCCATGCCATCACTCACCCTCCATAAATCTGTGTGTTCAGAGACTCACTCAGAGCCCATTGTTATCCTCTTGTGTTCGAACACGAGTCCAGCTTTGAAGGGGAAACTAATGGTTTGCTTTGTCTTGCTCTTTTACCTTTCCATAAACTGGTCCCACTTGTGGATTGTCTATTTGCTGAAAGTTTTTTTGTCTCCTTGTTCTTGTTGAGAACATCTGAGCCGGCCTGGATATCAGGACGCAAAGAAAGAAGTTTCTTTGCGTCCTGAAGAAGGTTTGGTGCATGGCGGAAAGCACTTTGTTTCACCAAAATCTCTCCGCTGGCTGCTTACAAGGTGTCCTGCTGGCATCATGCCGACAGCATCAGCTGTTTTTCAGTGTCATCCCCTGACCTGACAATAATATCCCAGCAGGGCACCTCATTGCGTTGCTAGGGCACGGCCTGTATTATGCATGCTTAATGGACAATTAAAATCCTTTGCTGCTACATCTCCCAGGCCTTTGATAAGGGGCTCCTCTGATTCTACTCTCTATACTCTGCTCCAGCAGGAGGTCCCATTGTCTGTGGTGTATTAGAAGACTGCAGTCACTGTAACCTAGGTTCATTTATCTCTGCTGGGCCTGGAGGAGGACTGAATTTAAAGCCCCCCCTCCTCACCTTCATGGACATTAGTATAGTTGCTGAGGCTGGTCGCAGACTTGGAGCAGCAGGAGCTGTCCACTGTGGTATTGGCTCTTTTCTGGCCAGACAGGACTGATGACCCCTTCTTCGCCTATAGAGAAAGCTGGTAACCCCCCCCCCCCCCTTAAACTGCCGCCACACCTTCAGTCTTACAAGGGAGGTCACTTCTGGGTCATTTCAAAGGACCTCCTCTTAGTCAGGGAGTTTTTATTGATTTTGCTTTGGTTCGCTGATCAGTTGGTCACAACTGGATAGACAGTCAAACAGTGTGACGTGCAGTTTTGGTGGTGACCTTTTTAGGAAATGAAACTTATCTTTCAAGCAGGTTGCTTACAGTATTTTATAGCAGTCGTCTGTGTTGTCCCGTGTAATAAGCGCCTAATATTCATCCACTGATGTTTACTGAACTTATCAAAAGCATCTCATTTAGCAGTTATCCTTTAAAGTAGAAGCTCCTCAAACAAATTTATAGGTATCATTAACATGGTATGGTTATCAATCAGCATTTTCTTGGCCAAAGAAAAAATAAAAATGAAAGAAAATCATTCAAAAATCATAATTTTTGTATAAAGTTCTGTTTACAAGTTTTACAAGATGATTTTTTAAAGCTGAGGCTGAATCTACAAAATCCTGATGTCTTCTGTATACCCTTTCACAATGAAGCTAAAGTAACAGTGAGCTACTATTAGTTTCATCAACAAAACTGGGATTTTTCAGCATGAAAGTTACTTTTACTCGTTATGCAAAAAGTAATTTTTATCAGCAGGAGCAGTCAGTATCTGCATAGCTCCACCAAGGCTTAAAATTCCCTCCACAAACTGAGTTCCTGGATCCAGAACGATATCTGGATTGTATTAGATTGTAATAGATTCTAAAGACGCTCAAAAATGGTGGCTTTAAATTGTTCTATTTTACTTTGATAGGAATATGTAAAAGCAATCTTACATAAATTCAGATTTCGATGGACAAAAGCAAATCACGTGTACGTTAGTCCAAGCTGCTAAAACATTCATGTCATTTATTGAGTTATTCTGCTAACAAGCAGACAAACAAATTGGACCAATCACGTAACCTGGTTTGTGAAGATAATGTTTGTCTTTTTCTTAAGCAGGAATCTGAATAGACAACTTTTGCTTGTGATGGAGTGTTTTAGATTGATGGTAATTTGACAGCTGAAGTCGTCATGAAACTAAATCGCGCTGTGTAAGCTGAACTGTGTCGTTCTGCACGTTACCAAACTAGCAAACTCAGAAGTTCCAGATCAGATACAGTAGCATCCGTGGGTTGTGTTGCTTTCTGTAACCTCAGGCTAGCTTAAAACAGGGACACACACACAGAGAAGGAATGGCCTAGCTCTGCACTTTCCAGTGCTCCCAGAGTGCTACAAAGAGGAGACTGGCTACGTCCTGCAGAGACCCAGGAGGTCTGTCATATTCAGCGGCACTACAATGAGCACTGCCTGGGGTTGGGGAGGCAGGCTTTGATATTACATGGGTCACACAGGGAGCTAGAGGCTTTTAAACCTGCTGAAGGTCCATGCTACCACTCCCATCCTGAAGTTCTCGCCCTCCCCCTGCTCTCAAAGAGCAAGTTGCAGTTTTTTTTTCTTGACTGTGCCATCAAAAAGACTAGAAACCCTAGTTTCTAACTTTAGTTTGTGGAAGTCTGAGCTTCCCTGCAGCTTAAATTACTGCAGAAGCCAAAGAAACAAAACTCTCCTGAATAGCATCCTTTAAGAGGTGGCCCAGCTCCGAGATAACTGACTTTTTATGAGTCCTCCTCTATTGTGTGGCAATGGGGGTCATGAGTCCAATGGAGTGCTTTATTGTTCTGTGGCAGTGTTTACAAGGCACGGCGGGGTGTTGTGGGGTTGATAGTATGTTGCAGGACACAATATGATGTCTGTTGGCTGTACAAAATGGAGGACAGGTACTTTAGAGGATGAAATATGACAGCAGCTTTGAAGTAGCTGCATTTTAACTATCCGTATTCAAAGCAATAGCTCAGCATTATCAGATGTGCTTGCATGGAATATGTTTGCTTTACTGGCGATAGTTAAATGAAAAGATTGCTATTACTCGCATATCTCTTAAATGAGAAGCTTAACAAGAGTTCGTTTTTTAAAAGACATACTTGGAGCAGGAATGAAAAACTTTAAAATCAGCATCTAGAAGTTCTGGAAGCTCACCCAGTAACAGGTTATCAGATTTCCTAAACCTGTACAAAGACAGATTTGGGCAGAAATGGCACCTCATGCAAGATTGTTATGGTTACAGCTGTAGATGCATTGATGAAGATGGTGCTGTAAACTACAGAGATTTCATGATTAGTGGTTTTGGCAAAATCTCATTTGAAGCAAACTAAACTATACGATTTGCACAGCAACACCTAGAAATCGATGTCCCTCTCATTGCTCACCTATTGTGTCGAAGCCTCTCCCTCTTTTTATCTCGAAATGTGTGCATATCAATACTTCCGACTTCTGCAGGGCGTTCCGGCTGTCACACCTGGGTCAGGGACGTGGGACTTGGGGAAGATGATGTTGATCTTAGTGCAAACAGCGTCTGTCTCTGGACTGTCACTGAGGGAGGGAGGCACTGTGTGACAGTGCGAGGTTGAGACCACAGGATAAGAATGTGTTTGGCATTGCTTGTAATTGTGTAATGTTTACTCTGTTGATATCAGAGGGAGGCCTGCATCAGCAAACATACATTTGATTGTCAGTTGGGAGGTGGAGCATTCCTATGGGCCTCCAGTGAGAGACAGAAAGTAGTCTAGACAGGGGATTAAGTGATGTCATTAAATTTATTCTCATCAATTCACTGTGAATCTCTTTAAACTGTTTGAAATATAATAAAAACTTGAAAGTTTGGAATGTGGACTGTAACTAGGCTCCCAGTTTTATAAGACACTTATTATTCTCATTTCAGTTCCATTTTTATTTACTCTATGGCAGTTTCTTAGTATGATTACCAGTTGAAAAAAATTCATTATTTATCATTCTGAGTTTGCATGCTGGGCTTTGGACTAGAGCCTCTCATACAAGCTGTTTTAGTCTCATCTCCTTTAGGCCAGCCTCCAACTTTCTTGTGATTGGCTGCCACTTGCAAACAGAAGGATACATCTGCAATAGGGGGATTTGAGAAGACTGGCTTAACTAATCTGACTAATCTTAACTAAGTAATGGATTATCAGAGACTGAAACAGACACCCAATAGAAATGGCTAAATTATTGAAATGGAATTTTGAAAACAAAACAAAACAAAACAAACAAAAACAAAAACAGCAAATCAACACAATGGCTAGTAATTGAAAATGTTAGCTAGTGGTATAAATAAGCAAATTAATATTTAACTAAAACGTCTCAATAAAAAGCTTGTATATAGTTAACTAAAAATATGAATAAAAAATTGGATATCTTGATTGAATCTGCAGATTGTTCATTAGATAATAGTTTGGGTAAATAAACAAGAAGGTTTTAGCTGATAGAATAGATAAACAAAAATGTTAACTAATGATTACTAATCGGTTAATTGACAGCAGAGATGAATAAATAGAAATATTAGGTAAAACTGATGATAAGGAAATTTTAATGTTTAGCTAATATATATAAAAGGGGGATATAAAGGATTAACAGTACAGGTAACAGTTTAAATTGCTAGCTAAAATTATGCTGTAGGTAAACAAATAAAATAATTAAGTAATAGTATTGATAAATAAAGCCCCAGTATTGAGTACCCAAGTTAAATAGATAGCACAAACACAAAACTTCAAAGAAAAAGCTGGAAAAGAAAAAGAAAAAAGAAAAAGTCTATTTAGTATTGACATGCTAATATTTCCGCCATTGGGCCTTAAATTCATGCTAGTGCTGCCTATTACACTAGAGTTATATGATTTAGGTTTAGCACCATGCATAAATGTGCTGAATCTGTGCTGCTCGTATTTAGCGAGTGAAACAAATAAAACGCTTAGGTGGAATCACATAACAGAAAGTTTAAATAGCTAGCAAAAATACAAATAAAATTTGGATGCTTTGGGTTGAAAGTACAGATAACAGCTGAAATTGTTAACTAATAGCACAGACAAACAAATTAAAATAACAATTTAAGTATCTGGTAACAAATATTAATAACATTGGAATATTATTTGTTTAAAGTACAGCTAGCAGTTAAAATTATTAAAATTGTTAAAAGTAGATAAAATAGTTGGATAATAATATAGATCAAACTCCAGTTTTGAGTACCTAAAGGCATCTAAATAGCACTAATAGCACAAAACTTTAGATAAATAGCTGACAAATCTTTATTTTAGCAATTTATTTTTGTTATGCCATTAAAAATGCTAATGTTTTGGCTTTGCAACCATCATTACAGTTTTGTACTAGTGTTACTAATTATGGATTTTGATTTAGCACCATTTACTGAGAAGGCACATCCTCTTCAAAGACTGAAACAAATAAGATTCTTGGCTGGAAATACACAATGAAGAAGTTTAAATATCTAGGTAAAAATGTGAATAAAAACAGGTATTTTTGTACAAAGTACAAAAAAGTACAGATAACAATTGAAATTACTGGATAATAGTATAGATAAACAAATATAAATGTTAGTTAGAAATAGATTGCTGATATATTGCTAGCTACAAATATGAATAAAAATGGGATTAGTAACAGTCTGGCTAACAGTTGGTAGCTAAATACACTGGAATAAAAGCTGAAGATATTTAATATATTAGCTAACACATCGAAAAACCCTTTTAATAAGGTCCTAAACATAATGCATAACTATTAAGTGAAACAGTAGCCTAAAGTAGTGGAGGAAAGGTTAAAGTAATGTTAACATTAGAGTCTAAATGATATACTTTTGAGACAATTCATTAAGTACAGCTGCCATTACTCTTAATCACAGTTATTAAAATACCTTGGGCCAAATATAATGCTCTATACGGTGAAAAATAAAAAACACTAGCTACAACCTTTGTTTAAACTGAATATCTTTTCGTAACCCTGACGTAACACGAACATCATTGGTAATGTTTGTATGCTGGTCACAGAGTCTGATGGGAGTCCTGCTTATGTGAGTGCATGTACACAGTGAATGGCCTTGGCTAAGCTGCTCAGATAGCAGCAGTGGACGGGTCACTGTCTTTGTTTGCTCAGTCCTCCCCTATCCGAGTCAAAGAGCAGGTGAGTGTGGTGGGTTGGAGTGACAGCGTCACTGCTCAGCACAGATGAGCCAATGCTCTTCACTGCCCTATATACCTGCAATAGTTGCAGCACACAGCGCCCGTGAGCCAAGACAAGTTAAGTTAACCTGCTCTCTCTCTGGTTCTCTCTCTCTCTCTCTGGTTCTCTCTCTCTCGCAGTGAGATACGGGCAAGTTCCCAGTGAGGTCACCTCCTCCTCGGCCATCAGTCACCACAGTAGCAACGCGATGGCGACCAGCCAGTCAGTGCTCCAGCAGGTGTCTCCGGGAGGACTGGACCACAGCCACAGTCTGCTGTCACCCGACGCCAAGATGGTGAGTGAACACACCTGGGCCCTGCTGGCCTCAGATTAGATAAGAACCTGCCTGCGTTTAGCATAAACGTACAAAGTAGGTTCCTGAACCTCCTCTCCCATGGACGTGCTGGCAAGAGCCAACAATTAGCACATTGTCCTGCTGTGTTTGGAAGGTGGAGCCACGGTGGCAGCCTGTGGCTGTACTAGCAGGCAGCCATCACCAAAGTGCACCAGGCATGTTCATCTCTCAGCCAATAAACCTGACAAAGGAACATTCTGTTCCTATTGATTAAATGCCTCACAAAGAGGAGCCAAAGGTGGAGTCTTGCTTGTTCTGCCATAGCAATGACGCCAACATTTGATCATGCCCGATACTTTTTTTCTGCATCTACTTCTCCCCTTTTCCCTAGTCCAATATTTGATCAGTGACCAGGAAACCTGTGCATACTATCATAGCGTCTGTACAAGTACTTTTGAAAAATGTGCAATGTGCTAATGTCAAAATACAGCATTATTCAAATCACCATGAATTACAGTATCCATGCGTTTGAACTGTTTATTTTGTTTGGAAACTGGGAAAATATTAGTCATGCAGCACAGTTTACCTCTGCCCTGCATTATGTGAAATGAGGGCAGGCATTGTAGTGTGCGTCAGGTCAGAGCTGTCAGTTGTTTTATGCAGATGTGAGTCGGGCCAAGTTCTCCTCTGTGGGCAGGAGGCTGTAGTCAAATAAACGCAGCCCCACTGAGGGGGAGGATCCAGATAAAGATTACTGTAAATGTTGGGTGAAGCATTTGTATGAAGCCACAAGCGCGGAGAATGTGCAACGCCAACTCGCGCAGCCTTCTCTGCGACATTTTATTATGATTTTTTTTTCCTTGGAATTTTTTTTCTTTATCAGTATGTGCTTGTGTGTGATGGGAATTACGCAACTGTGGTGTCGTACAAAAGAATCCGAACTGAGTCAACATTTATGTCTGTTGTTTGTCTAACTGCCAACATCTCTTTCACTTTGAACATGAATTTATGTGAATTTACATAGCCAGTACTCTGATAACTCTGAGTGTAGTACTCAGCTAAAAACAAATAGTACCGCTATAAAACTGTACTGTAATTTTATTTCCATGATCTCTTTACAGATTTCAGGTTCAGGTGGAGGCCTTCCTCCGGTCAGCACACTCACAAACATCCACAGTTCCCATCACAGCCATCAGCAGACGCAGAACCTCATCATGCCTCTGTCTGGAGTCATGGCCATAGCACAAAGTATGTCTAGCATACATCAATACAAATTTTCGCTTGTTCTAAAGGCACGTGGTGACTGACATCTTACTTGGGTGTCACCAGGTTTAAACACATCGCAGTCTCAGACGGTGCCGGTGATCAACAGCGTGGCGGGAAGTCTTGCAGCGCTCCAGCCGGTGCAGTTTTCCCAGCAGCTCCACAGCCCTCATCAGCAGAGCCTGATGCAGCAGAGTCCGAGCCACATGAGCCAGCAGCCGTTCATGGCCTCCGTCACACACTCACACAGTCAGTAACACATTTTGATTGTTGTTGTCAGTCCAGTAGGCACTAGTATTCATTTTTAACAAGTCTTTGGAGGTTCCTAACATTAGCTTTTAGGCCTTGTGTTAAAACAAACCACAACTTCTAACCAGACAGTTTTAATGTGTTTATTTAGACATAAAAAAAAACTTTGATGTGATTTGAAGCTTTAATGGGGAGGAGCTCAGAGTAATCCAGCCTAAAACAACACCACATCAGCCACCATGCTTCCATCTGGTCTGATTTCCCCCTCAAAGTCAGTTTTTGTGGTTTAAAGCAAAGAGTTCCCACCCTGACTCTTAATAACTAAAGCACAAATGAAAGTGGAAGAAGATAGTTTGTAAATGTTGCTGAATATAATATTACACACCAGGGATGCAGCTTCCTCTCTGCAGCTGTAGATCAGCTCTTAACCTCAATAAATATTTTCTTGTCGCTGTTATGGAAGTGTAATAATCTATTCTGTCTCCCTTTTCAGTGTATCCACACAAACAAGAACCCCCGCAATATTCCCACCCGTCACGTTTCTCCTCAGCCATGGTGGTCACAGACGCCAACAGCCCCCTCAGCTCCATATCCTCGAGCAAGACGGTGAGACTTTAACCCCGTGCCACAAACAGCTACAGTTAGACGCACCTTCTGACCGCTTCCCCTACCCGCCGATGATGATTTCAGTTCGAGTAATTACGGGGACATTTGCATGAGAATCACCGTTCAATTTGCATTTTACACTGTAATTCTTTGCAACTGTCGTGTTTCCCTGCTGATGCACAAAAAAAAAGAAAAATCCTTCTCACCTTACTCTGACTGAGAGAAACAGCACCATCAAAGCTCGCTGCAACAGCAGGAACTAGATCACAGCAGGGAGAAGTGTGTGTGTTATGACGGTGTGCTGACTTGTTTGATTCCTGTCACATTAGGACGCTCCTGTAAACAAGATGGTGCAACTTGGGGGTCTCTCCTGGGTAAATACAATTTTATTAGTTCAGTCATGCAGTTTACATGAGTGAAATTATCAAACTCAAACACACATCTAATCACTTAGGACAGTTGTGGCTGTGCACGCTGATCCCTTTGCTTTCTGTTTACGGCTGATGTTCAAACGCTTTCATTAGGAGAGACGGATGTATGGATAGGACACTCCTCAGAATTCCTATTTCCTCTTAAACAGCTGTCTAATCAATCACATGTTCCCTCAGCCTGAACGCCTCTTGATTAATGCTCCCTATTTTCACTTTCCTCTACCCGACGAGACTTACCTCTGCGATCAGGAAATGAGACCTGTTAATCAAAGTTCTCAACCCCTGTGTCCTGCGGCTTTCCTCCATGCTACAGTGAGGCTGGAGATGAGATGGGCCGGGTGAGGGGGCGGCGGCTTTTTTTTTCTCCTTTTTTTTTTTCTAATTACATCTCTTCCTCTTTCCTACTTCTCCCTGCTCTCGGTGATCGCTCTAGCCTGAAATGTTGTCCACGGTGCTTTCACACACTCAATTTCCCACGCTGAGACAGAGTGATCGTACCGTGAGCTGCTACTGCCAGACTGATGGCTGCAGGGGAGGATAGCTGAGAACGCTGTGTATCCTGTGAGCAGCAAATAACAAAAACTCCTCTAACTTATGTGTTACTGCCTCCTTAAAACTGACTAAAAATAGATGTTGTCACCTGTAGTCGTAGGTCCTTTATTTAACTAAAAGCACTAAAACCATAATGTAAAAATGGTTCCAGAGGGCTTGCTCAAACTTTTTTATTACCTAATATGCACAACCTATATGGAGATCCCTTTTGTCGGTGAAACCATCTGTAATATTTTAGTTTTTGTGAGTTGAACACAACATATTAGCCAAGAAAAAAGATATTTATTCTTTATTAATGATATCATGGATCTGTATGCTCAGATTATTGTTATTGTTTGATAGGGATTTATCTATTTATGGTCTGAATTAATACATTAATCATGTAGCCAAATGCAGTTTTATTAGACTGCATCAAATGGACAAAATATTTAATTTTATATAAGAATTTTGTGAAAATTCACGTCTTGATATCCTTTGCTTTTTTTCTCTACCGGATTATAGCAGGTTATTTTTGTAAAAATGAGGCTGTAGCTGTACTTTGTCATAATATTGATAACATATCAATGCATTTTTGGGTAAAATGTTAACCATAAAGGAAGGGAAGTATAAAGTAGCATAAAATTACAGACACGGTGCACATATACTCGGTTATTTTACACCACTTCTTTTTTATTTAGTGACCTGTTAGCTCCAAAGCTTTCCGAGGTATTTTCTTATCAGGACTTTATTTGGATGGGTTTGCCTTCTTGTCGTGACACCAGCATGCTCAGGCTTTATAACACTTGCTGTTTACCAACCTTTCATTATACCTGAGTCTGCTTCGAACTCGCCTCTGCTCAGAGAGCCGCCGTCTAATGACTCAGGTCTTGGCTGCGTGTCAGCTTTATCAGGTGACGCTGTTTGCTGGCCGGGGGGTCACACCGGGGTCAGCTGCCTCCACCCCTGGAGAGGCAGGTGAAAAATAAATTCCACAAACAGTCTAGAGAGCGTTTCAATGGAAACGGCTTTTCAGAGTTAGGAGAAGAGGGATGAGGAATGTATTTGGTCAGGTGTGGCACATCAAGGTGGATGGCTGCAGGAAGTATTCACTGAAGTAAAAGTAGAAATGTGACACTGCACAAGTAAAAGTCTTGCATTTTCAGTCTTAGCTGATAAAAGAAATTTGTTCAATTGATTCATCTGTATTTTGAAGATCCAGTAAAGGCTAAGCTAACTGGGCAAAGTTGTCTTAATTGATTACTGATGTCAACGTATGCGAGAAACCATTCCGCCTTAAAAATTTGCTGGCAGCTGCTGCTAACCTTTGAACGTTGCAGTGAATTCAGTATTTTTAGCACTTCAGCCAGTAGTTTTTGAAACAGGCACAAGATTAAAAGTGAACTAAAACCAGCCCAGATGATGATGATAACGTGACAGTTGCTCTTTCTCACTCATTCACATGAATTAAATAGTTGATAGCCTTTATTTACCTCAGCTGCTAAAGGTAACTGGCCTTGTCCTCTGTTTGATCAGGATAACCGGTCACGAGTACCGCTGCTCCTCTCCCCTCTTGCTGAAATTGCCGTAGAATGCTCTTTTAATAACACGTCTGCTTTAAATTAACAGCCATCAGCTCTCTTTTTGTTTTGTTTTTTTAAGAATTAAGCCCTCATTTCTTGAAAAGGCTTTTATTTTGAAATGTGAAGGAAAGTTTGTGAAGAAATATGAATACTGACCCTCTGACAGCTGGTTACTTATTCGGGTGGTATTCTACATAGCAGAGAATAAGTGAAGGACAAACCATCGCACAGGAGAGAGAGAAGATCAGCAGCTCATGGTACTGGTCAGATTGGAGCCGAGGCTGGAGATAGAGTTGACTTTATGAAGCGTTTCTGCTCTTTGACAAATAGCAGTACACTGCTGTTCCTTAGGTTTGTAAGGAATGAAGCCCTGGCTGATTGAATCCATGTTTTTGATAGACTGCATGGCTTTGAATGCTTTTTTGGCTCACAATTAGCTTCATATATTTTGTAGCACATGAAAAACACCATATCTGCATGTTAACAAGGTTAAGAACTGAAAATCTACACCTGAGGGTGCCAACGTGCTAAAGATGTCTTTCCACTGCCCCCAAATGACTAAAATATCATCTATGGCAGCTTTGTCATTGACTGGTTCTGTTCTATCATTATAATTTGGTATTTGTGGTCACTTCATTATGCTGGGGTATATTAAAAAATAAATGCACATTTATTCTATATATTTGAGACATCAGGTACATGAAATGTTCCCTTTATCAGGGAGATCCGTGCCGTCTAATTCAACCACGATCGTGCTTCTTTCATTTTTTTAAGCTTATCCATAATCAGCCATTCACCCCATTAACATATAGAAAAGGGTCAGAATGACAGGAATTCACTGTAGTCCATCATCACAGTTGTGTGTCTGTATATGTAAATTACTGGACAGATTGTATTTATTGTTTTATGAAACACAGCCTTGCTTCGTCTGACATTTCTCTCCTCCTCCTCCTCCACAGTGTCCTCTTCAAGCTTGGTGAGAGCGTCCACCTGACTTCCTCGGTGCCCGGCAACCAGAGCGCATTTTTCCACCCTCTCATCGCGGTGACCATGACAACTCCTAATAACCCGCAACAGCGTGCCGGATGATGAGTCAGTCAACAGACGCAGAGGAGTGACGACGGCGGGCACGGCGGTGGAAATGAGAAATGGGGACAGTGGGAAAAAAACAAACAAAAAAAAAAACCCCCAACTCACCTGCACCTGAAAGGGAGGAGCCTGGATTTCCCTCTGTGGCACACAAATGATCAACAAGGATGTATGATTTTAACCAAATCTTTTGAAAACAGTGTTCAGTTTTCCATCCTCCCGTCTCTCTCTCTCTTTTTTTTAACAATTTGCAGTCATCCTCTGTTGTGACATTACCAAGGAACAAAAATCGGGCACTAAAAACTGCTCACAAACCAGACTGAAGGCTCTGCGATGACTTTAACTGTGATCTAAGGTGTGGAAATACAAAGTCACGCTGGCACTAAGGGACAGAGACACTGATCTGCTTGTGTGCAGGCCGAGGTAGGACTGGGCTGAAAGCCTTGCACGTGAGCAGACTACGTGACAATCACAATAACCTTTATTGATCTTGCATTTGACATTCTAAAAGAGTCTTCCATGTTATTCTTTCACACTCGGTTTACTGTACTAGCAGTAGTGCAAAGGATGAATGCCTGTTCGTCATTCCCAGTTGTTCAGTGTGTATACTGTGATTGAAAAAGACTTTGACAATCTTGAAAGGACTATGCAATGCGTCTGTAGGTGTATGCAATGCTTTGTATAACTGGATTCTGCACAAAACTCCACACACTTGTACACTATCAGTGAAATCACCAACAGCTGTTGTTGTTAAAGCTGCCTGTAAATAAAAGAAAAGCACATGGGTGTAAGAGTGACAAAATATGCCAAAGGATAAGAGCTTTGATTGCAGCTGCGTGTCTCATAAGCTACTTGGCCATATTTGTAATCTTGGCCTTGCCTCAGTCGTCGAGGGGAGGACTGAGTCACTGACTCTAAATGTGTCCCTTCCCCTTCAGGAAACCTCTGACTGTTGTTTGCACATAGATTCAGGTGAATTTCAGGAATGGGACCCGCCCTCCCTTTATCTCTCCCACGTCCTTCTTCAATCCGAAATAGTACAAATATTGTTATTAACTCCTCATCATAAAATATATATCGCAGGATCTCCCCCTCCCCTTGAGTAGAATGATAATAATGTCAAGTATTCAGAAACAAAACAAACATAAAAGTCGGACAATGTTGTGACAGGAACGGCTCTAATCATTGCAGGATTCCAGAAAGGCTGAGAAATGTCGGGGAGAGGAGCAGCTGCTGTGGGTACAGACGCCCACGCTAACAGTATTAAGGTGTGTTCAGAGAGATACCAAAGTGGGGTTCACGCAAGTTTGATATCCCTCCCTCCAGCATCCTTCTTTCCCCCTCTCTCATAGGTGGATACCTCTGTGTCACCTCTTACTCAGTCATACCATTTATTTTGTGTGCCAAAATTCCAAAATCTTGCTTTTGCTCTCTGTCTGAACACACGGTCGCAGGCTCATTAGCTGGACGATAGTGATACCAAATTTAGCACCAACCGTGAGTTTTCTTCTCACTTTAAGAACCCGTGAGACAAAAAAGGCATTTATGCAAACACAGCTGGCATGTAAGACGTGGCAGATCCAGTCTCCTGTTCAATATTAGGTCATAATATTGTTATTATTATGTCATTGGTTTGTGACTGTTATAGGCATATTTACTGCCATCTGATCAGAAGGCACTCGTACTTGTGTGACAGGACATGATTTTCTTTTCCTCCTAATGTATTATTTTTGTATAAAATCGAAATCAATCTTAAATCATTATTTATACTTTGTGAGAAAATATTGGTATTTCAAGTAAAATGTGTTCTTTTTTTCAAACTGACCATGTGTTTGTCGTCATTTTGATTCACAGAGCTCAACAATGACACATCTATCATTTATAATCATCCATCCACCCACACTGTAACCACCCTGCCCGTTACTGTGCTAAAACTGAGCTGTAAAAGAAATGCAGCGGAGTAAAAACTACGGCGTTTAAAGTAATATGAAATTTGAAATGGGTTTCTGCCCATTCAGATGAAAAAGTGTTTTAGTGTAAGTACTGTCAGTTTATGACCCCAACAAAGATGTAGTCGTGTTGCAGTGTCATAAATCAGCCGCTTTGAAGTTCACAGATCTAAAGTGCACGTTACGCTTCCAGCAACGAGGTCGCTGAACCCTGTTGATAGCACAAATCATTTCAGACTTTACATCTTACTGACACTGAGCACACTCCAAATATAGTGGCATTACAGTTTTTGCAGAGACATCAAATCGTGGTTATTTAGGTCAGGATAGTATGATATATAAGTCAGTGCATTGCTTGAACTTTAATTTATTGTACAAGACGCTTCTATAGCTGTTATATTGCAGGGAGCATTTTGCTAGCATGCCTTGAGTTCACTTGTCTCCTGAAAGGTAACGATCACAGCGAAGTTCAGGGCAATCACCTTTATCCTGGGATGGAATTGGACCATTAAATAGTTTAATATGGATAAAAATGATGTGAATTACACTAGTGCAAAAAGTAGTCTGTCATAATTTTATTAAAAACAGGAAAACATTCATATATTCTGTATTCATCACATGCAAAGGTAAATATTTCCAGCCTTTTTGTTTTAATTTTGCTGATTGTGACTTATAGCTCATGAAAATCTGAAATCCAGTATCTCCAATTATTTGACTATTTCATTTCGAGGTAATTACTGCTCAAACAGTATAAATTCTGTGTATCTCTCACGTTAGCTGTGAACACTCAGCCACACTCCTCTTTTCAAATGAAATTCAATTTTGCATTTTATATGGAAATCAAGGCCCTGGAGTCTGGAGGAAGAGTGGAGAGGTGTTTGAGGTCCAGCCTGAGGTTTTTGCCATCTGTGCTGATTTGGTGTGTCATATCTGCTGGTGTAGGTGGTGGATGGTCCACTGTGGTTTTTAAAGTCCTAAGGCAATGCAGCCATCTACCAGGAAGTTTTAGAGCACTTAATACTTCGATCTACTCAAAAGGTTTGTGGAGATGATCATTTCTTTTTGCTGCAAGACTTACCACCTGCCTTCAGCGTCAAAACTACTGCCTCGCCTGATGCTTTGGCCCTCACACAGACTGTCTGCTAGTGTTAGGTTCGCTACTCAAAAGAAGTAATGTATTACATTTTACTTCTTACTTTTCTCAATGGTAATGCAGTATGTTACTTAATTACTCACTAAAGAAAGTAGCTTGTTGGCTACTCATTACTTAACTTTCTCATATATTGATCTGAAACGTATTGTCACAAAATTACCATTTAACAATATAAAGCTACAGGCTACAGTCCCACACAACAACACAAATCCCTATCCTAGTGAGGACACACATAGGCTCTTTCTTTTAGTTTTTATGTATCAATACAAAACCATCAACACAAAGCAAAGATGAAAACCAGCCTAGAGAGAATTCAAAGCGATCGCCACAGTGACTCTGTGCACAGGTGAAAACGGAGGCTGTGCTGGAATGCTGACTGCTCATCAGTGTTTCGTTACCTGTTGAAAATCAGCGTCCGGCTGCTGTGCTGGAATCAAGACAACGCTCAGCTTTAACATCATTGTGGTTTCTTGGCTAGCTAGCATGCTGTCTGTGCAGGTGCTTCCTGAAAGCCAAAGTTGTGTTAGCGGTATAAAGCAGTTGTTTCTGTCCTGGATGAATTTTACACTTTACCATTGCGCTCTTGTCCTTTCATGCAATATCGATATGAGTAATGTTTATACCTCCTCAAAACCTGTAGATCACGCCACCATTTTCTTCCACCCTGCACACAAACTGAAACCAGCTGATTGTAGTGCAAGCGTGCGAGAAGGAAGAAAAGTACATTTGATGGGTTTTTTTTTTAGCCTTTTCTTGTTTTTTTCATGAAGCATGTGTTTCACATTGGGATTTTTCGTCTATAAATTAGTTTTTTTATTAACTGACCTGGTCTTTTAAAGGCTATTTTTGCTTCATCGTTATAAATTGTCACGTTTTAAATTTAACTCTTTAGCAAATGATAAAGTCACCACAACTGTCTTGTTAAAAACTTTAAAATTCAAAAACGCACTATCTTGTGATTCATGCCACGAACTGTGCTTTGAGTCCCTGTGTTGACCTGCAGCCTGTATCGAGGAGCCCTGCTGGGGAAACCCTTGTAATCCACTGTTGTCGCTCCATTTGGTTTTCAATAAGACCTTTGATTCACAGATCCAGGAAGCCTCTGAAGATCTGACCATGTCTTTTTTTATTCTTTTCTCCAAAAGCTACTGAAATACCAGGAGGTGCATTTGCATCTGTTAGAGACTGAAATACAACACTAAAGTCTCTAAACATTTAAGTCAAACTCAATTCATTTGCAGGCGCTTGAATGACTGTTAGAAATGCACCAACTGATCTTATGACTACAAAGGTAATTTATATTTGTTCACTAATTAGTGGTATTTTATTGGTGCACTGATTAGGCTCATTAGCCTATGTGGTTTGCTGTAGTGTTATAGACTATGTCATCCTGACTTTGTCAGCTATTTGTCTGTACAATAGCCAGAAAAACTGTTTTAAATTGACAGTCATCATTGATTTGAAACTGATGATGTGATACCTATTATTTTTAGTGCTGCGTTAAGATTCTCCAAACATTTCAGCATGAACCAAATTAAAAAAATTCCAGGTTACATTAATAATTAAAAAGTCATTAAAAAGTATTAAGACTACCAGTTCTCCTACTACTACTTTGTACTGCTGGTAGTAGGAGTAGTATTAACATTATACAAATCTGTTTTCCTCATATTTGTTATTTTATGTACTGAGAGAGTGAGGAACAATGCATAAAGTTCACCGTAAGAAACATTTGCACAATATTGCGATTATAATTTACAGGTAACTGAATATGAAGCCAGAAATTGGAAAAATAAATGCTTCCATAATTATTGACAGGTACAATATTACCTCAATATTGTTCCCTACATGCTTAGCTGGAACTCCAGTTGCTTCCCACTGTACTTGTGCATATGCCTTCACAGTGATTTATATATACTGGACACTGACTATTACAAGCCTTCGAGTACTTACTCACTATTTTACATTTAAAACTCAAGTCAGAAGGTCTCCTTCATCATTTCATAGACTCAACCACAGGTATCTTCACATTTACAAGGCTTTTCTTACTTTACTCCCATGTTCCTTGCCTACTTACATTCATACATACTTACATTCAAAAAAGAGTGGGAAGTAATTCTTCAATCTATTTTATTCTTTATCACTTGTAGATTTGATGAACATATTTAGTTTTTTAACCTTTTTTATTTGTGTCCATGTTACCAGTTTATACAACTGCATAAGAGATTTTTGATCTCAAGAGTTATATATTATGTTGATGGTTTTAATAAGCATAAATAAAAAAAAATCTAACTATTCATGTCAAATTAAAACTTATTATCTGTCTATGCCCATGTGTTTGTATGATGGGACTCTTCCAGAGGATTCACAATAAACGTGTATTTATTTCCGGGTCATTCCATCTCAAATCAACATCGGCCTTCAGCTTTGCCAAACTTTGGTCATATATAATGATTTGTGTAAAATTTTAGCTTTATATGTCAAATAGATTTCAAAATATATGTAAACATATATATTTTAAAATGTTCCATCGACCTAGTTTCGGGGCCTTCAGGCGATGAGGCGATGTTTGAACACGAATATCTTAACTATTAAAGATGAAAGCCTAAATTTTTCAGTAATTTTTCTTCCCATCAAAGTAAATCTGGATCAGTAATTGGACACATATATATTGAAAAATGTTTGAATATTGACTTGTGGAAATATGAAAAAGAAATCCTGCACTCCTGCAAAGTCCATATTTGAGCACACACTAATAAAAAACTTCATATTGGAAAAGACAAGTAGGGACAATTTCTGAATGATATATAGCTGAATTTCACAATGCTGCAAAATAAAGCATGCAGAATACTTTTTAACTTTTAAACAAGAAAACTCTATTTTCATTCCATTTTCATCCATTGAGCATGAAGCGAGCATGTTTGAAAAAGAAAATGTCCTTAAAATCTGGTCATTTGAGGTGTAATGACTCTTACTCCTTATTTACTCTTTGTAAGGTGGCTTAACATGCCTCGTTTTTAAAGAACTACCTCTCAACCGTTCAGTTGAAAAACAAAAACCACATAATGGGAACAAAGTCAGCATATACATAATGCTAAAATTAAGATACAGTGAAGAAGATCCTCCATTAGAAATTTAAAATTGCTGTTACGCTGCGGTGGAAGCTGACCGCAGACTGAGTGTGGCAGAGGACTCGAGAGATCACCACAAGAAGCGAGTAGACACACTGGGATCAGAGGACTCGGACAAAGAGACAGAAAGTGGAAGCCGCAGAGTGAATGCAGCCGTGTGTTTAGCAGCGCCACAAGAAAGGATGCTACATCAACTCCAGCTGAGGCCCGAGGGGTTAATGGATAAGGCTACCCAGCAGGGGTCAAGGGTCAGGAGGCCACTCTGCACCAGGGCTAATTGGTCACTGCGACCAGAGTTTACGCCAACTTTTCTACGGAGAAATACATACACATGTATGGAACTGCTCTGACAGGAGTCTTCCATCAAAAGCTGTGATCAAGAAGGCCTCTGTTGTGCTGCAGCACAGTCATGGAGATCAGCCAGTAACAATCGGCAGCCTTCACCGTACATCGACACCAGTACCACCTACGGTGACAGCTAGGCCGGACTAATGACAAGATAGGTGGCTTTTGATCTGAGTCATTTATTCATCAGCTTTCTTCTGATCATGGATTTGTTTCATTTTATCGCCACCAAACGTCAGAACACATACAAAATCTTTATTAACTGTGTTCAAGAAGCCAAAGTTTCAAAACATTTGTTGAAAACAAACTGTGAGTTAAAGAAAATGATTTAAAAAATGACAATAACACTAAATAAAGCAGATCATATTTAATTCTGACTTACATTTTGGCTTTTTTGCAATTATACATCTTTCTACTCCATACAGAGTTTCATACTTTGTTAAACAAAAGTGACCTGCGTTATGTTTTAAATTGAACCCATTATTCCCAAATTACAATGAAAAAATATCATCTGTTCAAGACGATACTTACAGTTTTCAAATTTAATGCGGTCCAATTACTCCGAAACAGCTGGAAGAAATTAAAAATGTAATCCAAACAAGTGTCAGTGTCAGAGAAGTGTCAGAAAAGATAGATGGTTGGTGTTCTCTTACCATCCTTTTACATATAAGGCATTTAGAATATAAATAAATGTGTATTATTGCAGCAGCTCTGCCCTTTGACCTCTCCCGGGTTTACAGAGATGCCACAAATTCATAATAACACAAATAACACAACAATGAGTACAAACATTACAACAAAATGACAAAAACAACAATGTTAACTTTCCATATTTATGCTACAACATTAATAAATTACCAACATTAACATAGATTATAATAATTGAGAAATAAGACTAAAAAATGTCAAATTTTAGAGAGGAGAAGTCAACTTTGCAGCTGACGATCTGTTTAAATATGCATCGATGGCTTTTGTCTTTAAATTCTATCAAAAGTACAACTAATCAAATCATACAATGTTTTCAGTTCAGTAAAAAATATGTGTAGAAACAGGTCTTTTAGTGTAATAATACAATAATATACTCTTGGATATTGTCACTGCATACTGCTTTTAATTTGAGTTACAGTAACAGCTGTGTGATATTTTATCAGCCTCTCATATTCTGGGAATGTTAAATCTTCATCTAGTAAACAAAG
The DNA here is from genome assembly GCF_001858045.2 of Oreochromis niloticus. Taxonomy (NCBI): domain Eukaryota; kingdom Metazoa; phylum Chordata; class Actinopteri; order Cichliformes; family Cichlidae; genus Oreochromis; species Oreochromis niloticus. The sequence continues at coordinate 27,772,985 of NC_031979.2, forward strand.
CTGGTAAAAAAAACCCCCTGAGTATCTCAGAAAGTGTCCTTAAGTGCAGTGTTACATGTACTCAGTGGCACGGACTATGGCATGAAGGTGAGTAAGTGGTTTCAGTTAATAAAATGAAGCTTCTAAGCTGTTCAGGCGGAAGGATCGGATTTACATTTAATAATAATGATGATTTGTTGTCTTGAACCTCATCCAGCTACAGCCACCTGCTGCAGGAACTCAAGAGAACAAAGAAATACCATATAATGAATATATACAAGTACTGAACTAAATATCGGGGCCACGCTTGTTGTTACAGCCCAGGAGTGCAAGCCTGTTTTCTCCCAGTTTCCCTCTATTTGCATCTGAAAATCTGTGAGAATCCCTGGTTCAGAGGAATCCTGACAGATTGATGTTGTCATGCTGATGCTGTCACTGTCTTGATGCTGGACGGGTTAATGATTTATGGGGAATTGCGGGATGCCCCGAATGAGTCCCGGGTTAATGTTCACCTTTCTCGCCAGATCTCTGGGTGTGGGGGACTGCTCACATCCAGTCCCGATCCAACTGTCGAGGGGACTGACTGAGTGGCCGGCCTCCAGCTAAACCCGGCACACACAGCAGGGAGGAAGACCACGCTCGGGGACTGAGAAGAAGAAGAGGAGGAGAGAGGAGGCTAATGAGGCCTGATCGATCTCAGTAATGGGTCACACAGAAGCAATGAGAGCAGAACAAAAAAAATCCAAGCAGTTATAAAAAGCTCAAAGAAAAAACAACAACAACATGCTTTTCTTATTGTGTAAGCTTCACGCATGACAAAGAACATCGTGGCCCATGCAACATGCAGTGACATGCACAAGTAGGAGGTATCTTATGTCTACAATATAGAAGTTCATGTTTTATTCACCAAGTTATTCATTTCTATTTTCTCTAACTGTAATCAAACAATGAACATGTTAAACAATCAGGAGTAAAATGATGATTTGAGTCCATTACAGGACCGGCTAAAAGCATCACCAATAGATGTTTAATATTCCTTTAAATTTGACTTTCTGCACGTGTGACAGGATTTCATTAAAGTCATTTTGAATTTGAAGTCAGTTTTAGACTCATTTTTCTCACAAAGGCTTTGCATCTTTTAATAATAATGTATGTGACCTATAATTATAATTACAGGCAGCATCAGTGGTTCCACTCATGGTCTGGGGTTGGTCATAGTTTCCATGCATGTTTTCTGCTAAAAATGCTAAGAACCATTTACAAATATTGTTTCATTTCCTTTTTTGCTGTTTCCTTCAAATAATTAACGTGTCTTTTATTGTATTTTGTACAGTAAAAATATTTCCCAAAGTAGGGCAGTGGCTGGAGTTTTACATGCACTGAGGCTGAATATCTTGAATGAAATAAGTGCTTGTTTTAATGTATCTATTTGATAAACTTAGTACTTTTTTGATTTTTACATTTCAGTCAGACAAAAAAGAAAAAAAGGGTTCTTTTTACTTTCTTTTTAAAGCTCCTAATGTCTATAAATGAATTCTTTTACAATCATGTCAATTTTGTTTGCACAACACAACTTAAACTCTTCCTATTATCTATAAAAGGACCTCACCGGGACATGACCTTGATGTCTTCAGCAGTAGTTGGTCCTGTGTAAAGACACAGCGTCTCTGTATCCCATCCTGCTTCCCTTCTTTACTTTTGTTGGCTTGAAAGTACAAAAAACTAAACAAAAACCAAAAGAAAACAAATAGATCCTGAACATAGTGGAATCAGCCTCTTTGATATCGTCCAGGTACGTGTATGACCTCAGTTTCCTCAGTGAAGGAAGTATCCCGAAGACTTTAACAAGACTTTAACTAATCAACTCAATAAAATACACTGAAAGCTTTTCTTTTTTTCTTGTTAGTCAATCTGAATCCAAAAATGTGGTCATGTCCTCCTCTGTCATGTACATGCCCTGTGAACGGAGCTAAGGTATAAGGCTGGGAGCAGACCAGGTGATGGATAGCAGCAGGGCTTGTTGTCCTCTGCTTTACATGACTCTCATTAAGCTGTAAATCTTTCACAACAACACCCACTGAGACAATGCCACACAGGCTTCTCCTTGCTGCTCCACCTTGCCCTCGGCGTAACAATGAAACTGAATCACTTTGTCAGGACACACAATTGCCTCAGTGTTTCAGACAGCCAGTAAAAATGTTGGACAACACATCAGTGTGTGAAAGCGGGTCTTTGGGTGAATCATAACAGGCAGTCATAATTATTCAACATCTCAATGGTATCTCAGATAATCACCTGATGACACATATGAAAATACACTGTAGCAAGCTGATGTAGAAAAAATTGGGAATTGTGTACAGTTATGTACCATTATTTGTGAAAACAGATGCATACTATAAATGCCTTAACAGCAAGCTGTACATGTTTACAGTGTAATTTGAGACATAGTCGAGAAATATACTAAATTTAATTCAGAGTACATGCAGTTAGATTTTAATGTCAAAAAACAAAACTAAAGAAAAAAGGTAAAACAACGGGAACAAAGTAGGAACACTAAAGTGGGTATGATGCTATGATACTGTAAAGCTAATACGTAACACTGTTAAATTTTATTTTTGTAGATTAGATTTGCTGCAAAATGACAAGTTACAGTACTTTTCTGTCATTTAACAAATGACTTACAGTAACTTTGTTAGTCCTTTATTTATTCAGGTAAAAATCTCATTGAGATTTAAAATCTCATTTCCAAGAGAGACCTGGCATCACTGGCAACTGAGGGCTATGTGAGGTATAGACCGTAAGATAATCCTAAAGAAAATAATTTAAGCTCACATTTATATTTAAAACATTATACAATGCTTGCTGATAAGCTCAAAAACATTTGGGGGCCTCCATAAAAACAGACTGCTGTCACCTCCCCTCACCTATGGGCAGCTTTGCTACAACAAACATTTTGGTAGCTCGTGTTGGCCTGAGCTCGCTCTTACTCAGAAAATCAGACACAGCCTTCGTGGGTGATAAGAATAGGTAAGGTAGACCTGTCCTACTAAACTGTACCACAGATAAAGAATCACGTGCAGCTAACTGGCACAGGATCATATTTGCACACGTGACTACTTTCTCGTTAAAATCTGAGATCTGGAATATGAACTTTATTTTTGTAATTTTCGAGCTTTAGAGATTGCAGGTATTAAAGTTGAAGTGTTTTCCTCCAACATTCAGTTTAATGATCACAACTTTCCACCAGCTCACAGGTTTGTTTCTGTATGACATGTTTTGTTTTTGTGCCTTTGCATGTTCAGGTTCTCGCCTTAACAAAACCTCGACAAAGCTACACACTGACACCTGCTGGCAGAAAGTTTGAATTGCAGCGACCAATACTAAACGTGGGAAGTTGTTGCCCTGCATCAATCCTCGCAGGTCGGCCTTCCGCTCCGCTCGTTTTCACCATCACAAAGTCGTCTTCTTTTTTAGCATACACAAATAAAGTCAGCCAATATAACTTTCTTCCATCAAAGTAACCCAGTGGGGGCAATTAAAGCAAGAAAAAACAGTAAGTAAGAGGTTTTAAAAATATGTTTTTTCAAGCTTCCAGCAATTCAATAAACAGTACTTCAGCTCATAATAAGTCAGAGATGGAAATGTACTATCCAAAACAATATAATTTCGCCATATTAGACAATACGAATCACCGCAATAGCACACCTGTCGGGAATGAACATTACAGTGGTTAAAAAAACATCATGTTGTTTAAAAAAAAATATCAATTTTCCTTGAGATTGCTAACAAAGTTAATCAGAAACTAGTAGCTTAACTGTTAGCTTCAGTCGTTTGGAGAAAGAGAGCATCCATGTTACTGAAGATATTGAAAAAAAAGGTGAATTATTATTGATTATGTATTATCTCAAGATTTTGTCTTTCTTAGAAGTAGCTCCAAGATATTACTACCGAAATAATAAGTTGAAATTTCACTGGTGGAAACAAATTGTGAAATATAAAGACTTATTAAGGTTAAAGGTAAAATATATATGTGGAACTGAGGTAAAGGGGGGGGGGGTGTAATTCAGGAAAAAATAAACAAATAAGCCAACAAAACAAAAACAACCAACTCAATTAATGTTTATTTATTTTCTATCATGTATTAGCCCTGCTATGACCCGGACGGTGTGTCTGACAGACTAAACTCAGGGCACCGTACGTCCCACACCACCGTCCTAAGTGGTGACGTCATCTTCCTCTTAGTGACTGCTGTTATCAAGATGGCGCTGCGGCCGGGATCTGGGGGAGGTGGCAGGTATTTTAGCCATTTTAAACTGACTCATTTTAGGGGAAGTAATTTGTGCGTGAAACATTCACCCCCGACAGTCGCGGGGCTTCACATTTAGCCACGAGGACGCCCTCAAATATCGCGATAAAGGCTGGCTTAGTTTGTCGGGGCAGGGAGATGAGATGAGATGGCTGGTGGTCAGGTGCCACAGCTAACGTTAGCTGGCCCCTTCTGGCTTTACCTGTCCATGTCCAGAGTGGTTCCGACTAACTTCACGGTGTGGTCATATGAACAGATTTCACCCTTAAGTTATTCTGTGGCAGTCATAGTGCCCAGTGCTCTCGGTGTCTGGTGATATAACGCGATACTTGCTAGATGAATCTCTTGTAGCATTGCTAGGCAGGCCTGTGGGTGGCTGGTAGGGACAGATATTTACACTTTCTCAGTATTATGTTTTCTGTTATTGGGGATTTAGTATGGTGTTGGCTATTTAGGAAGATAAAACATTAGGACGTGAAGATTTGTGGGGAAGGGGTTGATTTAGTTTTTGTCCCTGTAACAAACAAAGCAGCAGAGACTCTAAGCCCTTCTTCAGGAGTCAGATTGCTCTAATAACTCTCTGCTGAATTACATAATCAGCCCTGTCACACATGCATATTCCAGTAAGTAGCTGTAAATGGTGAGGAGATGTTCAGGTGTCTTATTAAAGCAGTGTGATGATGGTCTGCAGAGGAGATGAAAAGGCCAGCCTCATGATTTTTTCATAATACGAGCTCCAGCACCCTGAATAATAAATATACTCTGGCTACAAGGCTAGCCAGGTGATACTGATCTGACAGGTGAAACCAAAGCCCTCAAGACTGTCTGTGCCAGTCTTTCACTGCGGCTGGTAAAGCCTCTACTGTATACTCTGGTAGATTTGGGCTATATTTGCATTTTAGTATATTTTCTCTCAAAAAATGTGTCATTTATGAGATGGGCCATGCTTAACTTTGACTTTGGAACTCTGTTTTTAAAGTATCTACTTCCATGGTGCAGTGTGACTTTTTTACAATCAGTGGTACCATTTGGTAAAAAACAATCTTGGAAACTTTGAGTAGCTGCAAGAAATGACAATGTGGGTATGATAAAAGTAAAATGTACCTGTATGCTAAAGTGCAAAGCCAGGAGGTGAAGCCTGTTTGAGAATTCCAGCAACCTTTTGTAGTTTGTAGGCTCCATGCAGATCCTCTGTTTTCAACAGGACATGTGAATAGATACTTCATGAATGTCAGATGATATCCTGTGCAGAAACCATACCTTTTACGCCAGCTATTCTCTCAGCTGCTCCCTTTAGGGGTTGCCACAGCAGATCACCTACTTCGATCTCACTCTCACTCTACTCTTTTCTTCTGTCACACCAACCCTCTGCATGTCCTTCTTCACTACATTCATGAACATCCTCTGAGGTATTTTTCATTTCCACCTGCCTGGCAGCTCCATATTCAACATCCTTTGTCTATTTTATCCACTATCCGTCCTCTGCACATGTTCAAGCCTCTCTAAATTTGTTTCCAAACTGGACAACTCAAGATGTTCCTGTATATGAGAGAGAAAATGATTAGCGCTTGCTTTTCAGAGTGCTTTGGGTTACTTTTAGCGATGCATAGTTGTAAAATTCTGGGCCGAATGACATTTTTCCTGCTCTGTTTATTCCCTCTGTTATGTCAAGAAAACAAAGAAATCTTCATTATACTTGGAAATCTAAAAAAAATTTTTAAAAGGGCTTTCAACTCTGAAATAAAAATAATGATATTAAAATCAATACAACTGATAAATCAGTAAATAAGATAACATTTTCTGAGTTCAGTGGCTGATCTGTTGGCTAATATATCAGCCAAATGTCAATCAGTTGGCTGATATATTAGTCCTACTTACATACTTTTACCTCAGTTTTTCACTAAAAGAACTTTTTTTCTTTTTTTGATTAATAAACAGACCAAAAAGCAAATGCATTTCATTTAATGACTGAGAAAACGATCAAATCCTTTCATCTGAGAACCAGCAAATGTCTTGCATTTTGTTTGAAAAATCTGTTTCCATTGATTTTATAATCAATTAGGGGACTTATGAAGTGTCACAATTTAGTGGTGACTTGATACCAAGACTGATACCAGTACAGATATTTGATGATTAAAAATTCCAACGCTTTTTTTGGTTAGAGAAACATTGGTTATGTGTATTTTATTTTATTTTTTTTACCTATTTATCCAATGCTCTGCCATATTCTTCTCAGATCAGCTGGTTGTGTTCAACATCATCACTCATAACACTGGTTAAAGAGTGTTTTTTCCCATCTCTTTATTTATTTTCTTCCATTTTTACCTATCGGTAAATACTGGAAGATCTTCAGACAGCTAATAACGGCCTTTTCCTACATTAATAGCATCTATGGAAGCAACAGCATTAGGAGCGAATGAGAAAAAAGTGCATTTGGAAGGCAGAAAATTGAGAATTTCTAACATGGTTTTCTTGGTAAATAACAAAGCCCTAAATAATCAGTGGTTTGTAAGTAAATGCTTTAGATCTTTATGTAGCAGAAGTGGCAGGTCCATTAAAAGTAAGCCTTTCCTTTTTAAAGGAGTGATTTTAAGTCTGCTCTCTATTCCTCTATGAGAGCAAATAGTTTTAACAATAACGACTCTGGCTGAAACTGTGAAACTGTGCCTTCTGTCCCCAAGCATTCAAAGCAGTTTGATGGTAGCTATTAGACGAATCCAGACCTTTTACAAGGCTCAGGCCTGCCTGGTGTCCACAGCTGCTGTCGCCGCTTATCTCCCTCTATGTTAATCCACTCGGCCATGACCTCTGATTTGCTGAAGGATGGCAGACAGTAGTGCCGTGGTGCTCAAAAAGCTTTTTAAGCTGCAAATCTTCCAGTGAGCAGATGCGAGAATCTGAAACCCTCCGGTACTTGTCATATTGCAACAGTATCCTGTGAGGGGAAAAAACAGCTTCTTGCTTTTAGTTTAAATGTTTTTAGATGAGCAGAAAAAAGAGGACCACTCATCAGCACCAAGAGTGCCCATAAATTCACATTAGTGTGAATTAAATGTGACAGACTCAGGAGGACTTGAAGAAAGAGCTGTTGTGACTATGTCCCAAAACATAAATGTACAGTACTATGTTGAAGTTGAGCTACAGCAGGGCTGTAATTTCATGTACTACCATTTGGTAACACAAGATGGCACAGTGATTCAATTATACCTTTTGTTTAAGCAGGCAAGTTATTAAGAGCACATCCATTTTAACAATGGAAGCCTGCAAAAGGCAAAACCTCTTGGAGAAACGGCTAACCCACACACCCACTGGTAAAATGGTGCACCCTGGTAGAGAAAGCTTTAGGTAAATTCTGCAAAGGGTAATTACAAAAAGTACCTTTAACCCTTAAAATAACAGATAATTTTGGCTCTTTGAAGTAAGCTCGTGCAAACACAACATTTCCATGTTATCATATTGGACACTTCAGAGTTCTTCATGCATGGGGAAAACTCAAAATTTCAAGGATTGTAATTGACCAGTTTTCTAAAGTGGGATTTAAATTACTCAAACAAAAACAACTAATGTTTTTTACATGGACAGAAACACGAGGAAAATTCATAGACCTTAACTAAGGTAACAGGGACTCCAATTGTGTCTGTGTGCGTACTCCCTCCCCAGAGGCCCGTTTTGTGTTGGAGAAAACCTATAACTCCAGCAGACATGTAGCACCACCTGATGAATATATATGGTTTGCTCTCTGCCAGCTCCCGAGGGAAATATGTGGTTCTTAAGCTGCTAAATGCTCCACTGTGTTTGCTGGCTAGTTACTAATTGTGTTTCAGATACAAGGAAATATGAGGGTTCTCCGGCTGGTTAGACAGTGCTACTGAATGAAGATATTTGGAAATCGTAATGACTCGGTGAATAATGATAATAACGAATAACTGACAGGGTTAATCGATAAAGAATAGTTGCAGTCGTCGTGTTTTCAAGCCTTCATTATGAGCCAGCGTCTGCTTTCTCTGACAGTGATCTCTCTGCTTCCCTTCTGTCAGCACAGTTGTCTCAGTTCTAAAGTTATCAGTATTATATTGTCACTGACGGCAGTAGTGATGATCACATTAAACCGGGAATCGTTGGAAGCAGAGGCCCGGCTGGCTCCGTCTTCTATTTGTTTCTGCATCAACGCTTCCAGTCTGTGAGTTGTAGTAAGTTATTTGACAAATAGCCGAAGGCCTGTGTGGGTTGGCTCTGGCGAGGGAGAGACTTGGCCGACTCGTAGAGAGACTTCCTCTGATTATTTCTTAAAGGCCTGTTTCTCAGCACAGCGACAAGAGTCCAAGTCGCCTGCAGAAACTCGCCCAGCCATCTACCCTCCTGTTTATCTGGCGTGAACGTTGCTTCAAAGGATCTGAGGGGTTCTTTGTGAATAAGCCTCAGCTGCTTCGAGGCTGCAGAACAAAACTGCGTCTGCTTGTTGATGTCACTGTCATCAGCAACAAACTTTTATCGCATCCATGTTTAATTTTACCTGTCGGCTTACAGGAGCATGTTACTGTCATCTGAAGAATTACAGCAACAGGATTCAGATTTGACGTAAGAAGGAAGGCATTTTCAAGTTGTTTTGAGGAGCTTGCAGTCTTACTTTTTAATATTTTTGGTTCTGTTTTGTCATCTCAAATGAGATCAGTATAAAATGGAATAAAATCAAACTGAAGGACCATGTGAAACTGAAAAAATTGATTGATTTGTACGACTCACAGCCTCTCAGTCTCATTTATTGTCAAGCAAACATGGCGTCACATCTAATTTCACTTATCTCTTCCACGTCAGTTGTGTTATTATAACGGCTGTTGCTTTTAAAGGGTATTGTTGCAGCTAAGTGACAACAATAGTCATCTGCTGCTATGAATGTTCAGCAGGGGATTGGGGGGGAAAAGGCCACATAAATGAAGGCTGTATAAGATGCTGAATCTCATAATCTGTGTTTTTCGTCTTTATTTCTTTAGTTTTATGTATCCTGTTGGAGGAGGCTTGGGACCGCCGCAAGGTGAGTCATTTTGCAGTGAATATTATCGCTCTTTCCCTCTGTTTGTGTAAATATATTCAGCTGAGGAGATGGCACACAAATGTGTTTTGTGTGAATTTGAATGGGATCATAGAATATTGCTTTTTGAAGCAAACTGTCAGGATATTGCACTTTAGAATGTAAACATTGTTTATTTTGACAAATGTACTAGAAGTCTTCATTTTAAATAAAGTGGATATTGAAATACTGGTTTCCTAACAAGTAAAGTACGAGCACAATAAGAGTCACTCTTTTCTCGATGTAATCAGTCACACAAAATGTGATCAAAAGTTTCTCGGCTCTGTAAATAACTTTAAAAAGTTTGGCTCATCTCCTCTTCAGTGTCGCCTTCTTTGGCAGCCTTGTACTCTTCTGAAAAAGGCTAGGAACTGGATTAAACTTAAATTTAAGTTATGGTTACAAAACAAAATAACTTCATCCATTTTCTCTATAGAGCTGTTTATTTTTTATTGTGCTATAATTCAAATGCACTCCTTTCCTTTACAGTTGTGTAGTTTTTGCTCCTTAGTTGACTAAAACAGAGCTTCTCTTTACCAAGATCCATATAAGAAAAGAGATGAAGAGAAACTTTTCACCTTGTCCACTTTCAGCAGTATGACACATTTGAGAACATAAATCCACTCCCGACATGTTATTAAGTTCAGTAAATTAATGTTTAAACTACAGTATTGACCGTAATAGTTGTGATTATGATTGTTGCTCTAATCGAGCAACCTTCGTTCGGAGTGCTTGCTCTGGGGATTGAACTTTGTGTGCTTGATTTGCTCCCCTGTATCAAACATCAAGCCTTCAGCTTTCATTTGGGGAAGAGGGTGAAGAGAGAAGAACAGTGTGTGGAGATTTTCACTGTGCTGCACTACAGTGCAGTGAATGTCTTCCCTGAGATTCTCCAGGACATTACAGTGGAACTACATGCTGGCAGTCTGATCCTAGGCGATTAATTTGTGGTTGTTTATGTTTAATTTTACTGTATATTAAATAAACAAAAATGCAAAATGAAATAAGAGGAATGATGAGGAAAATACTGCAAGCACGCTTCTCTTTAGAGCTAAAAGGAACATGGGAGGACAGCCTAGTAGGGGAGATAGGTTGGCCTTTGACGTTAGCTTTGATTATTTTCATCCTTTCCTTTTAGTTATTGGTCCTTGCAGTTCTTGGGCATATGAGGATCAGTGAGGATTCGGCACATTGCAGCTCATATCTTTGTTACAATGCTCAGCACTGAGCAACGCAGGTCTCAGATTTGCCATCATTTAGCTGTGGCTGCTCGTCCTACTCAGACTGTTGGCTTTGCAGTAACGCCTCCAGATAAACCACGCATGCACTGGTGGGACGAGCGTCTCTTAGGGGTCATTATATGCTCCCGTTAGCAATGTCATTTTAGTCCAACAAATTAGAATGTGAACAGTCTCCCAGACAAGCCATTTACACAGCCCAGTTGAGCCCTAACACGGTGAATCATCTGGAGGCTCCAGTCGGAGCTGGCTGCTCAGCTCTGGTTGTCAGCTTACGTGGCGTCTCTGAAAATAAACACACACTTTTCCAATTTTTCTTCCCCCAATCCTCTTGTTTTGCTCCAAGTTGTCACAGTAGTCACCAGAGAAACCGATTTGGCTGTTGCAAAGCCTGTGTCTTTTTCCAGCTGTCGGAAGAAATGGTAATGGATTTGCAATACTGAATTATGACCAGCCTCTGGAGGCTTTTGTTTTTTCTTTTTCTTATTAACTTAAACTAAGATAAGTAAGTAAATACCTTTTATTTATCCCAATAGTTTGTACATTCTTCATTATAGCAGTAAAAACATTAAACGCAGCCTATGACAGTGTAGCTTAATAAAATAAAAATGACCAAAATGAGCTCAGTAAGGAAAAAATTACACAAAGGAAAGGAGCTCAGTTAAATGGAAGACAAAGTAAAATGAATGAGCTCAAAAAGTACATTTTTAAAAACCCAGAAGAATCTCCTGTATAAACCTGAATATCAAACGAGAAGAAAAAATTAATACGAAAAAATAGATTAACAGTAAAACTTGTAATAAATTATTATAAAGAAACAAAGAACTTTATTTATACCAAAAGTTGTGAAGTTAACGTGTTTCAGCAGCCAATAAATCCAAGCACTCAGCACAAAACAATTGTATTGTTAAAAAATTACACTAAATAAGGAGCTCAGATTTAAAAAAAATAAATAAAAAATGAAGAGCTCAATAAATCAGACTCCATATTATTTTGCAGACGTCTCACATTCCTCATGATGATCGCAGGAAGAGCTCCAAATCTACTGTTTTCTATGTAGCTTCTCTGGTCTTACAGGCCTTGCTCCGGGCAGTAAAACTGTCAGTGCAAGCAGCTGGTGAAGATTCTCTGTTGGCAAGAGAGTAATACGAAGAAAAACTACTAGAAGGCTTGTAAAAATTGACTTTGCAAGACCCGTGAATCAAAAAAAAAGTAGCCAATTCAACTTCACATGAATCACACTGAGTAAGAATCAAGGCTATCAGTTAATAAAACCATTAAAATAAATACAAAACAGTAACAATGGAAACTGCATCTCAGTATGGCACCAGGAAAAAAACTTTTATGTAAAAAGTTGAATGCAATACAATAAAAGAGAGTAAAAAAGTTCAATTAATTCAGTAAAGCATAATAAACATGTTACATATAGAGTGTTTTAACCATGTCTACAGTATGTGATAACAGAGTTTGTGTGTGTTTCTGCAGGCATGGTACCCATGCAGCAACAGCAGCAGCAGCAACAGCAGGGCTTCCCCATGGTTCCTGTCATGCAGCCTAACATGCAGGGCATGATGGGAATGAACTTTGGAGGCCAGATGCCCCCAGGTGCCATCCCTATGCAGGTCAGCGCTACTTCTTATATGTTGTGCTTGATTCTGTGTTTGCATGTGTTTTTTGGGGGGGCGGGGTCAAATTAATATTTCCCTGAGGATTTATTTATTTATTTATTTTTGCTCTTGTAGTATTTTGAGCGAACCTGCTAATTTGGCTGCATTAGGTGCATACATAGTAGTGAAACACTGCTGTATTGATTTAACTGACTTCACTCATGTGGAAGGCTGGATTTAGAGCTCCTCTTGAACTCATTTGCTTCCACGTTAATCTCTCCACAAACAGTTTCAAACACCAGCACATTAACAGGAATTTATTGTTGCCTGGTGATGTTTAACAAGACTTTAACATTTTGCTTTTCCTTGGTTAAAGCATTTGACAATCACGTGAGCGGAGCAGGAATACTAAATAGTTTCCTGCATGTTTTTTTTTGGGGGTGGGGGTCTAACAGGGTGGAATGGCGATTGGGATGCAGACCCCTGGGATGCAGTTCTTGGGTCAGCCACAGTTCATGGGTATGAGACCAGCAGGACCCCAGTACACGGCTGACATGCAGAAACAGATGGCTGAAGAGCACCAGTAAGACATCTTTACACCTCCATTATAGTGCCTCTTTGTGTAGATCAAGTTTAAGTAAGCAGCCAGCTTAAAAAACAGTGCAGTGGAAAATAGACTTCCCTTTAACACATTCGAATTCTCTGTCAACTTCAGTTTCTGGTTACTTGTCATACTTTTTAATAGAGCCCTAGTGTCCAAATTAGGTAATTTTTTTTCCAAATACACTGAAAGATCTGAGTTTACGGGCTGAGAGCATCCTGCTACTTTTTAGGATGTATAATCCCCCAAACCCTAACCCACTAACCCTGTAAAGCCTCTGGGATTAGCTGGAAAATTCATTATCACAAAGCTGACAACATAAAGCAAGGTGATTTTTAGAGCTCTTGAAAAATTGACTTCTTCAACATCTTCTCACAGCACAGCAGCACTCCAAACATCTTAAAGAATATGTGTGCTGTGCTGTAGATTATTCGTAAAGCGGACAAAATAATCTCAGCCTTGAACATAATTTAACTATACAGAATAAGTACTTTTATTTTTGATACATAAAGTTAAGTCATTATACTTGCACACATTTATATGGGTTGCTTGAGTTGCTTGGAGTGTTTTAATCATGTGTTGTTGCTTATTTTACTGGAGTAAAGTGTCTAAATGCTTCTTTGAGCACTGCAAAAGAAACCACACTTCGCCCTGCACTTTAGTTTACTTATTTATTTTTTGATTGTTAAATGTTTAGATTTGTGTGACTGTACACTTGAGAGATTGGTGCATTTTCACATGGGATGTCTGCACATTACATTAAAAGGAATCAAGTGAATCCTTGTTTTATGTCTCACAAGTACCATTTTAGCCCCAAACTGTAGATTGTGCGGTCACTGTTGGTCCTCAGTGGATGAGTCCTAATAACCTAGATGGTCCCGTTGACAAGTTGACATTTGTGGTTTTAAATGAAATGTCACAAAAACTCTTGGTTGGACTGCCATGACATTTGGTTCACAGATTCATGTACCCGTCATGATGAATTGTAATCAGTTGATGAACTTTGTATTAAAGGCCATCAGGGCACAGTTTAAATTTGACCAAACACCTGTAAAGCTGATGACATTCCCAGCTGCCTCAGCTGTACTGTATGTAGTGCTAATTAGTGCATGTGAACGTGTGAAGGAGAAGAAGTATATGAAGCAAGAGAGAAGTAGAGAGAGGAGGAGGGCAACCGGGGGGGGAGCAGCAGTCAAACCATGCAAATAATCTTGTCTCAATAAAATAAATACACAATACAGAATATTAACATGTTAATACCAAATAAAAATCAGCATGTTGGCTTCATTTTTATACATTCAAATAAATTCATTTTCAATTCAATTTTATTTATAGTCGTGTCAAAAAGCGTATGCCCCCTTCTTGATTTCCTTTTTCTTTTTTTGGTTTTTTTGGATAATTAAATGTTTCAGATCATCAAAAAAATTTAAATATAAAGATCATGCACGTAAACACAAAATGCAGTCTCTAAATGAAGGTGTTTATTATTAAAAGGAGAAAAAAATCCAGACCTCCATGGCCATGTGTGAAAAAATTATTACCCCCTAAACCTTATAACTGGTTGGGCCAGCCTTAATAGCAACAACTGCAATCAAGCATTTGCTATAACTGGCAGTGAGTCTTTTACAGCCCTGTGAAAGAATTTTGGGCCACTCATCTTTGCAGACTTGTTGTAATTCAGCCCCATTGGAGGGTTTTTGAACATGAACCGCCTTTTTAAGGTCATGCCACAGCATCTCAATCGGATTCAGGCCAGAACTTCGACTAGGCCACTCCAAAATCTTAATTTTGTTTGGACTTGCTGGTGTGTTTTGAATCATTGTACTGCTGCAGAACCCGAAGTGCGCTTCAGCTTGAGGTCACGAGCAGATTCCTTCAGGATGTTTTGGTAGACGGCATAATTCCTGGTTCCATTTACCACAGCAAATTTTCCAGGTCCTGAGGCAGCAAAACAGCCCCAGACCATCACACGACGACCACCATATTTTACTGTTGGTTTGATGTTACTTTTACGCCAGATGTAATGGGACACACACTTCCAAAAAGTTCAACCTTGTCTCGTCAGTCCACAGAGTATTTTCCCAAAAGTCTTCTGGTTCAAAGGCTCCAGCAGGTCTGCCAGTAGTCAGGCTTGAGTGTGTTTAGTGAAACCGAAGTCAGCTTTGTAAAAAAAAAAAAAAAGTGGTTTATCACAGTTAATTCATGATTTAACAAGGTGGTGGCAGTCACTTTTTCACACAGAGCCATGTAGGTTTTGGATGTTTTTCCCCTTAATAATAAACACCTTCATTTAGAAGCTGCATTTTATGTTTACTTGCGTGATCTTTATTGAATATTTACATTTGTTTGATAATCTGAAAGATTTAAGTCTGACAAACATACAAAAAATTGGAATTCAGAAAGGGGGGCAAAGACTTTTTCACACGACTGTATACAGCGCCAAATCACAACAACGTTCATCTAATTTATGTTGTCAGGAAAGACCGTGCAATACGTCAGGTTGGCCGTCATTGCTTATCTTAATGGATCACTGTGTCCAAGTACAGCCTCACAGACCACACGGCTAATGTGTCTTGTAGATTTTGATCCTTTTAAGATTATTTTCCAGAACAAAAACTAACACACTGAATCAGTTTAAGCACGAGGGCTGCTGCTCTTAGCTGACCCCTGATCTGATAGCTTTCTGGTCCTCTTCTCCATTAAAATAAAGAAATAAATAATTATTATTTTTTTATAGATCCTTCTTCTCTTTTTTTAGTAAGATGTTTTATTTTCATAATTTTCTGTCAGTTAAATCTGCTCATTGTATCTAAATACTAAAATATAAATATGACACAGTTTTCACAATTTTGCCTCTGTACACCATCGCAATAACTCAAGAGATGATTAAAGTGTATAAAGTGAAGAGTTTCGGCTTCACTTCAAGGCTGTTGCTTAGGAATTGAAATATTTTTTGTGCTATTTTTTTAAGAGCATAACTTTGTAATTATAGGTTTGGATTTGTGTTTGCCTTTTTTTCTCCTCTCAGGCAAAAATGCAGAGAAATACTTAATCCACAAGTTTATATGTAAAATGGTTAAAGTGATAAAATGTAAGTCTAGCTATAATAAGATAAGTAAACCACAGAATGAACCGAATGAACTGAGAAATGTTGAAATGTTTTTGCAAACTTCCATCAGACAACACGAACCTTCAGCTGCCGTTTTAACAAGCTTCCTTTGCGCTCATCCTTCTTAAGAATATTATGTATTATGCTGTACTCTTCTTGCCCTTTAGAAAACGTCTGGAGCAGCAGCAGAAAATGCTGGAGGAAGACAGGAAAAGAAGACAATTTGAGGAGCAGAAACAGAAGCTGAGGTTGCTCAGCAGTGTCAAACCCAAGGTGAGCCTCTCTCCACATCTCGTTCTCCTTGTTGTTGTTTTTTCTGGCATGTCCACTGCTCGTTTTTCTGACCCTCTGGACTCTCGATACCCGATTGTGCTGCGCTCAGACGGGGGAGAAGAGCCGTGATGATGCCTTGGAGGCAATCAAAGGCAACCTGGATGGTTTCAGCAGAGACGCAAAGATGCACCCCACTCCGTCATCTCAGACCCAGAAGCCAGGTACCTTAGCACTTGGAGTGTTTTCTGCTAATGCTGCAACACAGATTGCGTTACATTTTTGTTGATCATTGTTTTTCTGTTCATCTGCCCACCTGTCAATCATTGTGAATTTTTAGTAGTGTTTTGGAAGACAGTAAATGCCCAAACTCTGTGTTTAGTTTCTTCATTTGTTAGTGTATATATTCTTTACTTAACTCACCCCTGTGCATTTGAGGAAATTGTGGAGATGCATTTAACAAATACACCGCATCTTGTGCAGTGCTTCCCAACCTTTCTGAGCTATGAAACCTTATCAGTATTAATTTGCTGCTCCATGTTGCCAGTTTGAGATCTGGTTTAAGGCTGCTTTTGAGTATAAGTTTCATTTCTGTAATACTATAACCTGCATCAATCATCTTGAGGCTCCTTATAGATTTATCAGTTTCTCCTGGGTGCAGACGTCTGCTTCAGCTGCTGGAATCTGTACAAATGTTGCAGTTTTGAAAATGAGTAATCAGAACTCCATCTAAACTGCATACAGTAAATCTGAATATAAGTTAAGTGTTCTTTAGTTTGCAGATCTACAATTTCTGCTCTTGCACAAAAAGTCATTATCTCACTCTTGCACTGTGCAGCTCCGAAATCATCTTCCATTGTAGTGTGTTTGTCATGTGCTGTGCCATCATCATTATTTCTTCATTTTTGCAGACTCATCACCATCGCACCCGTCTGTAACTGCTCCCTCCCTTCCCCCAGCTATGTCTGAGGATAATGATGAGTTTAGTGACTTTCAGGGCCCCGTCGATACCCCCACGTCGTTCCCTTTGCCCCCCTCCTCATCCTCTTCCTCCTCCACCACCACTCCCTCCAGCTTCGGGTTCTCCTCTCAGGCCCAGCCTTCATCCTTTGCCCCCAACATAGGTTTCTCTGAGGACGATGACGAGTTTAGTGACTTTGTTCAGGGACCTGTAAACACTTTCCCTTCCGCCAACTTCCACCTCTCCTCTCAGTCGCAAGTCCAATCGACTTTTCCACCCTCACAATCCCTCCCTTCTTCTGTGTCCATTCACACTGACACCCAACACTCTGCTGTCAGCACCAGCACCCAGTCTGCATTTCAAGGTAACTCTTCTCTTGCTTCGTTCACACCTCCCCCTCCCATCCCTGTAATTTGCCCTTTTTTCCACCTAGTTTGGAGGAATTTTTTACATTAGTGATTCTTTTATCACTGATGCTGAATGCTTTTACTGGTAACCCTGGATGATGGGTTCGTCTTGGCCTGCATTAATGTGTGAGAGCAAGCATCTAGCTAGACCAGCAGATGACCTCAGTACTCAACACTAAAGGGTAAACAAGGATGCATAATAAATAAGGAATACTGTTGAAAATGACTGTTTCTCAGTAGGTTTTTCCCCATGCAGTAGTTGCATTTCGTTTTGATAGTGAATTTATGATTTGTGCACTGGTAGAGGACTGTCATGTCATTTGTCATTTGCCCTGTAATCTCTGGGATGAGCAGCTGCTCTGTGACAGCTTTCAGTCTCAGACTGTGAATGACAGGACGCAGAGATCATCTTCTGTCCAGAGCAATTCAGCAACCCTCCGTCCAGTGTCATCCTTGATTCTCTGAGACATCTCTGACCTAATTGTTTAGCATCTGGAATAAGCAGATTAGATGGCTGATGGATAGATTGCCTCTGATATTAAGAGACCTGAGGAATTTATCTTGCAGTGTCTTTGTTGAAACGCAGTCAGGTAACATTTCTGTTTAGGGGGCTGTTTACAAATGATCTCATTTGCTTTTTATCTTATTTCCAACAAATAACACTAAATAATATCTGATACTTGGCTTCTTACGCAATTTCTAAAGAAAGGTTTGGTTAAAAAGAAGAATATATTGGTACCCCTTGAGAAAGGCTGTACTTCAGGTAATAATGGTTAAAGTGCCTGCTGTTATCAGCTCAACAAAAAGATTTGTCACTGAATTTGTGTTTTTGTATGTGGGATTTTGTGTGGTTTTTGGGTAAATCTCCTTAAAGCTTCTTAAAGAAGCCCCGTGGAGTTCTCTAGAGGAACAAAAATTACATTTCTGTTCAGTCTTAGTCACCAGAAACTGTCCTTTATTCTTCGAAGAAATGATGATTGAATTCCTACTTTCTAAAACATTTGCAAAGACTAATTGAATTCAAATGTTAAATTCAGTATTCAAAATTGTGCAGGCATGTTTTCCCGTCTTTGTTGATGTATTGCTGCACATTTTGGCATGTTCCTGCAGCTCGTTATAAGTACAGGAGGGAATCATGTGTGCATGCATGCATTCATCATGCCCATTCTGAGTGTGCATGTGAGAACACATTCCAACAAAGTTGGACCAGATATTAGTTAGTTGATGTTGGATTGCACTGGATTGCAAATAGTTCAGTTCAGTTAATGCCCGTTAAGTAGTTATGTGTCCTACCACCTGCATGATCTACCCAATGGCTCCCATACCTAAAGAACAGTAGTGGTTCAGTAGTGCCAATGCTTTTGAGGTGGACTATTTCCTGCTGTATGCTACATGCGGAAAAGGAAAACTGTGGAAAGTATTCCAAAATTGTCAGCTGTTTATGTTTGAAACAGCTACAGGAAAGCAGCACAATAATACTACTAGACGTCTGAACCATGATTGGCAACCTTTTATAACTGCTACTGACTGCTTCAGTCTTATCTTGCATATCAGATCTCAAACACAAATCTTTAAGTTATAACATAAATCTACTAAAGCATCCTTAATTATATTTGCAAATTGAGACTATAAATAGATACGTGAAGTGTGCATTGTTGCTAGTGTGTGTTAAAGAAGCTTGTTCCTCATCCACCCCTCTAGGCCCATCCCTGGAAGAGAAGCTGTTCTCCTCCTGTGATCTCACAGCTGATAAGACTGCGCAGGTTAGCTTTAAGTCCAAGCAGAGTTTGGCTGAAATGACTCCTAGAGCTAAAGTTTCAACCCAGTTTCAGCCCAGTACTAAAGCGAGGAATTGGGCCGCGGCCACCGAGGACTTGAGCTCTGTCTTCGTCGCAGAAAAGCCACCAGAGGCCCCGGTACCAGCGCCCAAACTCCCCCCATCAGCTGCTGGCTCATCTCCTCAAACCAGTAGTGACAGTGGTGAGAGAAGTACCCGTTCACTGGACTTCATAGCTGCTGCTTCTCTCTTGCTTTGCAGCATTAACAAACAATCAGGGTGGTAGTTCTCTTTCTGTCCTTGAGAAATATTTTCATTCTTTCTAACCCTGACAAAATAATTGTATGCCTCTTCTGGCAGTTTAATCTCCTCTATCTCTTTGGGTCATAATTGATTTATGCTAGATCCTGGACTGGGCATGCTACTGTTGTAGCCTGCGTGCTGTTAAATGAAATCAAGTTGATGTTTTCTTCGCTGTTGAGGTGACGATGCCTTTGAGGTGCCCTTCCTCGTGTCTTTCCATCGTCTCCTAAATCTCTGCTCCTATTTCTGCCTGCTTTATACCTCTGCCTTGTTAGCGGGGCTCTCTTATGTCACTGCTCCCTGCACACAATGTGGAAATGGACTGTGTCTGTCAAGGTCCTTGGGTGATACCTGCTGACTAAATAAGCTGCCGTCTGTTCACTCACTGTGTAACACCCTCTCAGAGAACGACCTCTGGCGCATGCTGACTGCTTTGGTTTAACAGGGATGCGCATGGATTGGCAGGTGCCACTGGGGCCCAACATAATCCAAGGCTGATTGTGCATGCTACTCTGCTACTCCTTTGTGCTGTTATTTGTTTGTCTGTGTCCGTGTCCTCCGCGTCATCAGGGGAAATATTGCGGCTCATCACGGGGACCAGGGGAGATTTGTAATAAGATTCATTTAACTGCTCAAGACTGATGGAAGTATTATGTGCAAAGTGGGTGTCTGGGTAAACACCTGCCTTGCAGACAGAGTGTCAGGGACTCGAAATGAGCCATAGCAGTTTACTGAAATGTCTGGTTGTCTGTTTTCTAGAAAAGAATAATTTAGGTCAATGTCAGCAGTTAAATTATATTTTTAGTTAGTTTTTCTTACAAGGCAATTGCCTCTCTCCTCTCTCCTTGAAGCTGGAAATGACTCACAGACTGATTTATAGATGTCTGATGTGGCAGGGCGTTTGTGATTCAGTGCAGGGGAGCGTTACATCTGCACCGAGCCTTCCAGACATCAGGTGTATGATTTTGTCGAGTTCGATATGAGCAGGGCTCAGCTGCCAAGAGACTTGGCAGATCGTAAGCCTGGACAAGACTTTTGCTTCAACAGCTAATTGTGTGTCTGTGTGTGTGTATATGTGTGCTTGTGCTTCCGACAGCAGGTGTTGGTGTGTACCCACAACAAGAGCACATTCAGACCATGCTGCCCGCCTGGGTTTACAACGACAGCCTCGTCCCAGGTAAACGTTTACTCTTGAAAAGATCCAGTTTAATGTTCAGACGACGATATTCAACATCGCTGTGTGTTTTGCGGAAAGAAATGACACGTTTTCAAACTGCAAAAACGTTTTGTTTTTCTTTTCCCAGAAATGTTCAAGAAGGTTCTTGAAATCACCATGACTCCAGCAGGGATAGACACAGCCAAACTCTACCCGATATTAATGTCATCAGGTCTTCCAAGGGAAGCACTCGGGCAAATCTGGGCTTCAGCCAACCGCACAACACCTGGCATGCTGACCAAGGAGGAGCTTTACACTGTACTTGCACTAATTGGGGTGGCGCAGGTAATCACTGAAGTCAAAACAAATTATCCACTTAGAACAACTTCACTAATCATCTCCCACGGCTTCTGCAGAGCCTCGCCATAAACTCCTCACTGAAATTAGCTGGGCTTAGTTCAAAACGGAGAGAAAGAAGCGGCTCTGTGACTCAGCCCGCGGCCTGTGAAGCGTTATAAGTCCAATATATGGCTGAGTCCCCATCAACCGAGTTTGGCAGGAGGCTTCTTATCACGCTCAGCCCGGGCCTGTCACCACCACCCCTGGGAGGATGCAAATCTTCAGGCAGCTCACGAAACACTGCATGCCTCCGCTTCCATGCGAGGAATAATAAGACACCTTTGGTGATGTAAATCTTCAAGAAGCTTAAAACACAAGCAAAACAACATGCATTCTCTTGTGAGGTGGAAGAAAGTTTGAGTCTGCTGGTGACATCTGTTCAAAAGGATTGTGTTGAATAATTTATATATAAACGTTAGTCCTTGGCCGAGTTCAGTGAATACAGAAGGGCTTTAAATTATATAGGTTTACAATGATCCGTGTGCCCTGATACCTTTCATGATTTAACGCATTAACCCCCCCAAAAATGCAACCAAATATAATTTTGAAACATCTTACAGTAGAGGCTTTGTTTTGTATTTGTCATTGTCAACAGTCCTCATGAAAAGACTCAAACTGACTCTGTTACTCTCACTCACTTCTTCACCTTATCTGTGGCTTTCGACACGAGGCTTTTTTGCAGTCACAGATACATAACTCCATTTTTTAGAAAGCTAAGGTAGATTCCAAAAAAGCTGGGCATCACAGCTTTGACAAACATTGCACACAAAGCGTTTGTTGAAGACTGCTTTGATTATATTTGCGGCCGCAGGACAAAGATTTCATCATGTTTTAATATGCTTTTGCACAACAGCTGAGCTCAGGGGGACCAGCTTCGCTTGAATATCGTTTGTTGTGTCCTTACTTTCAGAGTGGCCTCCCGGCAATGAACGTGGAAATCCTCGGCCAATTTCCTTCTCCTCCCGTGCCGAACCTGCCGGCCCTGGCTATGGCCATGGCCCCTGTCATGCCTCAGCACCAGCAGCCCATGATGACCCAGCCCCCGGTCTCCATGGCCATGCCCACAGCAGCCCCGCCACCAGTCATGCCTATGACACCGGCAGCACCGGCTCAGCCACCCACAAACACAAATTTCATTGCCAGTTTCCCTCCAGCACAGGTATCACAGGTATGCTCAGTTTCTTATTTTCCTGCTGTCGATCACCTCATTCACTTCACTGACGAACATGATGTTTGCGTAGGGAACCAAAGCCGATGACGATGACTTCCAGGACTTCCAGGAGGCTCCAAAGGCAGGAGGAGACCAAGCTTTCTCTGACTTTCAGGGGGAATCGGGAGGAAGCTTCCCTACTACCATTGTACCACAGCACCAAAACAGGTACAGGCTTGTTGATGAAGACAGTGAGTCTGCCTTTTTTTCCAGGCTTGTATAATTAGGAGCATTTTAAGAGCTTATATGACCCTAATTCTAAGCTACAATAAATAAGATTGGGTATTTCTTATTCTAGCTCTCTCTCTTTTTGCTCTCTTTGCTGTAAATATTTGCAGAGATGAGCATCAAATATTCAGCCCTAGATGATTATTTATAGCTGACTCATCCTGCATAATATTTGTACTTCTCATTGTCTGTCTTACAGTCAGACGCACTGTCTCAATATCTTGTAATAACCTCCTCAGAATAGGAATGAGTTTGGGTCATCTACTAATGAATTCATTTCAGTGGACAGAAGATAAGCTCGTTTCTTTATATTACTTTCTGAGCCCTTCTGGAGCAACCGTGCATTCAGTGAGAGGAAGCTGAAAGGCAATTATCCACTAAAAGACAAAGAGAAAGCAGAATTAAAGTATCTGAAATCTAAGTGGCATAGGCGTTTTATGATTCTCTCCTATTTCGCAGCTGAAAAAATGCAGTCCTGACTGTTTCATCAATGTAACAAGAATTCCCCGCAGACTGAGATTGCTTTCTAATTAAATGAGAGGCTGAACAGCTCATATTGGGCTGCCAGCCTGAACTGGCAGCCATAACTTACTGTCGGATGTCTCACAGAAAAAGCGCTTTGAGGAAACTAATATTCACTGAGTTTAACAATTTCCCTAAGCCCCTGATTTGTCTGTTTTAGCAGATGATCAGGCATAATGGTCATCATATTTCTTGCTTTTGGCCTGTATTAAAGCATCCTTCACTTTCAGGAATAGTTTGGCATTTTGGGATTGTGCTGGTTTGTTTTCTGTTGTGTTGAGAAGACTGAAGCCACTCTCTTGGACTGGCTCTTTTATCACTTGACCGAAGTCTGTCAGCAGCAGCTCTTAAGCTCACAAATAAACCAGTCTGTGCAAAAAACTGAGGTGTAAAAACTGAGGTGTAAAAATATGTTTTGGGTTTCAGTGGTTGATCATGCATCTCAGGTTGGACTGTTAACTTCCTGCAGTCTTCAGTGGGTGCAAGACAGCACAAACCCTCTAAATGGAATTAAATATAATGTGGTACCGGTAATTAACAAGTATCAAAGGGGCTGGAAGGTGTTCACTTTTCATGCTAAACAAAACTAGCTCGCTACTGAATGGCCTGAATATTAAGAGACCTAAATCAATATAGGATTTTTAAGACCAATACCGATATTTGGCAATTTTTACAAACTGGTATATCACTCTATATTTTTTAATATGACAGAGCTATTTAAAAGTAACGTTGCTCTAGTGTTACAACAGGTCATGGATTACTTATTTACACTCTGCCCGTCTCTGCTTGGATCAGCTGCTTGTTCTTTGTGGCATTCCAAACGTGCTGCTAACACGCAGTCCAGTACATTTTGTCTGAATTAGTAAAACAAGATATAAATACTTTTGTTGGTGAGCTGGATGTGAGACAGTGGGCGTATATTTTTATTCCTAAGCAGAGCTACCTTTTGCCTGTTCAGTGGCCTTAATGGATGAAAAGACACCAAAAGCTTTTAACAAAAGAAAGAAAAAAATTCTGTTTCTCTCCAAACTTTGTGAACCCAGTGCAAACGTTCAGTCAGCTCAGGCAGCTTATAGGGATTAAACTTTACCTTTGAACTTCGCCCATCGTGATGTCTGACGATTCGCTTTTGTGTCCCTGCAGCACGCCTGCCTTGCTGACTCCAGTGTCTGGTTCCTCCTCCGCCTCCGTCACATCTTCTGATAAGTACGCCGTGTTCAAGCAGCTGTCTGTGGATCAGCCTGCAGAGCCTACACCCCCTGCCTCAGGTACGTTGGATACCTCATGTAATAGTGTTAGTCCTCTTGGGGGTACATACTGGGACCAAAACATAAAGTCAGTCAGAGAAGGAAAGAATATTATCATCAGGCGTTCACAGCAGCATGGGGAATGACACGTTCCGTTCCTTCCTGTGTAGATAACTAGCAAGGATTCATTAAAAGCAGAAAGTGATAACATCACATTTCCAGGTATTTCATCATGTCGAGCCCTTTTATTACATCTAAAATACGAAATCGATCCCTGAAGGTTAAAGCAGCTTACATAAGGACACGTTCAGGGCACAAACTCAGTGTTTTGGCCCTTGAACGATACAGGGAGAGTAAATTTCTTTCATATTGCTCTTTATAGTTACCAATTCTTCTTTATTTGCTCTGATCCAGATATTGGAGACAAATACAGTGTATTCAGACAACTCGAACAACCTGCGGAGAAGAAATCAGTCGGTAAGAGAGCCAGTTATGCTTTGTTACACACCTCGATCTCTCTCTGTGACAAAAAACAACAACACACGTTCACCTGATGTACATATTAGCACATCCTTGCTTTTTGACCTCTTTGGGCAGTGACGTAGAGAACTCAGAGATGACCTTTATGAACATCACATCATCCCCAGGAAACAAATAGTTTCTTTTGATGTTCTCTAATTAAACTGTGTATTATAACTCACCACACTACCACAGAGCCATGTTTACACTATGTCTTGTATTGCAAGCCTGCAGCGTTGATACCCAGTGTGTTTCCCATCCCTGTTTCATTAGAACAGTTTCCGATGGGGACACCTCTTACAACTCCAGTAAGTCATGCTTTGCAGTGACCTTTCTTTGGCATTGTCAGGCTCCGTCTCCTTAATGAGCCCATTAGTTATCGCTCTTCCATCGTACACCAGCGGTGTGAACAGATTCTCTATTTCAGCATGCATACATTACACCACAGTGGATTAACAACTGCTGAAAACTTGAGAATTCATTCTGACTTTT
Source organism: Oreochromis niloticus (assembly GCF_001858045.2). NCBI lineage: Eukaryota > Metazoa > Chordata > Actinopteri > Cichliformes > Cichlidae > Oreochromis > Oreochromis niloticus. The sequence goes on from NC_031979.2 coordinate 27,798,384, forward strand.
TTCTGTGTGGTTTTTCTAAAAAGGATGCAAAAGTTTTCCCACTGCTATAAATACCCATCACAGTTATCTGCAGAAAATGGTAATAGTTTGTTCTAGCTTTTTTACTTTTAGCTAACAACTTAATCAGGATTCTGTAGAAGTAATATTGTTTGCTGATAACAAGTCATATCTGTCTTTTTCCAAGCTGTTTTGTCATAAATAGCATTTTCTGTCAGGTTCAGACTCTCTCATCAGAAAACTTTAGACATTTGCATAAAAGTCTGTGATAAACACAGCCACTAAACTCAGGTGTAAACTATCATTGCTTAAAGATACTTGATGCTATAAAATATAAACCTAAAATACAGAAATGGCACTGGGAACCATTTGTCCTCGTCTACTTCACTGGGAGATATTGTAGACAAAAATGACTTGTTGGATGGTAATTTTTGCTGAATGACTATAATCAACAGTTCCTTGTGTGGTAGTGTCGATGTACATGCACTGTTTCTCATTAGTTTGGGGTCATTTGAAAGAAAAGCACATTTGTTTTTAATGTAAGTAAAGTTGATTGAGGATTCATTAAATTATGACTTTAATAGAGTATCTGTGCAGTTGTATGGAGGCGTATTTTCAGTAGTCATCTCTCCTGTGTTGACTCCTGTGTTTAGCATGGCTGCACAATTAATCGAATTTTAATCTTGATCATGGCTTTCTGTGATTTAAATGAACATGTTCAACAAAGACTGGGAATGTGCAAATCAAGCACTTAATAAAACAGCACCACAAAAGTTTCTTTAGACAACCAAAGGCTTTTTCCCCCTCACAATTGGTCAAGTATTACTTTTTTCGCCATTAACACACAACAGTTTAATTATATATTTATTGAAAAGAAGTGTGCATTTCTTTAAAAAAACAATCCTAAACTTTTGAGTGATAGTGTATGGAGAGCTTTTTGTGCAGTGACGTATGATCTTCTTTGCACATTGCAGCCCAAAGTTCACCAGTGGAGCAAAGGAATAACTAATGCACCATTCCTCTCTCTTTTAGGATTGTAAAATAACTGAATGGTAGCTGTTGCAGCTGAGAACTTTTGGCCCCATTATATCTCTCTGTTGTTTTTTACTGATCTTAAATTCTTCTCTTTGGTTTACAGGAGAAGGATTTGCAGATTTCAAGTCTGTCGGCACAGTCGATGATGGCTTCACAGACTTTAAAACAGCCGACAGCGTCTCTCCACTAGACCCTCCAGATCAAGCCAAACTCTTTCAACCTTCCTTCCCCTCTGCTTTTCCAAACTCTCAGTCACTACAGCAGCTTCCCCAGCAACCGCCAGCAGTGTCTCTTTCTCAGCCCAAAAATCCTCTCAACATGGCTGACCTGGACCTTTTCTCTTCTATAGCGCCCTCTGTTCCTGCCCCCACTGAGACAAAACCCAGCACATTCCCCTCTGTGTCTGTGCCCCCCTCTCTCGTGCTCCTGCCAGGTGGAGCAAAACCTCCGGGAGGAGGGGCAGATGAGTTTGGTGATTTTGCCCTCTTTGGCTCCTCTTCTGACTCCACTCGAGCTTCAGCCGCAGGAGGAGCTCCCTCAGCACCTCAGGATGACTTTGCAGACTTCATGGCATTTGGCAGCTCTGGTGGAGAGCCTAAAGGCGAGAGCAGCGTGGGTGTTCAAGGGGAAACCTCCACACAGCAGCGGTCTCAGCAGAGCTCTGACAAATACGACGTATTCAAACAACTTTCTCTGGAAGGAGGCCTCGCCTACGATGACACCAAGGAGAGCGGCGCCGGCTCCTTCTCGTCACTCAAGAGCGACAACGACGACTTTGCCGACTTTCAGTCCTCGAAGTTCTGCACAGCACTCGGAGCTTCTGAAAAGACTCTGGTGGACAAGGTGGCCGCGTTCAAACAGGCCAAGGAAGACTCTGCATCTGTAAAGTCCCTCGACCTCCCGTCCATCGGCGGGAGCAGCGTGGGAAAGGACGACTCTGAGGACGCGCTGTCAGTGCAGCTGGACATGAAGCTGTCGGACATGGGCGGAGACCTGAAGCACGTGATGTCAGACAGCTCTCTGGATTTGCCGGGTCTCTCTTCCCACCAGCCCCCTGCTACAGGTGAGGAACTTGTGCGTTTGCTCTGGTGAGGCTCCGTGCAGTGACACACAATCTCGCTTTCAAGGCCAGCCAGCCTCTCCTTCTCAGTGACCCCTCCCCCAGACAAGGGGTCAAAGGGCAAATAATGAGGTCCTTGTTGAATTGACCATGCTCAATTGCTGACATGAGTAACATATCAAATTAGATGCATCACAGCTTTCATTCTACATTTCATCGTTCATCTCATCATACTCTTTATTTATTACTTATTTATTTAAGTATTTATTTATTTAAATCTTTAGTTTCTTCCTCATTAGTTTTTTTATCTCCACATTCCTCTTCCTCTTCTTATTGTAATGACAGGAAGGTCTCTATTTATTTACAAATGATGAGTGCCTGGTTTTGATGTGCTGGCAGTCATAGTTCACAGACGAGGTCCCCCAGCTGCTGCCTGCGCGACTCGGATAAGCCTCCTGTTTGATGTGTCCACACCGCGGCAGGCGGATGTCGCACTTCCTTTCAGTGTACCTAGTGTGTGTGTGTGTGTGTGTGTGTGTGTGCGTGTGTGTGTGTGTGCGTGTGTGTGTTGTTTTGGGCAATGCTAAGAGACGGAGCAGTTGAATACAGATGAGTACAGGAGGGCGTTTATCCTCTTGTTTATTCAAATCACAGGTTTTCGAACAATAGGCTGCAGCTTACCAAAGGCGTTATCCGTAAGCCATCATTTACCTTTTTAACTGATGTGTGCAAAAAGCACAGCAGATGACTTAATTTTGATTCGCTTGAAATAAAATGTTACCATTAATACGACGTTTTGCATGCAAAAACTGGAGACTATTTTCATATAGAGCAACAGTGATTTGTCACTATTAAAAATATTATAGGTGGATGTGAGGGCTTGAATGTGAGTGCATGCATTTGTCTCTTTATGCCTGTCAGTTATTGTATTACCCTGCAGTATTTTCACATTAGCCATGCAGTATGTTTTGGATCAAATAGACGTCTAATTGTAAGATGTCGACATAATAGCGTGTCTGCTTTTTCCTCCCCTACCTCACATCCATGAAAGTGGAGTTAAAGCTTACCTAAAGCTTGTTGTTGGGTCCTTTTATAAAAAGGGAAATCAATCTAGTGTCTGTTAATAATCAGGTAGTGTCCATGTCCTTTTTTTCCTCCCTCTTCACTGCTCATCATTTATTCATCAGGCATCTCGCCTTCCACATCATGCATCGTGTTTCATGGAAAACATTTCAAACCATTCTCTCGGTGTAACATGAGATGAATTGCATGTGTTCTCAGGTGAAGGCTCTGTATTTCAAACATTTGCCAGCTTTAAGGGAGCTTTCATTTTTATTTGAAAGCTCAGACAAAGCTTGAGAAGTTGTACAAATTGACCAAATCTCCACCTGACAACAGTCGTGCAATCAGCTTCCAATATTTCGTCACTTATCAGTTAATTATCATCACATGTATCAACTTCTTTCATCCAAGAAACTGATACTTTATCCTTGACTAGAAAAAGATGTAAACATCCCCATTGCCTTATTTCAGTTTCTGTGCAGTGGTCAGATTTTGGTTAAACCCAAACAGGCCCCTCCGCACTGAGAGCAAACAATCCAGTCCATGGAGCTGCAGCGAAACCGCTGATCGGGTAAAGACCTGCCCGCTTTAACATCGATACATTCCTAAGAAGCTTTTACGCTACCGTGACGGCGGTTTCATTTCACCCTTATTTATCAGCTGTTCTCGGAGAGCTCTGGGACTAACCTGTCGTTAACGTGTAGCAGTCCGAGCAGTTTGAGCACCTCACCACGCTTTGCACTGTGTTTTTGGAAATGTATGTAAGCTTAAAGAGACAGTATTTCTTTTCTGTGGTTCCTTTTGAGTCGCAAGAGGAATCAAATTTTCTTTCTCGTAATTTTTTTTTTTTCAAAAAATCCGTTATCTGTGATATCGCAGCATGAATTTTTATCACGTGTGGCTCTACGGTCTGGCTCTTTGAGAGCATAATGAAGTTAGTATTACCCTTCCTGCCTTGCTTTTTGCTGCAGTGTGCCTGCCTTTTCAATTTGTGAAATTGACAAGAACGTAATACAAAATAACCATTTTATGCATAACAGTATTGCAAGTTGTTTTTATCAAGGGAGAAATGTGTACATGCAGATTTAATAGTATTTTTATTACAGGAATATGACCTCTTATTTTGAGACTATAGGAAGACTTCTCGATCTTGTTGTGATTTGCCAACTATGTAAATTAAATGTAGCCGACAGTATTTAGTAGAATCAGAGTATTTTTAGTTCAACGTGGATTCAAACATCAAAGTTTTTAGTAAATAATGATGTGTTATTAATCAAGGGGAATTAGTGCTCATCATCCTGCTTTGACAAACAATCACTGTAGCAAGAGGAGAAAAAAAGGATACTGTCTCTTTAAATCTGTTCCTGCATCTGTGATTGGATGTAATGGAAGCCCTTACTGGGATGCCAGGTGTAAGGATGGCCCTCTTTGTTTTCTGTAACCCTTTGAGGGCTTGAACGATATTGCTTCACATGTTTACATGCAGATTAATGCAGATATCCTGATTTCTTACCCTTATTTATTAAAGACTAAATATGTACAGATGGCAGCCTCCTTGCTGCTCCTAAAGTTTAGCTTCCTCCCTGTCAGTTTGTCCCCTCAGGTCCTCAAAGGGTTAATGCTTCCTGCCTTGTTCTTTGAATAATCTTTCAACCTGGCCTTTTCAAGTGTTCTGTATTCAAATCTTTTTTTTTTTTTTTTCAAAAAAAACTCAACAAAAAAAATACACCTGTTGATTTACATCCTTATAGTAAAAGAAAGTTTGTCATCTTCCCAGAATTACTGATTCTAGTCTGTGAATGTGCCTTCTCATTCTGCTTCTATATCCTCGGATTATCTTTGTTTTACTTTCTCGCTGTTTGTTTTCTTCCTTTTCTCCTGACTCTGCATGCACTTGTATTCCAGATGACTGAAATTTAATTTTCAAAGTGTTAGTTTGACTAAACCTCTTGTAATGGTAGACCTCTTTCACAGTTCTTTGTGACCTCTCTCTCTCTCTCTCTCTCTACTCATGTTGTCGTAATAAATATTACTGTTGGTATTGCTGAAACGCGTACCGTCTTATTTCTCCTTTCCTTTCCTGTGAGGCGTAATGTGGTTCTAATGACACGAGGCTCACACCACTCGATCCTTGTCAATTTCACAAATTGCTTTTTGTGTCTGAGGGTTCTGTCATGCAAAATAGGAAGGCTTCAACAAGGTGGATTTATGTGTTTGCGAGTGTCTGAAGGAGACCTGAATGCTAAAGCGTTGACAAATGTGTGCAAGCTGCGCAGCTGTCAGTCAGTATCAGTCATAAAGAAAGTGATCAAAACACTTGTGAGAAACAGGGCAGACGCAGTGACAGGAAAGATCTTTTATTGATGCTGTTAGAGCGTCTGCCTTGAGACAAAAGCCTTCAGGTTGTATTTAATATAAAGAGATCAACTCTGATTATTGTTAGCCAAGCTGTTTGTCACCAGTGAAAGCAGCGAGTGTTGTCATATGGCCACGAGAAAAAAAAAAGTTGCGTAAACATGACTCACCTCAGGCATAAAAACACCAAGAGATAATTTATTAAAGGGAAGATGTATTAATGTATTAACGCCTTGCATCATAGAGGGTTGATACAAGGCGTTGTCGTCAGTTTCACAAATGTGGGTTATAAAAACAGTTTGTGGACCTTTTGGATTACCAGGATTTCTGCATTGATTAGTATTGTTTACATGTAAAACAACATCTGATCGACATCAGTGTCACGGCTTCAGACAAACACAGTCTGGTTAAACGCACTCACACAGACATGCACACAGAGCGCAGGCTGGAAAAAGTCATCCAATTAAAAGAGGAGGAATTTCAAATCAGTTCTAGAAAACTGTTTAAGTTCATCGTTATTTTTGGGATTAGGGGGACACATCTCCTCACTTCACTGTAATCCTACAGTCACACTGAGGAAAACGCTAATTGGAGACCAGAATGATCATATAATATTCGTATTATCTCCTTGCCTTGGAAATGGTTGCTTCAAAGACAGGGATCAGGTCTACCGCCAGTCACAGTCAGTCGACATCTTCAAAACAGCTTTGGTGCATCAAGATGGCGATAAGATCTGCCATCAGTTTGCCATGAAATCTGTTTGTCATTGTTCTATTGTTCTTCTTCTACATAAACATGAAACTGAGTTTCACATTAACTTTGGAGTCGAACCAGAACCTCACAGATTCGAAGCAGAAATTCCTCTACAAATGTGATTTAAGTGTAAAATGTCAAGCAGTCAGTAACCTTGCTTTTATACGGGAATATAATCAGAATGCAACCAGTTAAGTGCAAAAACACATGAGTCGTGCTCATTGGTGCACACTTACTCTGATTGCTCGCAACTTGTTGTCTGCGCTTATAAATTAGGTTTAGGAGCAGTGATCTGCAAATTTTCATCAGTCTGTCTGAGAGGGGTTGCAGTCAGATTGCCTGCCTCTCACTAGGTGACCAGTTGGTTGAGCCCTGAGTGATAGTTTTGGTTTTACCTGCACAGATTGAGAGATTGTGGCTTCATCCCAGGACACTGGCTGTAAATGGATTTTCATTTCATTTAAGGTGCTCACAAGATTAAAACATGACAAAAAATGCCCTTCCCCAAAATGATAGTCTACATGCTCCTGTAAAAATAAAATGGGAATAGGGGAGTGTTTTCTAAGGGATCATTTCTTTTGATTTAAAGTAGTAGTGCAGATTAAGCCATTGTTCCTAAAGAAATATCTGTCTGTACTTTTTAAAAGTGTTGTGAGCACCATGAAAACAAATATTAAAAAGGTTCCCGTATGCTAGAGAGAACTAAATGGAGGTGAGAAAATATGTTCTGAAATGTGGTTTAACTAATTATTAGTATTCTCAAGGGCTCTTTTCTCGAGACCAAACTACATTTAGAAGAAGAGACATCACTTAAAGCATAGATAAATGAGAGTAATAACCCGACACAAATCTCAGACCCCTGTTGAGGCCTATTAGTCTTCCTCCTATCATGACAGCATCTGTGCTATTCCGAGGAACCACCGGTATGTCTGTGTTGTCATTGCAGAAGGAGACGACATGAAATTTGACCCCTTTGGGACGTCGGCCCTCAGCACCTTGGCCAGCTATGACTGGTCAGACCGTGATGAAAGTCTGCCCGGTGAGGTCAGAAAGCCACCGGGCTTGGAAGGAGCTGGCCTTCCATCTTTAGTCCCCACTCAGAGGAAGGAACTGACCTTTGGCAGCACTGAAAACATCACAAGCAACTCCATAGCAAACATCATCACCTCCTTCCCTGCAGAGGACACTTCATCCGCAGATGACAAGTTTGAAGCCTTTGCTGACTTTGGCTCCGGCGACCAGGGCGGTGTCAATAACGAGGATGACTTTGGAGACTTTGCAAGTACTGTTTCGGAGAAGTCAGACTCGCCTGCTGCCACTGCCGAGGCGGGCTCAGAGGGAAACCAGAGCGAGGCCTCCGATGACTTTGGTGCCTTCCAGGGAGACAAGCCAAAGTTTGGCAGGTCTGACTTCCTCAAAGCCAGCGCTCAGGCCAAGGTCAAGTCCAGCGAGGAGATGATCAAGAACGAGTTGGCAACTTTTGATTTGTCGGTTCAAGGTGAGTTTTCATGTTGTATTTACTTCAAGTAGGCGGCACATTGTTTTTCAGTTAAAAATAATTGTCTAAATCCAAATGGAATTTGCTTAAATGATAAAAAAAACTGAAAATATTCATTTTTGACAACTTGGAATAATTGAATATAATGAATGAGTTATTGAAAATTGTTGTCAACTAATTAATTTATTAATTATTTGAAGAGCAGTTTTGGCAGAAAAGTATTAATTTCTGCATTGTTGAATTTGTTGACTCAAGCTTCCTCGCACAGTCTAAAGACACACATGTTGGGTTAATAAAAGCTGCTTTAATTATGCTCCCTTATTTGCAAGGGGTTGCTGCAGTGGATTGATCCTCATGTTTGATTTTATCCTGACGTAACCCTCTCAGGGTTTTGTTACTGCTTCCAGTGTTGAACTTGGGATCTTTCACATGTTGAATGTGTTAGTGTGACAGCCAAGAGGTATGTCAGGTTAAGTGGTGATTCTAAATTAGTAGTTGACTTAAGGAAGCGTTGTTAGAATAAATGACTATATGAATGTATGCATAATGTGGACACATGACTCTTCTGGCCAGCTGTAAATCCTTGGCCCTGCACTCTGCTCAAGCACCCCGCCCCCACAGACAAGGCCCATCAGATGTGTAATAAAGCTGTCAGACATTAGATGGTAGTGTTGAGATGACAGCTCCACTCTCTAATGGCAGCGACTGGTGAGATGGATTAGCACAAATCCATAAGCAGAAATTAACCGTATCCACTTAGAGGCTGTTCATTTTCGAACCGCTGTTTGCTGCTGTTATTTTTCACAAAATAAATTATTACAGTTTCCTGCACTGTGATCAAAGCCTCATGTAGATTCATTTCCCTGTGCTGAAGTTAATGTGTGTGAAGAAGCAGGGCTCGCTAACTCCCCTTCTTCCTGTGGCTCAGTGACCTGATCACGGTGGGGCTTCTGGTGTAGGCTGAGTGGTTGTGTGGTGATGGTGGGGTTGACGGTGGATTACCTGTGTGTAGATGGCGCATGCACACATGCGCTAACAGCTAACCCCACTGGAATAGTCTGGGCTTCACTTGTGTTTGTGCTCGTGTTTGTTGTGGTACCTTGCCAGGGTTTTTGTCCTTCTATGAATTATTCATACCTGCATATTTGTGCCTCTGTTTTGTACCTAATTATTGTTTGTCACAAATTAAGTATTTACTCATGCTGTCCCTGTCTGGGAGGAATTAACAACAAACAGAATGGAAGTAGAATGGTTGGAAACAAACAGGTGCACAGCCCAAAATGAGTTGCATCACAACGTGTCGCTGAATTGGTATTTCTCTCATTTCTCTTCTTCCCTGCCCCGTCTTTGTTGAAGGTTCCCACAAGCGCAGTCACAGTTTGGGTGAGAAGGAAATCAGGCGTTCACCCCCATCTCCGGCACCAGAGCAGCCCTTCAGAGACCGATCCAACACCCTGAACGAGAAGCCCGCACTGCCCGTCATCAGAGACAAGTACAAGGACCTGACTGGAGAGGTGGAGGTGAGGAGGGAACCCGAATATCAGTAGATTTCAGTGCAATACCGAGGACTGTTAAAGCTTCAAAATAAATGCCCCTTTTTGTTCTCTTCTGTTTTCCCTTTGTGTTCATTTGAGATAATTTTGTGCTGTGCTGTTGCAGGAGAGCGAGCGCTACGCCTATGAGTGGCAGAGGTGCCTGGAAAGCGCTCTGGAGGTTTGTGTTTGTTTGTGTCCTGTATCTGACCTCATACCTGGGAGAGACTTAATCGTGAGAGCGACAGCAAATGTTCTAGAGTAATTAAGATAACCAAAATACACTGAAATGTTTTTTTCAGCCAGGATTTTACTTGTCACGTATGCCTTGGGATTTTTTATTTTCTTGAAACCTGCAAATATAACTTCAGGACTTTTGTGTTTTTAAAGCTCATCAAAAATTGAGGATGTTGCATGACTTGAAGAAAATGTCTGCTGAAATATTTATTTTTGGTTTTAATGCGTTTGACATTTCAATCCTGGGTAAAGGCCATAATTGTGTAACACTTTACTATTGGATGCTCATTATGAGTTTTATAATCAAGACCAGTGTGTATGTAATGACGTCAGCCTCTGTCCTTCCACGTTAAGGTCATCACCAAAGCCAACAACACCCTGAACGGGATCAGCAGCTCTTCTGTCTGCACCGAGGTCATCCAGTCTGCTCAGGGCATGGAGTACCTGCTTGGTGAGGAGCTGCAGTAATGCACACACAGACACAGCTACTACTACCACTACTATAAACACACCGGGGGCCTCATTTATCAAACCATACAGGGAAAGTGCTCTAAATCTGTGTGCAACAACCAGCACTTTGCACAATAAAATCTCCATTCATCATCCACACACCACAGAGCAACCCTATATATTGTAAACCACTTTCCTTTCAAATGCCTTTAAATAGGTCTCATTGCCACCAACATGAGAGTTGGAGGTCCCGATCAATGAAGTAGCACTAAATAGAACTATTTATTTAGCATGTTTTTCTGGAAGAGTGTGGACACTGTCAAAAAAAGCAAAAAAATCAATGCTGCAGCTGTTCAGGTCAAAGAGAAGTAAAGAAAGTAGATGTAAAAAATAGTGTTGATGACCACAGAATAAAAAAAAAAAATACTGCCACAGGAGTAAGACAGTCCACCTCATCAGTATCGCCTGTGGATGGAAAAATTGCTTCAATAATTGGTGAGGTGTCTCTGGCAGAAATCATCCCTGAAGGTGATGCTTGACACGGTCGGTGAGCCTCCACAAAGCACAGAGGGGGCAGGGCCATCATGAGTAACCACTTTATTTTATGGTGTGGTGATTGTTTTGGAGTTTTATGGCCATGAGTCTCACACATAGAACTGAAAACACAAGCAATTTTATACCCTCCCCTGCAGCTGAGGACACTAGAAAAAATCTGAACCAAGATGACTTGTGAGTTCATTCGGATTGCCTCTATAGAACAAGGGCGATGTAATGGCAAGACAATGCAAATAACATATACTGATCACTCAGTATCACTCAGAAAGGTCCCTGCAGTCCCTAAAAATGTGTACTTTCATGCTAAAATTTATCTATGAGTCAAGCTCAGCCCTTGAATGTTTGATGATATTGATAAATAACACTATGACCTGGAAACATTTGCACATAGAGAGTTAATACTTCCACATACAGTTAAAAAGAAATGAGGTCTTGCGAGCCTCAGAGGCAACAAGAGCCTGTTAAAGAAGCCGGTGTGTGGCCTAACACCCTGTGAAGGACAGAAAGGACAAGATTAAGATGAGCTCTGGTGTGATGGCTTATCTCTGCCCCGTCTGACAAGGTCCTGCTGCTTTACTGTTTCTCTGCTTTTAATGAGCCGAGTGGCTAACACGTCACGGCTAGGTGCTCAACACCGAGTAAGAAAGTGTGTTTCTGTGACATGTGTGCGTGTGTGTTCTCCCTCTCAGGCGTGGTGGAAGTGTATCGCGTCTCTCGGCGTGTGGAGCTGGGCATCAAGGCCACGGCGGTGTGCTCTGAGAAGCTGCAGCAGCAGCTGAAGGACATCAGCCGTGTGTGGAACAACCTCATAGGCTTCATGTCGCTGGCTAAGCTCGCTGTAAGATGCTCTGACGTTTGTACGCACTCACCAGAGCGCAGGACAGATAGATACAAACAGATTCATAAACTTGGTTGCTTTCTTTTTCTAGTGGAAGTACACACTGATAACAGAGCATTGAAGGTCAGTTAACAATGCAAGTCCTGCCAATAACATGATTAAGTGTTAGTGAATCCAGTATTGTCGGTCCATTAGGATAAAATCAATGATTCATTGATTTGAAAGCAATGCAGATGGAGTATTTTGGTAGGCCGGTGTTTGGATCAGCGGGGATGACGAAGACTGTAAAGATTTATTTACCCAGCTGTCTCCAAGTATCTGTAAAACGGGACGCAAGAGGAGGACTGTTCTCATCCGCAGAGCCAGCAGACGAGGAATACTGTTTGTAGAAGATAAAAATGATTTAGCATCTTGAGAAAGGAGGCAGAAACAAAATGCAACAAATGTTTAATTAAAGCAGGGATGTAGATTTCTTTCCTTATAAAGGAGAAAGATGTAAACTTGGGAATTGTTTGTTTTTACTCTGAGTAGCCAATGTCGTGCCAAGTATTTATTAAAAAAAAAAAGTTGATGATGCTCGGAGATGTTTACTGTAAGCCGACTTGTTCTCTCTGCTGTTATTATAAGAATAGAAATGACTACATTTTGCCCTGCGGCAGGAAGTAAAACGTCTGTGTGTTTTTGTGTGTCTAGCCTGATGAAAGCTCCCTGGATTTCTCCTCCTGTATTCTGCGGCCGGGTATCAAGAATGCAAAGGACTTGGCTTGTGGGGTTTGTCTGCTCAACGTCGACGCTCGCAGCAAGGTTTGTGTGCACGCACACTCACACAGAGTAACTGTTATTGGGTACTGTTTTTTGTTTTGTTTTGTGTTTTACACACATGATGTTGTGCTCATCCCCAGCAGATAACAACTGACATTTCTTTGACTTTGAAACATTTTTCCAGAACAAAGAAGAAAGCACTATTGGACGTCTGTTTAAACGAGTATGAGACAGTCAACTGTCATCCGAATCTCATTCCACTCTTTCCTGTTGGGGTCCTTGGGGGGCCTATCCTCCTCTTACTGACGAGCCCTGCGGGGGGCCAAAGTGACAGGATTCCCTCCTCTCCACTGCTCTTCTATCAGAGCTGTTTTCTGCCTAGACATGCACGTCATCATAAAAAAAAAAAACACAAAGTCTCATCCCAAGTCTAAACCCCAACCCCTCACATTACTTTGCCTGTCAAGCTTTGTCTTCTTGCAGCATATATGATGCAAGTAATAATCATTTAACACAAGTTCGTAGGGAAGATCAAATTCTTTTCACCTGTCACATTGCAGATTTTTTTTGCATGTAGTCGTCTAGTTAGCTAACTGTCACCATAAATCTGAGCAGAATCCAGCTGACGTGTATGAATTTTATGTTTCCAACTCAGTTGTTTGATAGCTTTCTGTAGATCAAAAAACTTTTAAAGAGCCCTGCGTAATGTGACAAAAGATTAATGAGCATAACAGAATAGTTCTTGAATTATAATTTCCTCCTAGTTAGTCGTAGTGTGATTGGGATAAATGAAAGAGATGCAACAGCTTCATATCTTTTATTATTGCAAATAGATCAAAATTATCCCCAGAGCTGCCAACCTGCAAACCAGACGGCTCAAACTCAGTTGTACAGCCCAGTTTGATCTCAATTCAATTTTATATAGACGTCTCAAGCTTTGTATTGTAAGCTAAAGACCCTACCATCAGACAGTCACACACTCGGTGACTGTGGGGAGGAAGAACTCCCATTTAATAGAAGGGAGACCTCCAGCAGAACCAGACTCAGAAAGTGTCAGTCATGTGGTGCAACTGGGGTGGGGTTGAAAGGAGAAAATAAGGATAGAGACGGAACCAAATATAAACTACAAGAGAGAGTAGACAGATTTATTTATATGTGTAGCAGCATATATACACATCAGTAATGCAAAGAGGAAGAAGTGCTGAGTGCATCATGGGAAGTCCCCCAGAGGCTTAAATAGAAGGATAAGCATGGAACCACCACCTCTTTTTTTCTCTTCTCTGTTACCCCACCCCCCAGTAGATTGCTGCCTCTTGCTGAGCATGTTTCTGCTAGAGGGTTCATCCCATTAAAAAGGGGCTTTTCCTTCCCACTGTCGCCATGTGCTTGCTGACTGGGCATTGTCTATTTGTTGGGATTTTTCTCTCTATTACTGTAGGGTCTTAACCTTAAAATATAAAGTGCATTGAGGTGACAATTTTTGTGAATAAAGCAGAATTTTACTAAAACTGAGGTTTATAGTCACCTGATAGGGTTAAGCCAGTGGTGTTAAACATAAGGAGTCTTTGCAGGGCCTCGCAAAGACTGAAAGGTTTTCATAGGTTTTACAACTTTGTCTCCCAATAAAGACCTCCCCCATAGCCATCCACACTACTCATTAGGCAATAGATAAACAATTAAATTAAATATAATTAAATTTTATCTGATGGTGATTCTATAAATATGCTCTGCACCTTTACAATCACCACATTGAAACTGAAATTAAGCTATTCCTTCAAAACAGCTATCAAGTATATGTAGGTGTTGGATATATAGTTGCAGTATGAAGAGACTTGCTTCTATTTCTGATAGAGCTTTCCTTTAATGTTACTCCAGAAACAATACAAATAGTCCTGAAAGTAATGCTGCAAAGTCAGTGTTTCGACAGTTTTTCCTTTGTACGCTCTCCAGACACTCTAAATGCCAGGTGTCACTCCTATTAGTGCCCCACGATGTGAACAAAGTCAGAGCTTGACAGGCTCTGATCAGACAGTCACTGTAGGGGAGACGGTGGGCAGACAGTCACTTTAGGTCATCTCCCAGCTTTTATGGTGAAGTATGAAGTTAGAAGTGTCCACGGATAACAATGTGCGCTCTTGAAGTAAATGACAAAGAGGGAAGATGTCACTTTGGCACCTCGGGGTGGGTTTTTTCACTCTGTGATTGCTTCCTCAAGGTCACGAAGGTTGTTACTTTGTCTTGGAAGGGTTTCATTTTCTATTCTGCCACCTTCATCTCGAGGTAGCCGCACACTTTGCCACTTTGAGCTAACAACCGTCGGTGTTTCTAATAACTGTTCAGAGAGCGGGGCAGGATGGCGGTACCTCTTGCCTAGGGTGGAGGTGATTTTCATCGACGTGGGCCATTAAGGGTATTCTCGGACCCTGCGGTTTAGAGGGCAGGATGGTGGCGTTGATTGTTTCTTGCGATCCGTCTGCTGCTCTGCCAGAGCCAGATGGATAGTCCAGGCGAGATAAGGCTGACTGAGAGGCATCTAGGCTGCGAGCAGATGTGGCTTACACATTAGTCATAAGCAGGGAGAACGGCGGATAATAGACCTGCACACACAAACGCACTCTCTCTCACCTCTCGCTCTTCTGTGCGCAGAGGCAGTCTGAAATTAATGCAGTTTTATTTTGTCTCTGTGCCACAAGCATGAGATTAATAACCCATCTTTTAATTACATTTTTGGCACAAACCACCCTGGTAAGACTGCATAAAAGCCGAGCGGAGAATAGCATCCCCTCCGAGTATAATGAAGTGAAAGAACAGCTTTGGCTACGGCAGACGGCACCGATTGTTGCTTTGTCCCTCAGTGAAGAGGTGCCGATTTGTTTTTCGACCAAAGGTGCAGGCGGGTGGAGACGTTGATGTGGCATCAAAGAAATGCGAAAAATGCTCGACAGCCGATGTGCTCAGTGGCTCCTGTTCAATTCATGTTTTGAATTCTGATATTATTCTTGATTCAAACAGAGCCAAACATTCGCTTTCAGCCAGACTCACCGTGTTTCTGTTTGGCTAATATTCTCTGGGTTGTTGCACCTTTTTTTTTTTTTTGGTTTAAATCATTCTGCATGTTATCTTTGGGTTAAGGGGCTTGGATGGGCGACTGCAAACAGCTTCATCTCTCCTCAGTTTGTCACTCAGAAGCAGCAGCAGTTTCACCCTAAGTGATACTTTTTGGCTAATGATGCTCCAGCTCCTCCACTAAACGATAAATGCTAATTTAGGCAATTACAAGGAGAAGGACTGGAAAGGAGTTTAAGCTGAATAATTTAGCATTTTTGGCTATTTATTTTAATGCAGCTTTTTCAAGTGCCTCAAGCATTTGGATTATCAAATTGAATGTGTGTAGTTTTGACAGCAGCACACGGGAGTTTGGACCACAGCTTTGTTCTTAGGCTGCCCATCTCTTTCACAGCATGTTTCCATCTGGTCGAGGTTAGCGGGGCTCCTGCACAGACAAAGAAAGTCAGGGAAATTACTTACTGTGCAAAACCGACATTAAAGAATTTGGGAATTGAAAGAGCGCTCTTTGAAAATGTTAAAAGCACAAATTTGACCAATCTGAAGCTGAGAGTAACTGAGAAGTTGAGATGTTTGTCTTGGTCATTCAGCAGTCGTCCCTGCAGCGGGAAAAAAAAGTGGAACTAGTCTGGCTCCAAAAACGCTGTGGTTTATTTTTACAAAGCCTCATCAGCCAGGCTTGGACATTCGACAGCAATTTCCTGTGTGGAAGTGACATAAATTAGCGAAAATCATGTCCCCATCCCAACTTTATTTAAACGTGTTGGTGGTAGCAAATTTAGACTGAGCAGATATTTAAATAAATATATGTTAATTCTTATTTTTGTTATATTGTTTTGTTTAATTTCATCCAATGTAAATTTAATTTCAAATTATTATGTTGTTTACGTTTTACTGAACTTTTTTTTTTTTTTTTTAAATAGGGTTGTGCTTAAAGTAACATTAACCTTTAGCATTAACCTTTGGTGAAATAAAAAGTAGCGCTTTTTTTTTAATCTCACAGTAAAGAAAACTATCAGTGAGGGCAGGTTTCTGTTTGTGCTGGCTTGTAAATCTCTGAGTCATTGATGAGTTTTTTCACCATGTAACACATGCATCCACATGTTTTTGATCAGTAACCCAAATCCCAAATATATTCAGTTTATTATTGTAGAAGAAAACCACCAAACAGAGCTGAAGTTGTAGCTTTTAGTCAACTAATATAAAGCTGCTGCGATAGTTTCAGGTGATCGGCTGATTGTTTCAGCTCTAACCCATCATGCTATTGTACCAGCAACATGGCAAAAGATGAAAAGATGGTTTTCATCTCGGTTTTCTCCCAACATCTCAGCTTCTTTTTGAGCAGGGGACGTCTGATTAAACCAAACCTTTATTTTCAGTCTCCAACCTTTATTTTAATGCCAGTTGATAACTGTCATTTTAAACACGGACTCTGGTTCATGTGAGGTAGCTTTTCTCCTTCTGTCTACAACCCAGATTTGTCTACAGGACTGGATTAACTGTGACAAACCGCGCTGATTTGTTTCAGTGAGCATACTGGCCAAAATCTTCAGTCAATATTTTCAATCGATCAAGGCAAAATCTCTTGAATTCTGAGTTGGAAAAATGTGTAGGAGCCCTGAGGGTAAAAACTTTCATGTTTTCACCCACAAACATGCTGTGAAAAGTGGTGAAACGGCTGCTCGCTGCTTATTCTGTGCACACTTTGCTCTGGGCGCTGCATGAATATGCTTCACCTCTCTGACTGCTCTTGTGCTTACAGGCATTGACTAAAGACAGGGAGAGGAGCTTAAGGGTAATTATGCCTTGTTTTTTTTGAACTTCTAATAAAATAGTTTGCATTTAAGCTTGATTTTCATATCCGAACAGATAGAGGAACCAGGACCTTTACATGCAGCTGAAAGGTCAGATGAATTAGTAGAGTCTCTGTTTTATCTGACAAGTCCAGCTTGAAAGCATAAAAACCCCACACTGTAGTGTCACAGCAGGCTTTTATTAACCTTTGTTTAACCAGGCATTAAAAACAAATGATTTTCCAGGGCAGGCTGTGTAAAAGGCTCTGTTTAGTTAAAACAAGTGGATATTGGCCTCCCTTCACTGACACACAGGTGAACTCTGGAGCAGGAAAGGCACTGCAGTGAAAGCAGGGGTGTGTTTTGGTTTGACCACCCTTTCATTTTGCATCCTCTCCCTCCCAACATTTCCCAGCTTTGGCACTCCTCTAAGTGCAGGTTTGTGGAAGCAAGTAGGCCAGGGCACAAAGGGGGCTCTGAAAGGAAATCGCTCCTCCAGTGAAATGTGAGCGTGTGAAGGAAAAAGTGAAAAGTGGAAATGTGTCATTCGGCTCGTCTGCGAAAGCCCTTCATCGGGCGGCGCATCTGTGCCGCAGACTGCATTCAGGCAGGTGGAGATGTATTTGACTTAATGGTGTGTTGTGGTGGTGTATTTCTGCATGCGTCTCCCCTCTGCTTCTGTGTGGGAGGCTGTGATTCACTGCACATGACTCATTCCTCTCTCCGGCTTCAGCTCCATTATTTCACCGGGGATGCAAACTCCTAAACTGCACATCACACACATTAGCATCTCTTGATTGCGCCCACCGTGCCGCAGCTGGGCCCAGTGAAATCGCAAACTTGCATCAGAGCCCTCATGTATTAGTGTGTGTGTGTGTGTGTGTGTGTGTGTGTGTGTGTGTGTGTGAGAGAGAGAGAGAGGTTTCAGGGGGTTCGGGTCAGTTCAACACATTTCATTTTCTAAACAGCTCCAGTTCAGGCGATGTTTTTCAGAATCAAATCGCATTGTGACGCAGCAGGCTTTGCGGTGGGGGATTGTTATCCTTTTTGTCTCAACAAAATAAATGAGGTGATCCATATTTGTTGATACAAGTACAGACAGTGATGGAATTACAGTCTTAGCACAATGCATTTTATCAGATTTCTTTTTTTTTTCTCCTTTCAGTTCATTTTATGTCAAATCTTTGGGGAATAATTTTGCTTTATTTTTTGCCCCATTTAGCAGTCATTTGTGGTATGTTTGGATCCTCTGATCAGGTTGTCAGCAGGTTTAAACATGACATTATAGCTTCCTCTCATTTTTTAGGGAATTTTTCTGTTTTGCCCCCCTCCCTCCCTCTATTTAATATAAAAACTGCAGACATGGCTTCATCTGATTAGACATGCAGCTTCAAACATATCTAATCTTCTCCTGTGTTTTGATTGAGCTAAATCAGCATGCATGAAGATATCTATGGCTGTTTTGATGGCTCTCATGCATACCTCCCAGATTTAAAAAAAGAACATCATCCATGCCCAGCTGTAAACACGTTACTTCGACACACAATTTCCATCTTGGTTGCATATTTTGTGTATAAAGAGAGGACTACACAGCACCTCTCATCTTAGGTCTCTCTAAATGTCAGCCGGTGCACATTTATTTGTTCCAGCACATTTAGAGAAATACCAGGGGGCGCCGTCGTCCTTCTTGTGTTTTTATATATATAACAGTGTAAAAGTGTCACAGCATGCAGCATCCCTTGATTTCAACCACAGTTGCATTTTTTTGAATATGCAGAAAATCTTTAGATTTAGTTTGACTCCTTATAAACAGTCAGATTTAGTTATGATCAGTGAGATGTTCACAGCATGTGGCTCTCACAGCATTTCTGTAGATAGAACATTTGTACCAGTTGGAGTATTATTCATACACTGTCTCTATTTTTTTTCTTCTTTTCCTATACTCGCATATAATTTTATGCAGGCCATTTTTAACAACTTGAGTTTTTCCCCAGTAGGCGTTGCCCATGTGTATTGAAATGCTTTGCTTGCCAGAGGCAGATTTTCATCCTGCGTAACTTGGCTGGAATTTACTGCAGGGTCACCTACATTGAAGCTGCGCTGTGCACCACCATGCTGCTCTCAGAGAATAACTGATTCATGCTCTGAATAAGCGTGCTGCACGTACTTTTATAAATACCATCAATACAGCTGAGTGGTAATGGCATGTGTCATATTTCCCAGTTAATTAAGAGGCTTTTATGGTTGGACTGGTGTAAGCTCCCTGCAGCCTTCCCAAAAAAGTAGATTTTAAAAGCTGCTTTCAGATGCTCGCTTACTCACAGGGGCAGATTTTTTTCCCCCCTTAAATATTTGAATTTCAATCTCTACAAAAGTAGGCATAGAAATAACTGCATTGTTGGGTTCTCCATCTGAGGATCACAGCCTTCAGTTGTAGATCTGACATGGAATCCATAGCGTGTCTTTTGTCCTCTCCCCCTCTTACCCCCAACCGCAGAAGACTGTCCCTCCCTCAGCCTGGTTCTCCCAGAGGTTTCTTCCTGTTAAAGGGAGTTTTGCTTCCCACTGTCACCAAGGTCTTGCTCATAGGGGGTCATCTGATTGTTGCCGTTTTTCTCTATTATTTTAGGGTCTTTACTTTACAATTTAAAGCACCTTGAAGCAACTGTTGCTGTGATTTGGAGCTATATAAATAAAACTGAATTGAATTCAAGTTAATTGAATGTTGCTGCAGGCTGCTTTGTGCTCGTCAAAATAAACTAGCCTTTTTTCCCTTTCAGCAGCATTAAAATGAAGTCCGGGTAAAGCAGGTGTGCACACACAGGTTCATATTATTATTATAATATTTCACCCTTTCACTCAAACAGGCGTTCAACTCAGAGACAGACAACTTCAAGCTGATGTACGGGGGTCATCAGTACCACGCCAGCTGTGCCAACTTCTGGATTAACTGTGTGGAGCCCAAACCCCCGGGCCTCATCCTGCCTGACCTGCTCTGAGCTGCCATGGTAACACGGCAAGAGCTAATTACCACCAGATAGGTGGAGCGGCCGCTCGCCTCACACCAAGAGCAAGAGGAGGACGTCTACAGTCACTGGATTCCTCTAGATTTTTTTTAAATCCTAAAATCTCACCCAGACTGTGTTCATTTGCAGATCTTTTCCCTGAATAGTCATTGGTCGGTTCATATGGTTACTCTTTTCCTTCAACCATACAGGTCAGCAGTTGAGGTCATATTTAAATCTGTTTTTAATGCTGCTTTTGACAAATTATTTCTGCTGACTATTCGTGCAGAAATGCAACAATATTAATAAATATAACTAATCAGTGAATCCTATTTAAATTATTAGCTGTGCAATATCCTTATAACACTGGCAGAGGAGGTTTTTGCTTCTGTTCGAATATTTTGTTTTGTTTGCAGTGAATCAGACTTACAGAATCATAAGTCTACCATTGAATTACTTGAATTGTATTTCTGTCTCGGGTCTGTTGGATGAAACTCTGTGGCTGTTATGGTTCTAATGTCTTTTTGAAAATCTTTAACATTCAAACCATCGCTGCTCTGCCGGAAGGCAGGCGCCTCTCTTTTTCTGCATTATGTTTCACTGCTTTGAATGTCTTTTGCACTGTTTGTGAGGAAACTTTAACACCTCTTTGGGTATTTAAATTGTATTTTGTAGGTGTTGGGGATTTGAAGGGAATCTGTTGTGACTTTCTGTGTTGTTGTTGTTGTTGTTGTGGTGTGCAGAGCTGAAAGTCTGGAAGTATTTACTAATGCTGAATTTGAACAGCAGCAGCATTTTCTGTATATTACAGTGTCATGCTGCAGCTTTGTATTAATCACCCAGCTGTAATGTGAATGTTATGTAAATAAATGACGTGCAAACTGGTTAAAGTGTCGCAGAGTTAATGTCATTATCCGGTTTACAGGTCATGCAGACCAAGTTCACCTGAAGGACCTGCTTGTGTGCACTGTGGCGTTTCACCACAAGAAACTGGAGGGCATGTGTACATCCAGTCTGAGCCTAATGTTCAGCAATTGATGAAACCACTTATTTAGCAGAGGAGCCGTACATACTCGTGGATGAAGAAACCTGGACCGAGTACACATCAGTTCATCATAATTTTTCATAAAATAACCAGCTTCTTCTGAGGAAAGCAAATACTTCTGAAAACTACACGTGTAGTTCTAAGTAACTCATTACTTTGGTAAATATAATTAATGATAATGTTACTACTCATTACATTTTTTTTAAATCACCGTTGGTGCTTTGCAACATAATAGCCTGAAGTCAACATCCTGCATATAAAATCCCTTTTAGAATAAAAACAAAATGCAAAAAGTATTTTATGCAAGCTCCTCGAAATTTGAAAAAAAAAAAATCAAATCCTTTGTATTTTAAGACACTCCCACCAGACAGGCACTAAATAAGCCCTGATTTATATATTCTCTTACTATAGCTACTGCATGCACGTGCAGTGCACTGTTTAGCCTGTTTTAGCCCATTGCCAGGTGTGTATAATTCAGCAGTAGTCGATATAAACTTAAAATTAAACTCCTAAGATTCTTTTTTGACGCATCATGTCTGCATAAAAATGGGTAACTAGGTTGTTGCTACATGGTTGGTAGGCAGCGCGATGATGTCATAATCACTGACATAAATAGGAACCCTCAGGGGCCTGAAAGCAACATACACAGAGATTTTGATTATTTGGTTATTATAGTAAAGATACACCAAATCAAAACCTAAAAGTGTCTTATCACATCAATTATGAAGTCTTGGAGATACCTAGCAGCTTCCTAATAACTGGCTAAAATGACCCATATTTAGTGTTTATGACCGTTCAACACCTTATCAATACATTGTAGGATTTTAATCTCACAACAGAACTAATTTATATCCACAAAAACCATCACGATGCCCGGCAACCACCAGACAACGGACTACATAACCTTTATATGGTAGAGCAGAACCTGATAATTAATCACCAAAAGCACAAACAGGCCAAACAAGACTGCAACATGGGCATGTAAATAAAAAAAACAAACAAACAAATAAATAAATGGATAAAATAAGAATTCAAACCCGTCTCTACCAGGAGAATATCATTTTTTAGCCCATCCAACCAGATCTTAAGCACCAGCTACAAAGACGTCATTACTTTTTATACCAGTGTAAAATAAATAAATCATGATTTGCAAGGCCTCCCGTCACAGGCTTGAAGCCTGAAAATAAGACTTAGAAGATTCCTGCTGGAGTCCTAAGTTCCCTCTCAGACAACATGAATTACAATATGCTGAAAGGTTATGGATTTTTTCTTGTCTAATGAAGCCAAAAACACGGTGCCTACTCCAGATTTAATAATGTATCACCACAACGCCGACAGCAGTGTTGGTAAAAACCGACACAAAGGACCCTAAACAGAAAAGAATGACAGAGAAAGCAAGGCTCCAAAAATGATCTGCCTGGAAGAATCCAGGTTGTCCTGGCAGTACACCGAGCCTTTACACCCTCAAACTTATGCACTGCTGTACCCTCACCACGGCTAAACACACAGTCAACAATGTTTCATCGCTTTTCTGGATTCATTCATCCAGTGTGTTCAAGTCTGAACACAGCACAGCCTTAAAATGACTCATTTAATTCACGTGGCTTTCTGCTCTTATTCCGCTGCTTTTCCTGTGATGCTTC
This sequence comes from Oreochromis niloticus, assembly GCF_001858045.2. Classification (NCBI taxonomy): domain Eukaryota; kingdom Metazoa; phylum Chordata; class Actinopteri; order Cichliformes; family Cichlidae; genus Oreochromis; species Oreochromis niloticus. Next base: position 27,821,070 of record NC_031979.2, read on the forward strand.
CTCTTCCGAATGCATGAATGTTTCTGCACATTTCCCTCTGTCATTTTACCCAATAATGTACTTTCTCTCAGGCCAGAGAGGCCTCATTTCCATCACTTTGCGACAAAATGGAATAAATTCTCTACCAACAAGCCTGCAGGGCCATCGCTGGCGGTTGAGCTCAGCCAATCAAATGAGATGTCTGAGGGAAGGTGGGGGTGAAACCAGTCTTATTATTATTCCCCCGCTCTTCAGGTGTGTTCTCCAACATCCATTTTTATCTCTCGCCATTCCCTAATTTATTTCCTGCAGAAAATGAATTCCTCTCCTCTCACCGTGAACACCAGGATTACTAAAATTACAAACACTGAAATCAATTACCGAGCGAGGCCGCGTAAATCAAAATGCAGCCTCGTCTCTCTCTTTGCTGCGCCCATCTTCACGCCTATTGTCTGCGATGGCGTGCTGAAACGATCAGTCTGGCAGAGACAAGAGATTGAACTGACACGGTGCTGTACTGAGTGCTGCTCTTTGGTGTTTCGTGGCCATGCCCATCATATTATTGATTAAAAACAGCTGCTTCTGTAAGTTCATCTTCACCCTCGTGGAAAGAGACGCTTCCTGCTTTACATTTTGACAACATTTCCAATTATTTATGTTTGAGAAGCTAAAGCAGCTGTTTCAGTGTTTACGGGATTTAATCACAGTGACAGCAGAGGAAGAGCTTAAATGTATTAGCAGCATTCGGGATGATTAACTGAACGCTAATCCTGCGTTTTTGCGGGGTGGTGGTGATGTTTGAGCAAAGTGTTTCCTTTTAATCAAGCAAAAATGTATTCAAAGTAGTCATAAATTTGAAAATATCAATAAAATGACTTGAGCCATTCATCAAGCAAAACGTACAAACCGTCAAAGGTTAATATTTTTTAAATCGGAATACTATTCCTGATAAATTAGAACTGGAAGATGAGTCATTATATTGATTTTTTATCGTTTTTCTGAAATGTTGCAAAGTGATAAATTGGTTAATTACTCATCTACAGTAGAAATATTAGGACTGGATTAATTATTGAAGACACAACTGTGAAATTACCAAAGTTAAATCAATAACATGCCTTGTCAAAAAAACACAAAAAACAAATCAACATGTAGATTATACTAAATAAAACACAAATACAGTAAACAAATACTTTTTTGTGTTAACTGACCTATGACCTATTCAAGCATAAGAAAAGGCGACAAACACACAACAGAAAACGCTTAAATTGTGTCTCTAGGCACTTTGTTACTAGCAGCCTTCCACAAAACCAGATCTTTATTCCCTTCTTTTAACATTAGTCTACAAAAAATACCCACAACAACATAGTGTGACAAGCAAAATAAAAAGTAAAATACTATTTTTATCATCGGCGTAACTTTGTGCTGAACATTGGGGGGGTCAAGATCTCTGTCTAAATAAATAAATCTATTTATAAATCTATAATTTTGCTGGTAATACCTGAAACGAGTAAAGAAAATCAACAGCCTATTTATGCAACATAATTCATAATTTTATTGGAGAGGTTATATTGGTTGGGTCTGATAACTGGGGGGGGGTCATAACCCCCCTAACCCCGCTGGAAATTACGCCCCTGATTTTTATGGGAACAAGTTGAACAAAGAGGTACAATATTGAGTGTCTACAGCCATTTGTAAAACACGGTGGAGGCTCTGTCATGATTTGGAGCTGCATTTAAGCCACCATCTAACTGGCAACAGCTCAATTTTTCAGCATGATAGGAACCCTAAACATACTGCCAACAGTAAAGAAAAAAAGCAGCCAACATCCAGAGAGCTTTGAATGTCCTTCAGTTACAAGAAAGGTGGTCTTAGAGAGTTCAGTCTGTGTTGAAGAAGGTGGCCAAATACGGACTTTCCAGGCCTGAAACTCGCTGAGACGCTTTGGGATTTGCTGGAGTAGACTTTATCCAGCGGCCTGACTCACCCATCATCACCACTGGTAAAAACAAAATGCTGCGACATTGCACGAGGGAATGTGTGCCATCATCAGAGCTAAAGGTTCTTCAAGAAGATATTAAAGTGTCACTTTTTTGGTCAGGTAGCCTAAAAACCTCATGGAAAGAGCATGTCATGGAAATTGTTTGAAAGACACATTTAAAGTTACATTTTTTAAAAGTCCTTAAAATGCTGGGTACTGTGTTATTTCTAACAAATGTGACACAAATGGAAGTAAATAATGTAAAAACTGAGGTCTATTTTCAGCCTTGGATTAATGCACGTTGAGCTCCCGAGTATTTAACAGCAAGAGAAATCAAAATACAAAAAATCAAATCAAATCAAAATTAACAAATATCCTCTGGCTCCTCCCAAATACTCCCACTGAAAGTGCGTTGAAACATTACAAGCCACATTCATCCAGGGCTTTAGGAGCTTTTTAATCTGTCACACACACAATCACACTACGGTGAACGCATCGGGAACAATTTGGGATTAAATACCTTTCCCAAGGTACTCAATCAGATCGAACCAACAATCTCCTGATTGCTTGACAACCCGCTCTGTCTCCTTAGCCACAGTCGCCTGTACAGAGCAGGAATTATCCTTTAACGCTCATCTTTGGTTCAATGTTAGTGGAAAGCAAAAGCCAACACTTAACATAATTTATGATGACCCAATTTTCCCATTAACGACCTGGACACAAATATTAGTCATTTCCACTGCTTTGATGCTCTGTGCACACAGAGTCAAGCTTCGTGGCTCACAGTCCTTCGCTTCAGTGTCCAATCAGCTGAGACAGCTGAGACTTGAAAGGCAGCCGACAGATGAGTCACTGTTATACCACAGAGACAACGCGCTCGTTCAGCTGCTCGCCGAGGAACAATGACTGTTTCATGACAAACCAAATTCTGCTGTGCTTCAGATGACCCTCAGTCAGACTGTGGGGCTGTTTTTCCTCCCCATTCTCCATCTTTTATCCTCAGTTATGGATTTTTATACAACTGCTTGTACCCTGCGTTTTCATTACCATAACACAAAGCACTAACAACACTTAAATCTGCCCTTTGGGACTTTTACACAGGTTTCCATCTAAGCAGCATCCTCTATGTGCCCATTCTCCTAATGTTTCCAACTGTTGTGAAGCTAAAAGAAATGCAGGCTTTGACTCACACCACGCAGCTGAAGCGTATGTTGCTGTTTGGCTAAATCATGTTGTCAAATTATTACTATAACGAGCGTGTCAGGTCTAAAATTGAGGCAGTGTGTTTATATTAATAATGGGCTTGTGTGCATGGCCTTATTAAAATGGAAATGCAGGATTTACAACCAAGTGATACAGCAGTAGTTGTGTAGCCCATGCAGATTATAGTGGATCATTAGAGGTTGTATAATTTGAAGCCCAAAGAGGCCATGATTCAGTAATCCATTGCAGCCACAGCGGATGTTTTTATTTGCTACGTGTGGTTGAAAAATTTCATTATTTACAGGATTGCAGCAACAAAACTTACAACGAAAACTGAAAACTGTATTTTTCTACCAATTTTACATAATAATAACAATAACAACATAATAATTTAACTGTTGTGTTGCATTTTCAGTTCCACAGTCCTTATATATTCTGTTCATATTCAATCACTATTTTATATTTAACATAATATTTGGTACTAAAAATAGATAAAGATAATTATTCTTTTAAAAAAAGGAAAGAAAAACATTTTCTGATATAATAATGCAAGCATGACCTCAGGATCTACAGTGGCAGCTCCAACCCTGAATGATTAACTGAATGTACAAACTACATAAATATTAATTTGTTTGTTTGTTTATGTACAAATTAAAAACAATGATGTAATCTTTTTATTTCTACATTAGTTTTATTGTTAAACAGCGGTCTGCTAGCGGCTCTGCAAATATCTGTTATGCAAATATTTAAATTAAAATGATAAATCTTTCAAAATGAATCAAAAGTACAGAAACAGCCAACGAGTAGTTAGCAACTAAAGCAGAACTGGAGCTGCGCTGTACTTTGTGAAATACCACTTTGTACCACAGGATGGCGTAGTGATGATGGAGCAGTCTTTATTTGATCAGGAGACTTAAGAGCACATTCTTCTTTAAAACGGCAGCCTGCAAAAGACAAAGTTAAAGCAGCAGACAGCGGGGGTAAAATGCTGCCCCTAGTGGTGAAACCTTTGAGTAAACTATACAGAGGGTTATTACAAACAACACCTTTAAGCTAAATGCTAATTTTCCCAATACTGTCCAAAACCTTGGTGTGAAAAGTAACAGGTCAATACATGTCCTCATCCTAGCAACAATCCATGAACCGAACATTAAAAGCTTCCACATTAAACACTTTCCTCTGTCTTTAGCCAGTGCAAACACTGTCAAAAATATCACTTTTGGGATTTATTATCTCACTTGGATAAAGCAGGCAGTTTGAAGATGCTAAATTGTGCATTTTTAACTAGTTTCTGACATTTTGTACACTGAACATTAAATAATTCATCATAAAACAACAAATTAAAATATCATAAAGACAATATTAGCACACAGCGGTGTGTTTCAGCTCACCAGTATCTGATGCTTCCTGTTGAGTTGCTATGTCTGAATGTCATCTCCAGAAATGTCCTCAGTGCCATTCGTTCTGCATGGACTGCACGGCTGGAGCCAGGCCTGCTCCGACACTCAGGATGATGCAAATGGTTTTGCTTACTGCTTTAATGATAGATGATAATATCCTGCTGCTGATGAAGGATGTGTTTACTTTTAGTGCTTGACTGTGCTCTGAAAAAACCCCCAACGTGCATGTGTGCGTGTTAACACTACCAGGAGGAGGGTAAGGGGAAAACTAAAAGAGTTTTTTGCAACCTCCAGCAACATTTAACGCACTCCCACCAGAAATGGTGTGCGCGCTGTATAATTTGGGCCCATCACTTGAGCGTTTCAGTAGCGAGCCGCGTCTCTGTGGGTAATGGAATTCATTGTTAGGACCACTCTGGAGGTCCCTCAGAAGTGTGGGCACAAGACAAATGGTGCTCATCAATATCTGCCTGCTGCTCTGTAACCACAGCAAATGGAAATGAATGACGGAACGCTTTTTTGACATCTGAAGACATCTCTTGGGGAAATTGGCTGTGCAGATTGAACATCAAGAGGCCTTTGGAGAAGGAAAGACTGCTGCCTGTTCATGTGAAAAAATCCCGGAGATGTCTCCATTCACAGTTAGAAAAAGAAAAGAGAGAAAATTTATGCTTTTAGTTTTGTTTTAAATGTGCACTCCGATTCTGGTAAAAGTCCGAAACAATGGGTGTAGGGGTGAATGCAAACAGTGATATTATCTTTTTATGTTTTTACATTTTAATGTCACTGTCTCAGGGTTTGAAATAACATCCTCGTACAATCCCGTACCTCTGGTGTTTTTATTCCTTTTTACACCTGGGATATCAGAAAAGCATCTGTGCACTGATCTCCGTGGCTTGAAAATTTCAGCTCAGTGCTGGTCTCTTAAAGTAGTACTACAAAGTGACATTTTATTGCACCATTGCGTGGTTGTGGTCTCAAAAGAATTACTTTCTTCTTAAATAATAGATTTATTAATCATTGGCCCAGTACACACACAAATGTTGCTATTTATTAGGAAAAAATACAGTTGTTTTTTTTTTGCTTCTTTGCTTTTCTTTTTGGCTTTAACTGCAACAGTTTCTCATTATAGTAAAAAGAAATATGGATGTACTGACAGCTACCAAGAAGTGGCCCTAAAATATGTTCACAAGCCGGTGGCTTGTTGATATATGCCATAAAATTCACCACCTCTATGCTAACAGTTAGCCCAAGAACGGAGCAAAGGCAAGCAGGTCAGCACAGGCATTGGGCAATCACTGATCACTAGGGGAAAATGTGAGTGGCTGCTGGAGGTTGCTGAAAGAGAGGTTGTTGCACAGAAAATCTTCCAGTTGCTTTGGTTGCTAGCAGGTTGCTGTGGTTACATGTAGTTTGCATGGGAAATGCTGACTTGTCTGCAAACACTTGCCAACTACTTTCAGTACAGTACTGAATTTTGAAAAAAATAATAATTTGTAGGCAAAAGTTCTCCATTTCTGGTTTGCATCACACTATTTCCAGTTTCAATATCGCTTGGCAAGTAGTTCGCATGCAAACGACAGCCAACTGCGATAATCTGCTTGCAACCAAAACAATCACAAGGTGGTTTTTGTAGTCGCTGCCAAATGTTTGCAGACAAAACAGCATCTTGCATGGAATCTACAGGCAGTTATCTGCCAAAGACCAAAGCAATCATAAGGCGGTCTCCGTGACCGATTTCACCTTGCGAGAGTTTGCAACCTTCAGCAGCCAGTCACTCACTGGTTGGGGAATACACATTTTTCCCTAGCGACTGGAGGTTGCCAGGTGGTTGCCGGCTGATATCTAGGTTTGTGTGACTGACGACTGAAACAATGAAGCATCTTACATATCGAGTGAATTTTTCTTAATGTTGTTTCTGTTACATGAAAAGCTTCCTTCTGTTATTATAACTGACAGCTGCTCCAAATAAAGTCGTCACAAAGGAATGACTTCTCCTCAACCATGTGATTCATCATTGTCTGTTTCACACAGAGGGGTTCAACAATGCATTTTAACAGCTGATTCTGAGGGATCTTAGGGCCATTAAAGGGCTATATTTTCGATTCAGTTTTGTACTGTAGGAAGAAATGGTGAGGTGACATATTGTCCATTTTAGCACCTGCACTCTGTGCTACAAGGGCTTCTGTTTATCCACCTGTACCACAGTTACTGAGAAAGTACCCAGTACAAACTAATGTAATAAATTTGGCTCTTTGTCCCAATGTGTGGTTACAGAGATAATGTGTTTCTTTTGATGGATATACTCTTGGACTTTGGCCAGAAGAAGCTTAATCTTAGCTGATTCAATAAATATTTCATCTCACTTGAGGAAAGCTGTGTTTTCAACAACCAGTTTTTCAACCGGGGTTATGTTTAGTTTGTCTATAGTTCTGTCACACTATATGGATAATATAGTACTATATTATACTATTATATAGTACTAGAATGTCAGTAATGCAAAAAACTACCCCAAATAAAGCAGTAGAGACTAGATAGCGAGACAGTGAACATGAATGTAAATAATGCAGGACTTAAATATTACAAAACTGGATTTTAAGCCAGGCTTTATGAGAAGGAAACACATTCTACAGACACATTCTTAGAGATGGCTCTAAGAGGAAAATATCACTTGAAGTATGCAGACATTTTTTGGCTTTTTTCATCTTTTATGTGATAATTGTCCCAAAGTGTATTTTTATTATGATTTACTGCAGTATGTCTCAGACCTACAACCAGTATTTCTGAAGTGTGGCTAGAGCGTGCAAAAAAAGTTTAAATTTCACCCTGCAGATGATAGCAAAAAAAAAAAAAAAGATCTTCAGCCTACTGATCTTCAAAAGAGCGCTACACCACAGAGGTGGACCAGTTTCCAGACAGAAAATAAAATGTCTTTTCTGTGCTGCGCTGATCTTTTTGCAGCCTTACCCGAATTTGGATAAAAGGCAAAAACTGTGGGATGGAAAACAGACTTCACAGAGCTACCACTTCTATTGAGGCAGCAGATATTTTCTTTAATATAGCATCAAATAGCACTACAATAACATAGTGTGGTCACAGGATGGAACAGTCAACCCTGTGTTACACAGGAGCTTTCCCTAAACCTCGACTCCTAGCTTACATCTTTTCAAATTTCACCTTAAAAAGGTTGATATAACATCTTTGATTCTCATTCAGTTAAAGTGCACCATAAGCTTTTTTTTTTCCTCACTATCATTACATTCCAATAGAATAATTTGCCTATATTTTTTTCTGTACACTTATCTTTAATGCTACCATAAATTAAGAGCATGCTGCTGCCCTTCACACTAAGGATTACTGCAAAACTGGCACAATACCACCACATGACACCACGTCAGGAAAAGAACTTCAGTCACATCACTGTCAGAGTTTGAACACTTCTATCATCCTCTGGAGCTGGAAAGACAGACCCGGAGAAGGACGGCACTGACTTCAACTCAAAGTTTTATCTTGTTTTGGTGTCTGACATCATTGTGGTCCCATCCAATCCTCTGGTCCGAATGATTCTGGGCTTTAAGTCCCCTTTCTCCCACTTAAAGACTTAACTGGAGAAAACTGGTTGGATCAACAGCAGCACCATCAACGGCCAGTGTTTGATTGAACTCCCTCTGTCCAAAAGCACCATCACTCATTAATTAAGCTTCACACACACGCACACTTGTGCATTTTCTCTTCCTCTGTCCAGAGCAGGTAGGAACCTCCAGTCCAGAAGGGCAAAAGGGCTTCACTTTCCTCCTCGATCCCCCACTGAACAGTCGGCACTGCCTCTCTCACAGGCCCCAGTATGGAGCGAGGCTCCTGCGGTCCCTCTCATAAACATCAGGTATGACCCCGTAGGGCGTCTGCACCATCTTAACAGAGTTTCTGCCGAACAGCTTCCTCTCGTACTCGATTAGCTGGCGCCAGAAGCCACCATTGGGCCTAATGACGGGGCGGCGGGCTTTGACCCAGGCATGGGCCTCGGCCAGAGACACACGGTGGTACTTCATGAGATACGCCAGACACAGAGAAGCGGAGCGGCTCACTCCCGCTGCACAGTGCACCAACACCGCCCCTCGCTTACGTCCCACACTGTGGATCTTATCGGCCACGCTGTCGAAGTACAAGGAGATGGGGGAGTGGGGCATATCCGCCAGTGGGACCTTTACATACTCCATGTGAGGCCAGTTAAAGTTGGGGAGCTCAATGGTGGCGTTGACCACACAGGTGATGCCTTTAGATAGCAGCAGGCTGCGGTTGGAAGCCACGTTACCTCTGCTGAGGAAGAGGTTGGGGGTGATTTGTGCGATGCCTCCCAGCAGGCTGCCATTTTCGGGCAGCAGCCTCGGTACCGTCGCAGGCACCATGGAGTTGCGATGGTGGTGGTGATGGTGGTGATGATGATGGTGGAAGAAGCCTTGGCTGCGGGAAGCCATTGAGAAAACAAGTGGGCTTTAACGGGAATGGATTTTCTTTTTTCCTTTACAAAATCTTCATGAGCTCAGAATCATAGTAGTGCAGCGGCACCAGCCAGACAGCTCCTGAAATACAAAAGCAGACTTAGCTTTTATCTAAATTAAACATTTTTCTATTTCAGTGCAGGCTGACAAACATAAAAACACTTCAAGGATGAGTAACGTGACTGCTGTTTGAAAACACTACAAAACAAGGGCACTAAGATCCGTCTTTTGGAGGGCAGAGTGCTGCGAATCCATGAAGTGGTTTGGATGAAAAGAGAGGAAAAAAAAAGGGAAATGCTGTTGTCAGAGTGCGTCTTCAAACTTTAAAAACCCAGACAAAAAGAGCTGTTAGAGTCACAATAGTTTGAACTCATTTAAAAATACGAAGCTGTGAGCCTGCAGCCCACCGACTTCACTTCACGAAATTATACGAGAGGGTTTTTCAAGAATCCGCCGCGCCGCAGAGACCAGTCACTCTACTGTACGTGTCTCAACATTCAGGTCGAATGGCCGCACGCTGAGACGAGCCTCGCTCTGCCATGTGAGCACAGACGCCCCGCAGGCAAACACTCACCTCATCTCATGTTCATCCATCCACGGCTCCCACATACAGATTACATCTCGTCTCTCTGGCTATTCCTGCCGTTAATGTCATTTCTCTACTGCACCAAACAGCAGGGTGGAAGCTAATCACACATACTGTATGATCACACCAAACTTCATTTAAACACACGATTTGCCATCCTAATTTCATTTTCTTTTCTCTTTTTTTTTTCCTAAAAGGAAAATTACCTCTGCTCTCTTTGAGAGTACGGCACATACAAGGAAGATTATATTATGGAAACTCTAATATGACATATACTACTGTATGTGCTCAACTGATGGAAACACCTGTGGCAATGCTTAGACTATCAGCGGAGAACCCACAGCTCCGGGCTCAGCTTCACACACTGTTGCACTTGTCGTGCGTCATCCACACATTCTGCACCAGTCTAGGGCAGCAGGTCTTTCTCCTTCATTTCTATTGCGGTCTGGTTAACAAGACGCATGGCAAAAACACTGCTGTGCGCCGTCACCTTGCAGACTGGGATTCTTCTTATGAATTAAATCCTAATCAAAAACACGAGTGCGGAGGGTACAATTAAATTGTGATCGCAACTTTTCAATGCACAGAAGGGTCGCAGGGTAAATCTAATCCTCGTTCCCCCCCTTTGATGAGCAGATGCTTCATTTTAATGCAAGGAAGAGTGACTGCACTGTTCTAAAGGTCGTCTGCTATGCTTTTCCATATTTTCTGTTATGTTATTACAACAGTGGACGCTCATGTTCAAATCAAGAGTTCAGCATATGTACCGGTAACGTCCCTGTGAGCCAAAATCTTTGTCTTCATTTTTTTTCTACTCTTGGCTCTGTATGATGTCAAAGAGAGTGTTCATAAAATGTTTCTTAACAGCTCTGACCGTGAACAGTGAATCTGCTGTTTAATCCTATCGTTTCTAAGACGGAGCCAATCACAAGGAAGTCGGGTAAAAGGAGGACAGCCTTAACCCTCATTATACTGACTGGGGTCCATGTAGACCCCCAGAGGTGTATTTTGTCATATCTCACAGATGTTATTATTTTTGTTTTGTTTTTAATTGTTCCCATTTTTATGACTTTGTCAATCAATTTGTTTCTTTTTTTACAATTCCATTATGTAATTCTCTTGACTTCATCAAGGCATGAACTTGGTGAAGTGATTGGGAGGAGCACCTGAAGACATGGTTCTCAGCCAGGAGAGGGTATACTTCCCGCTCCACGTCAGCAAGAAGTTCAAGTAACTTGGGGTCTCGTTCACAAGTGAGGGGAGGGTGGAGCGGGAGATTGACAGACAGATTGGTCCAGCAGTGTTGCAGATGCCACCCAAGGTGGATCAGACAGATGTTATTTTTATGGGGTTTCAGCCATGTCCTACTGGGAGGAGGTTGGGGCAGACCCAGGACACACTGTAGCAATGACATTTCTGAGCTGCCTTGCTTTGTGTTTGTTTTAATGATTTTTTAATTTTTTTTATATAAATACAACACAAATTATACCTTAAATGATTGAAAACTAAGCGTTACCAGAATTAAAGGTTGGTAAATACACTGTTGAGTACTAATGTGGAATATACTTCCATAGAAGCTGCAGGCTGCAAGAAAAGTATAGGTTTTCATTTTACAAAACAACATAATTGAAAATGTAATGTAATAGAAAGGGAAAAATATAGGTATACAAATAATAATGATTTGAGAAGAAATAAGTTTTTATATTATTATTATTTCTATTATATTGAGGTTAAAGGGAAAGCAGTTAAAAAATGACTTGTTTCAGGCAGAGGATGAGCTGAGTGGGTGCACAAAGGGATACCATAAAAAACACTTCAGACAATCCTAACCTTGATTTCTGCTGTGATTTTGAATCCAGCCCACAGAAGGTTGATGAGTTTGATGTCTGCTCACCATTTTTATGTCACTTTGTTCTCAACAAATTACACAGTGTATGTCAGTAAAGATTTTCAACTTGAACAGTTCATTCATCCAAGAGCTGATGTGCGATTTAAGTGTTCCCTTAAATTTTTTTAAACTTTTACTCAACTCTGGAAAGTCAAAGAACAAAAGCATTGAGCTGTAAATCAACATAAAAGGACCACTTTAAAACACATAATATAAATAACATCTTTTATTTTTCCCAACAAGTTTCTCCTTGCCTGCAAGATTGTATTTTTTTTTTTTTTTACTTTGTTAATGATTTTATTACCTAAGGCTTGCATAGAAAATCAGTAAGTCATGGAGCAGCTAATCTCCCCAAGGGCTAGAAAAGCCTTTCCTTGTATTGCTCACAGCTTTGATATCCCAGCATGGCCTGCTTCCATTAAGAAAAAAAGAAAAAGAAAAAAGGAATCAAAGGATAAACTAAAATAATGCAAAATAATGCTATCAGCCCTCTGTGTTCCTGGTTGCCATCCACCAGGGACTTTGCTGTGAAATTGTTCCCATAAACATGCTGCTGTTGTAGGTTAATACACCTTCATCCACAGCGCCACCACTTGTGCTGATACACCAGTGTTTCTCACTGTAGAGCAGTCTGAAAATCCCAAGACTACATCATCAGGATGAGGTCACAAGAACATCAGAAAGCAAGCAGCAGCAGCAAGTGTATAATAAGTCATCGGCGTAACTTTGTGCTGAACATTGGGGGGGTGAAGATCTCTGTCTAAATAAATAAATAAATCTGGGTAAATTCCCAGATGATTAAATATGCAACTATTTTGCTGGTAATACCTGAAATGAGTAAAGAAAACCAACAACCTATTTATGCAAGATAATTCATAATTGGTTGGGTCTGATTATTGGGGGGTCATAACCCCCCTAACCCCCCTGGAAATTACGCCCCTGTAATAAGTACTAGCAGTGATTTATCTCACCTGATATGACACTAAATTAATAGATTTTTGGTTTTTGAATTGCTGGGTTGGGTGCCTAGGCAGTTGTAAATACCAATAATTGAAGATTAACTGATTTCCTTTATTAGTTAAAGTACCACACACCAACTGCAGCCAAAAAATGAGCCACAATTTACTTTTTTAGTCAATTTTAATCATGCAATCACTTCATTTTAGCAATTTTAGGCTTGTTAATGGGGTCTTCATGGTTTTAATCATTCAATAATGAGTGATGGGTCCTTCAGTCAACATGGATGTTAAACCGAAATCAAAATTTTGATATTAAAATGTGAAAAAATAACTAGCTGAGCAGGTCTCAGAGATGTCACATGCAGCAGAACCACAGAACAATAAAGATTTCTGAAACAGACTTCTGGGTCTCCCAAATGAGTTATCTTCACTCTTCAGTTCACTTCACCTTTAGTGACTCTTCATACCGCTTTACTGTCATTTTTGTAGAAAGATTGATTAGTGAGGAGTAGTTAGTCTATGAACTGAATGACAGACGATGTGTTTTTGTGTTGCTGCTAACTCAAACAATCACTGCTCATTTTCACGTTAAAAAAAATTTATGTATGTATCTATCCAGGACCCTAACGAAGTCAATATCTCTTAAACCTTAAATTTTGAGCAAAATCATTTGGACTCTAAAAGAACTATATTGTTTTTTGATGGTCAAATGCCACTGTGACCTTGTAATTTAAGTTTCTGGCCAAAACTGAATCATTCTGAAATATAAAGATGACGGCGCCCACAAAGTGAAAAGGTCAACATCACTTTGACACCATAATTTCAAAAACTTTTCAGTACTGAAAAGCCTGGACTAAAGCTAACCGCTCTGTGACTGAACTGACTCTAATCTTTGGTGATCAGCTAATCCATCTTCACTAAATAGTCTGGAGTCTGGAGGACGTGGATACAAACTAGTAATTATTTTTTTACCAAGCTTTTAAAGGTATACCAGACCAGCATACACTGGTCTGTGCCTTAAAAAAGAAAGTGGGACAGAGTCTTAAGTAGGCGGGTCAATGGCTCATTTACATCCTTGTTGTTTTAACCCAATTTTCCACATGTGAAGTTTCCTAAAATCAATTTAAACATTTTTTTTCTCACTTTAACAACATGTATGATGTTGACCAACTGGCGCACAGAGCACTCTTAATACAACAAACAGAATCATTTCTACTGGTCTTGTCTTATTTTTTTTAGTTTTCAAAGCTTTCTGAATACCAGCTACGCTACTGTTCATTTTCATTGTTTCCATGTGAAAGTCTGCAGTGTGATGGGAACCTTGGTCAGGTCTCATGAAGGAGTTATGGCTTTATATCTGAATGCTCTGACACCTTATGGAGCCTGAACTTTGCATAATAGCTAGCTGCACGCTGGAATGGCTTTCCAGATTATACAGTGACAAAGACATTTCCATTAGTGAGGAGGGCAGGAGAACCAGGACTTTTGTACTAAGTTGATGCCAATATCCTGACAACATGTTGAATAGCAACAGAAAGTAAAGCAATACATCCACTGTGTCTTGTGGCAATGAAAAAACAAAAGCACTACAACAAAAAAACGAACAAATCACACCACAGCAAGTCCTGTAAGGAGATCATTTTGTGTGAGGAAGTAATTCGCACATGACATCCTGGATAAAAACGATGTCAAAGAGACTTATAAGGAATAATGAAGGAAAAAAAGTAGCTCAAAGGAGACCTCTGGTTTACAGCAAGAAAGCTTGCAATTGTAACCAGCAACTTATTTTTGTAATAAATAATGTTATAATGTTAATGGTATTCCTGTCATTACTGTGTAGTTTGCTGTTTGTGCAGCTGCTTGTTTTATATTAAAGTTTGGTTTTACTTACATATTGGTATTAAATTTTGCATTAAGACTACCAAATTTCTGGTATCATGGCAACATTACCAGTGTTTGCCATAGAATTAAATTCTGTGTTTATATGCATGAGAAAGGAAGCACACTCACACCTTTTAATAACATGTATTAGATCCACCTCAATATATTTTAATTGTTAAGTACTTTTTTTATAACTAAATAAAAAAACAATATATTCAGGTGCCCACAACTGAGTCGCTTGTCACTAAACTGAGTCTCAAGTCTCCAACTGAGTCTTGTTGGACAGCAGTTGGAGATAGTGGCTGCAAAGTCTTCTTCACACATGAAAGTCAGTCATGGAGTTCCACAGGGTTTTATCCTGGGACCAATACTTTTTAAATTATACATGCTTCCCTTAAGCAATATTAGTAGAGAATCCTGTATAGATTTTTAGACTGCTATACAGATGATACCCAGCTTTATTTCCAACATGTTCTCATCCCAACACGTAACACACTGACGCTATGTGACAAATCGTCGGTATGTTGCGCGTTCGGGGGCATGAGAGCCATTTGCAATGAATCAATACATGTAAATGTGTTTTACGTTCTGATCATGAGCTTTGGAAAACACTATACGAAAGGGTTAAGGTTATGGTTAAGGTTAGGGTTAGGGCTGGAATGGACCGCTGGAGTCTCTGCTGTCAGCGTGTGTTGCCGCCGTGAGTGGCATTCTTTTGGATTCAACTGAGAATCCGGGGCGTCTCATAAGGACGCCGAAGGGTGCCTTTCGCGTTACTATGAGACGCCTCGGGCCATGACAAATCGTCGGTATGTTACGCTTTGGGAATAAGAATGCTGTGTTATTTCTCAACGAAGCCAGAGGACACAAATTAATTATATTAAAGACATAGTGGACGGATGACCTCTATTTTTCTTCTCCTAAATTCAGACAAAACGGAGGTTGTTGTGTGGTTTCTAAATAGATACTTACTCTAGATGACATTAACCTGACCTCCTGTAACACTGTGAGGAATGGAGCAATTTTTGACCACTATATGTCCTTCAATCCACACATTAAATAAATATGTAGGACTGCTTTCTTTCATCTGCATTATACCACTAAAATTAGAAACATATTATCTCAGAGTGCTATTAGTTCATGCACCCATTACTTCTAGACTCGACTATTGTAATTTATTATTATCAGGCTCTAAATGATCCCTAAAAAGCCTAACCCTTCAGTTGATGATCCAGGGAGAGGACTGTATTTCTCTTCTTTTGGTTCCTGGGAAATTGAATTTAAAATTCTTCCCCTCATATACAAAGTCTTGAACAATCAGGCTCTGTCGTATCTTAAAAGACCTCATAGTACAATATTCTCCTAACAGAGCATTGCTGGCTTACTTGTGGTTCGAAGAGTTTCTAAAAGTAGAATGGGAGGCAGAGCCTTCAGCTATTACGCCTCTCTCCTGTGGAACCAGCTCCCAGTTTGGGAGACAGACACCCTCTCTACTTTGAACATTAAGCTTAAAACTAATAGAGCTGGATCAGGTGACTGTGAACCCTCCCTTAGTTATGCTGTTATAGGCTCAAATTCCTGTGGGACTTCATGCACTGAGTACTTCTTCTTCAATCACTTCTTTTTGTGCTCCACCTGTTTATATACCATCGCAGCATGTCATTACATTTTTGCCTTCTCTTCCTTATTGTGTGTTTTCCCCATTTCCCTACACTCTTTTTCTTTTCTTTTCTCTTTCATCTTTTTGCCTCGACCTGCAACTAGTCGCAGCGGATGGCTGCACCTCCCTGAGTCTGGTTCCTCTGAGTTCTTTCTGCTAAAAGGGAGTTTTTCCTTCCCACCCTCGCAGATTGCTAGCTCATAGTATTATTGTAGGATCTTTAACATACAGTATAAAGTGCCTTGAGGCAACTGTTATTGTGAATTGGCACTATATAAATAAACCTGAACTGAATTAAATTCTTCTCTGTAAAGCACATGAACGGGTTCTCCACCAGTTCAAGTCCCACACCTTACACCAAATGTGGGACAAGAGTCTCATTTGCGATGAAGCTGATAGGGAAAAAAACTGGTTAGATGATGATGAAACAGGAAGGGTTGAATAGATCCATCCATCCATTCGCTTCCGCTTATCCTTTTCAGGGTCGAGGGGGGTGCTGGAGCCTATCCCTGCTGTCATAGGTACACCCTGGACAGGTTGCCAGTCTGTCGCAGGGACAGACAACCATTCGCACTCACATTCACACCTATGGGCAATTTAGATTTTTCAATTAACCTATCCGCACAAAGTGGGGGACTGTGGGAGGAAGCCGGAGTACCCGGGGAGAACCCACGCAAACACAGAAAGACCCTGCTGGCCTGATGGTGGAATTGATCTCAGGACCTTCTTGCTGTGAGGCAACAGTGCTAACCACTGTGCTGCCTTGGGTTGAATAGATGAACTTTCAAAATAAAAGTGAGATGATTCTCCACTATTAAAGTTATCCGTTCCTAATCTCACCCACATCACTCTGAGTGGCTTTGATGATTTCTAACTTGGTTTCTAAAAGCAACACTGTAACATCTCCAGTGACGTCTTTCTAAAATAACAAAAGCTAAGCCTGACCTGCGAGCAGACGCCTTGTCTTGAGTCTCTATGTATTGCACAGCTGATGCAATAATTCACAGACAGAGATAACACAAACTGAGTTGCTGGGCAACCAAGTGACCAACAGTACAACAGCAGCAGCTACATCAACAGGGAGAAGAAGAAAATAAGAAAACCAAATAAGCCCAGGCCCTCTCCAAAGTGCTGATGAACCACAGCGCTGGGCTGTGCTGAGATTTGCTTCATCCACATGGTTATTTATACCCCTGGCAGGGCAGGAGCGGAGGAGGGAGAATTATGCACAGGCTGTCGTCACTGAAAACTCTACTGTACGTTGGAAATGCTGCAGCTCACTGTCAGTCAAATTTACTCTGAGGATTCAGAGGACAGCATTCCAACTTTTACTCTACTACAAATTAGTGCTGAACTTTGCAAAAGACCAAATTGAAGTTGTTTTATTATATATATTTTCATTATTATAGCCTCATTACTATAATAGCCAATTCTACCAGCCAATTATTCTAAACCTATTAACAAAAATAATAAATCTATATTGGAGGCAATCACATTTTTAATTTCTCATTAGGCTACAACTATTTTGACGGTGTCTTTTATGGTTGTGTTTTAGACCATTAAATTCTTAAAACTGATTTGTGAAAAAAAAAAATCTTTCTGAGAAATCCCCATGAGACATTTCCCTCAAATCGCTGAGGGCGACCTAAATTTCGAGTTTTCTTCTTCTGATCTCCTTGATGTTTCAGAAACATCCCCTCTCTCAATCACTCAGATGAATCTGTCAACAGTTGGTGCCACCTCACAAATCTTGTGACGCTGCTCTCTCGCTGGGGAGATTCCTCAGGGGTCCGGTTCCACCTTCGCTAACACAAATTGGAAACGTGACCCACCTGCAGGAAAACTAGAGTGGCGGTCCCGACGGCAACCTCGCCCTCACGACACTAACGAGTGAAACCTTGATAGAGCTGAACTTCCTGACCGACACTCCCTCACACCACAGAACGAGATGACTGAAATAGCCGGAGACGGCTGCGATTTCTCAATAAAAGAGGCAGTCTGCTCAGGTTGAGTGATGTCTGAAAGTGTCTCGGCACAGACTCGATAATGATCTGGGGAGAATGAGCAGCAATGACAGGGATGGTCTTTTTGGGCAAGCAAGGAAGGGCACGGCTTCTCAAATGTCTCCAATGCAGCTGGATTCCAGCACAAACAAAGCACACAGTAGCTGCTGTTGGTTCAGAGGAGGGAAAGTTTTGAAACAGAGGGACAAATGCCACATGAGAGTTCGGCTCTGGCACCTTCCTGCTGCAGCAGCACCACCCGGATCCACAATGTCACACCTCAATATGTCGCACCGAGGGGAAAATCACTGAGGGCCACAGATGGTCACATGTCATGTAGTAAGAGACAGGATGCTTCCTCCCTTTCCTTTGAGATGTTTTCCACAAATTTGTCTTTAAAGGAAACACTTAGTGTCGCTGTTAGAGATTACTCATGGTAGCAGACGCATGAGACAGATAAATGGACTCTACTTTTACACAATGGGAAAACAATGACAGACTGACACAGACTTAACCTTTTATTATCCTTAATTGATTCAACAAGCTGGGAATGTCAAACACTGCTAAAATTAACCAGCAACTCTTCTGATTTATGTTTACAAATATATCAAAAATGTACTAATTTCAGCTTTTTTAAAATGTGAATTGTTCTTGCTTTTCTTTATCACCTTTGATAATAAACTAGAAATCATTAAATTTTCAGAGCTATTTTTTTTTTTTTTTTGTTAAAGAAGCTTTTATTCAGTATTTTACGACATTTTACCAGTTGGGAACATGAGAAGCAGATAGATCACTACTTTAAACTTTTATAATTGGCCTTGTCTCGTTTTTTTCGCTTTCAGCAACCAGTGAGAGTGCTAGAATGTGCAGTTTGAAGTGAATGACTCCACAAGTTTAATAATTCAAGAACGAACCGTGAATGAGGACCGCTCCTCTGCGCACGTTCCTATGCCCGTTCGCGTGCGCGTGCGTTGTGACAAGTTGGGCTGTCGGAAATAGAGAATATTAGTAAGTAGAAAATGCCTGATGAAAGTGTCAGCGACACGTTTGCTTTCCTGGCAGGCGCGCTCGCTTCTCCAGTTTCACTCAGCTTACATCACAAAACTAAAAAGCTGGACATAAACCTGCCCGGAAAACGCATTTTTCAAAAATAAGTCAAGGCTTTAAGGTAAATTAGTAGGCATCTTACATGAGGTCCTCATGATGCCGATAAACTGGCTCAACGTCAGATGCAAAACTCAACTTACCAGTCGACTCTCTCGGGCAGAGATGGAGGTTTTCAGAGCGCCTTCGCCGCCTGCACCAAACCGGCGCGCATGGATCTGCTGCTGTCACACATCTACCTCCAGCCAGTCCGCTCATGCACACGGCCGGGTGGAAGGCGAGAGGTTGGCAGACAGCCCGCAACACACAATAACATCACGTGAAAGTCACCAGAAATACAGTACGAGCCATCGGTACATCCGCCTGGTTGTACGCTGGCAGGAGCGGCGTGCAGAGGGCAGCGCTGCCTCCGGTATGAGGGGTGATCAGTGCCACACAGAGGGGGAGGAGGGGGAGGCAGGAGGAGCATGTTGGCTTACTGAGATGATTCCAGGCTTTTCTATTGGAAGATTCAGCCAGTCTGAAATCTACAGGGCTGTGGCTGAACCATGAATGAGCCTCAAGCTCCAGATTCACTGTCTGAACAAGACTAAGTGCACATAAACCGATTTACTGCAGTAGTTTTACAGGAATTTTATAAACTAAGGTGAGCGATCTGTAAAGTCACCTTCACGATATGTGTTTTAAGGATGAAAAGCTGGGGATCAGGACCAGAGGCAGTGAGACTGATCACAGACTGTGAAACACTACAGCTGTGGGACTGTCAAAGGGTCAAGTGCATGACGGCTCTTTACACTGTTGATTCTAGAGTTTATTGGGATTCTAGGCAAAAACAGGTGCCCATCCACTCAGCATTCATCACCACGAGAGTTGGCCCAAGATTTTAGGGGTCCTCACCCCCAAACAAACCCATGCCCAACTACCCACAGAAGCACAGCAAATATGACCAGGCTTGATCATTTGTGCATTATGCATCAAACACAACTATTATCATGGCTTACTAGAGTGCTGGAAAGAAATGAAACAAACCAACAGACAGTTCATGTAATTATTTTTGAAATGCACAAAAGGGCAGAACAGTCACAAAATTTAACATAGGCATATATAACAATGCAAATGTAAAAACAGACAATATAAAATAAATGAACAGAAACTACCTGGTTAGAGAGCTAACAGCAGGTTACCAACCATAATGCCTGTGGTTTCCACCTAAGCCCACACACCTTGACTAAACCGAAGGCTCGTGTGACGCTTCTGTTCTCTGCCACTTCAGGAGTATCTTTCCACTCTGTATACAGGATGGATATCAGCACTGAAACTGAAATTTGTTTACAGAGGCATGACTGATACCTAGAAGTACCTACATAAGATACATACATAATCCTTTTTTAATGTAACCCTTAAATTATGACTTTTGTGAGGCAGTTGCTGAATTTATTCTTTTTCATTGCTGTTACAATTATTAAGGCAATTATAATTAGAGTGGGTGGTTGTGATGGCAAAATTAGTCCTTGTGGAAAAAGCAGTAAAGAAAAAGTTCTGCTAGAACATAATAAATATTGCATTTAACTCTAGTTCATCAGTATGTATGTAGCCCCCAACATCACTGGATATGTAGGATGGCCAGATGGGTGATCAGATTTGAGTCTGTGCTGGCCGTGCTTGTGTGCTTGGCTCTGTCTGTGATTCTTGAAACCAAAGACAGACTGTGGTGGTCATATTCTCACAGTCAGTGACTGTTGCAGAAACTTGTGGCTTTTCGATGCACAGACGTGTCAGCACTGCGGCCAAGCTACTTTACAGTTTGCCTGCATTTTGAAAAAGAATGAGCAACACTGATAGAGCTGTTTCTTATATCTCACTACTGAAATTCACCCGACATTCATGTGACATGCTTCACCGTGACTCCATACAGTGTGATATAAATCACAAACCAGAATTTTATTAGAGCCATCCAGCACATTGTGGCATTCAGTAAATATTCACAGCCACGGTTATTTGCTGATGTTATCCCAAGCTTTTCTACTGGAAGTAGATTTTCTAATGTGTGTTTTTATGAAAAATAAAAGTTTGTATGAGCTTTATTATTGTATATTATGACCAAAACAAACAAACACAAAGAATCAATCAGCAGCAACAAACACACTTGCTGGATGAGTCAGGAAAAACCTGTTTACATGAATATATTCAGATTACTATGGAGCTCGAGTAGTGTGATCAAACTCAGTCAGTATGCCCATGTAGAATAATGAGATGCACGCGATGCTGAAACAAAAAAATCAAAACAAAAAGCACACAGTTAATCATATTTTAGTGACAGTCTTGTTATCAATTACATATTGAGAATATGGATGCAGACAAAATGACACATTAAAGCTCCCGATAAATACATAGATGCTCCAATTAGTGGAAATCATTCATCATCAGGACTGATTGGTGTAGCCTTTACTATCTGGAAACAGAAAGGTATAAAAAACAGTGAGGATGCTGATAGTGAAAATACGTTTGCCTCATTTACACAATTTACAGAATGTTTATAAAATTCCTGCATCAGGATTTTACCACTGCTTAAAAATTCAAGATTATATTAGAAAACATGCTTATCTTTGGTCATGAGACCCTGGATGTCATGAATAAATTCAGTATTGACAGCTTAAAGTCAGTATTTTGTTTTCTACCAGGCACTGTAAAAACTGTCTCTGGAATTAGACATGTCCGAGTGGATGAAGTGAATGTGGAAGTAAACAATCAGGTGTGGGAAGAACATTTGGAGAATACACATATCTGTTTAGTAAATGTCAGATGTAGGCTAACCTAGGTTATATTACTCCAGAGAAAGGCTTCACACTCTGTTCTTTGATATTTCACCTGTCTGTCATAGATGTAAATCTGCCGCTGGTAATCTGACTCATTTATTCTGGTCCTGTACAAAACCCACCACTTACTGTAAGAGCATTTTTTTCACTGTTACTCTGAAGCATTTGGAGAGAGCTGACTACTGGATGCATTTATAGCTATACTTGATGTGACCAGCTCTTTGATTTCTGTAAACAAGTATGAACGATTGCAATTCTGCTCAGAATGGTGATTGCAAAAAGTTAATACTACAGCAGTGGAAAAAGAACTTTGTACCCACATTTGAGCTTTGAACAAGTATCTACAGAGACATCTCAGTGAGAACAGACTCAATATAACTGAGAGGTCCTGGAGTCCTGTACTGGCATTTCTGAATTAGGAATAATTAGTTTGTATTTACATCTACTTGTTTTATCTTTCTACAGGTTTAATGCTGTCTCAAGGCTGTGGGGCTGTTGCTGTTAGATGTGCTTTCATTCAATGCAATAAAAAATATTAAAAAATACACACTTTAGGTGTTTAGGTATTTAGCATGTGAAGTACAAATGTGCTTTATTTGAATGCAACTTTCCAAACTCCAGGGCTAGCTAACAGCTATTTTTTTTTGCTCACGTCACACTCATAAACAGCAGTGCGTGTCAAAAGTGATGTTACAACTGCACTTTAGTGTGATTTTGACCCATTCTGTTTTTTTCCAGACTGGTGATTGTACAGTCATATCTGGCTTTACTGCCATTTCAAGCTTATAGCTTTACAGGAGCCTAGAGGTTCCCTGGATATAAAGAGGAAGACGCTGCAGCTTGAAAAGATGAGACTTCCTGGAGGAAACTCTGTCAAACTTCCTGTTTCGGCTTCTTCAATTCCTATACCAGCGCTGATGAGCAGGTGGCCATGCCTATTGTTCAGGAGAAGACTGCACTAAATCTGGCACACCTTTAAATCCCAGTAGAAGATGATAAGGCTGTGTGATTTCACAGTTGCCATGTGACATGTGATTATAAAGTAGGCCTTGTTGTTTTGCAGTGCAACAGGCTCCTTATACTCCCCTCTTCTCTTCTGTCCAACTTGGAAATATTTACTGTTATTTCAGCTGCAGTTCTGTGTGGTAACCCCTTAATCAGGGCTACTGACCTTAGTTCAGCCATGCTCTGACCACCATTTAGTTTGAAATCTATCACAGCTAATTTAGGCTGACAACGAGTGGAAAGAAATGAATAATTTATCAGTGTTTTAATTCTATAATCCCAAGAACATTTCCCACAAGGTTATAGCTATGCTTGATTTAATTAATAAAAAGTCAAGACTATTTATTACTAAAAAGCACTGAATATGATGTAAAAGTGGCGAGGTGAGAATCAGCAGTCAGAGGCAGGTGTGCCTCGAATGCTACTGTGTCCCTGGCATCAATCACTCCTCATACAGAAGCTGTGGGAGGATCAAGCACCTCCCTGAAAACTGTGAGCTACAGCTATGGAACAAACAAACCTGTTAATGGAATCACTAAAGTCAGAATGAAACTCTTTTTTGCTTCTTTAAATGAATATAAACAGGACTTAATGAAGACTACAGACACAATCCCACCACACTGACATCCTCCAGCCAAACTCTGTAATCATTTATTCTACTTATAACCATATTTCCCCTGTTCATCCATCCATCTGGTTATTTGAGGTTGTGGTAGTTTATATTTTGTATAAAATCCTTTCAGGCTCACATGTCAGTATATTTGGTGTAGCATTTAAAACCAGGATGTGAACTGTTCTTTAAAAAAGTTGTAAGCTCCCCTTAAAAACTTGGTTTGTGAAATTTTGCTTGGGTCTCCAAAACACTGACAATTTACTGTTTTTTCTATTTGCAATATTAGGCTGTTACTGATTAATTGAAGAGGATGATTCATCACCAATACACTTTAGTAATGATACCAGCATGAATGCTGTGCCTCTGAAGTGTAAAACAGAAAATAAACGAGTTAATGGATGTATGAAGAGCAGCACTCAGGAATCCAAGAGCTGTACTTGCTGTAGTCGTGTTTTCCACCATGACCATCGACATCTTGTTTTTTTCCAAAAAGGACGCCTCAAGCAAAAGGTGAATCATAGCCATTCAGAGCATAGACACAGCCTGCGTGTTTTATTGTTTTATAATGGAGTTTATTCTAAATGCAGACAGTAATTTACAAAGTGAGCATTTTCAACCAATGCCTTACACTGTATACTTAACTTCATATTTAGGTCATAGCTCAAGAAAGTAGAGGTTCATTATCTACAGACTTCTTTTTCATCTACAGGAGTCACACCCTCCTAGACTAACTTTTGGCCTCCATGAATGAGACTAGGATTGTTTGTTAACATATTAAAACAGTGTTCCTGTAGCTAAACACTGATTGGAGCACATTAAGATTTTTTGGTCAGCTAAACCAAAATATACTAGGTATATTTAATCTAAAAACCTAAGCACACGCTTAAGTGATTAGGTTAAAGCTGATTAACTGATTATCAGCAGGTATCTATGACCACATCTATAAAAGCAGAAGATTTGGCAGTTTGCTTTTCTGGAGCATTTAGTTGTGTAAGGCAATGCTACAATCTTCCCAGGAGTGGATGAAAATTCACCCCAAAGTGAGACTATGCAATGCTCATAGAAATACCCAAGAGCTACATCTCAGACTCTACAGGCTTCAGTTAGCATGTTAAATGTTAGAGTTAACTTGATGCCAGATGGTGGCACCTTATTTGGCTGCAGCTGCACTGGCTCCTGATAGTAAAAGACATTTAATGTCTCAAATCCCCTTAAACTGGATCGTTTGGCTGTGAATCTGCTGGATGGTAAAGCCAAACTAATATACAACTGTCAGTCATTGGTAGGACTTTGTGAAACCAACAGTTTAGGAACTATACATGCAAGCACTCTGTAAAGTCTGCGTAGTCGGCTACACAAGCTGCATGAGCTATGATTGCTACATCAAGCAGTAAAGTCTCCTACCCGCATTATCTGCTAGTGGAGTAGAAGGAGGTGGTGCAATAGAAAAATAGAAAGCATTGCAGTTGATGGATGAAGGGGAGATCGCCCATGCAGGATGCAGACAAGGACCCAAGACCTTACGTCCTCCTTGCTAACGTCTGCGCTTCTTGGAGAACAAACTGGACTACCAGAAGCTAGACTTACAAACCAAATGGATAACAAGAGGCTAAGACATGGCTAAATCCATCCATTCCAAGTGATACAATAATATTCTGGTCAGACAGAAGCTGTGCTCTTATTACCTGTAGTGTTGTGTGTGCATTTGCACTTATAAGAGCTTGTGCAAAAATACTGAACTCAAGTCACAGCTCTTCACACACAGAGTTTTTGACTGTAAGATCTAGCCGTCTTCTACCTGACCAGGGAATTTACTGTTATTATCATCACAGCTGTGCACATTCCCTGCAGTGCAAATATCAAGGAAGCCCCGAATACTCTCTACTGCCATCAATGACTTGCAAAATACTTATCCAGATGGTGTTTTCATTGTAACAGGAGACTTTAATCAGGCCTGCATGAAAACAATTCTCCCTCATTTTCATCATTATGTAGATTTTGCAACTAGTGAAAAGAACACACTGGACTTAGTCTATTCAAACATAAAGGAAACATTTAAGGCAGCACCCCTTCCTCACTTTGGCTCTTTCTGTGATACTGATTCCTACATACAAGCCCTTGCTAATCAGAGAAAAACCCACCGTGAAGCAAGTGAGAGTCTGGCCTACAGGAGCATTGAAAGCATTACAGGACTGCTCTGCTTTGAATATACTTACTGGGACATGTTCCTGGCAGCTGCAACTGACAATCAACATGCAAATGCGAACGAGCATGCCAAGTCTGTGTCTGCATACATTCAGAAGTGCATGGAAGATGTCTCTGTCACCAGAAACATCATCATACTGGACAACAATCAACTGTGAATGAGTAAAGAGGTACATGCGATGCTCAAAGCACAAAATGATGTGTTTAAATGAGATGACATTGTGGCACTAAGAACAGCAAGAGCCAACATGAATCATTCCAGAAGAGCAGCCAAGCAAAACCACAGTACAAGAATACAGAAACTTCTCCAATGACCCTGTAAGTACCAGATGAATGTGGCAGGGTATCAAAGCCATTATGGACTCTAACAGTACAATCTTTTTAATCAAGCTAAACAAACATTTTGGGAGGTTCACAGTGCTTAACAACACCTGTAAAGACAGGTGTGCCACACCCTGATGTGCAGGCATTTAGTCTTGAAACAGCTCATGTCTGGAAGACCTTGAGAAAAGTGAACATAAAGGGAGCATTGGACCCTGAAAACATACCAGGATGGGCCCCTTAAGGAATATGCCAACCAATTAGCTCTGGTTCTCACAGAAATCTTCAACATGTCACTGAACAAGGCTGTCATAGCATCTTGTTTCAAGACTGCTGCCATCATTCCAGTACCCAAAAATACCCACAGTCACTCATCTTAATGATTACTGCCCTGTAGCACTCATCCACATAATGAAGAAGTGCTTTGAGAGGCTGGTAAAGGACCACATTGTTTCTGACTACCTCCTGCATTCAACCCATTCCAGTTTGTTTACTGCCCATATCGCTGCATAGAAGACACCATGCCCTCTGTGCTGCTTCTAAGACGGGCACATCTAGAGGAGAATAAAATACATACAAATGCTGTTCATGGATATCAGTTTAGCAGTTAACACCATCATTCCACAACACTTAGATAAACTGGTTTACCTGTGTAACTGGCTGTTAGACTGCCTCACCAGAGCCCAGTTTGTTTGGGCAGGTAAAACATGCCTCTAGCATCATCTCCCTGAGCTGCCATCAGGGCCGCGTCCTGATCCCACTGCTGTCCACTCTGATGACCCACGACTGCTGTGCCAGATCTACCACTAATAACCCTGTGAAGTATGTTTACAACAGTAGCAGGTCTCATGTGAGATAATGACAGCTAGGCCTATGCAGAGGAAGTGAGCCAGCTGGTAGACGGAGGCAACACTAAAAACTTGACTCAAAATGTTGAAAAACAAAAATCAGTAGGCCGCAGCAGAGTCACACCTGGTGGTCAGCAGCACAAAGTTCCTGAGTGGACAGATAATAGCCTGGTCTTTCAAATTGGAGCAGAAATTAGTTTTTGTGCTGATTGAGGAGAGCTCACCTCTCCCCGCCCATTTGCAACGTTTGCAGCATCTGCAGCAGAACAGCTAGATTCTGCATCAGCTTCTATCCCCCAGCCATCAAGCTGCTGAATTCTCAATAAGCCCCCTCATCACTAACACACACATACACCCACTCACACTGGACTGACTGCTCCTGGACTACTCAATATGGTCAACAGAGGTTTCTATCTATGAAAAAAACCAAAACAAATATGGCTTGTTTGGAAGAAAAAAACTCTTCTCTCTAAGAAAAACATGGCAACAAAATTGCATCTGAACCAGCCACAGGACTTCTGGAACATCGTCCTTTGGACAGAGGAGACCAAAGTGGGGATGTTTGGCCATAATGTCAAAACCAAATACAGAATATCAACACAAATACCTCACACTAACTGTCAGCCCCGTGGTGCAGGGGTGTTTGTTTTGCAGCCAAGGGACCTGGGAACCTTGCGGTCATTGAGTCGACCGTGAACTTCTGAAGTATTCTAGAACAGGCTGTATACCTGACAGTTAAGCTTGGCTGAAACTGGATCATATGACAGGACAATGATCCCAAGCACAGCAGAAAATATGCAACAGAAAAAGGAAAGAATCAAGGTGTTGCAGTGGTTCAGTCAAAGTCCAGACCTCCAGGCCCAATTGAAATGCTTTGGCGGGACCTTAAGAGAACATAAACGACCAAACCACAAACCTCAATGAACTGACGCAATGGAAAACTGCAAAAACCTTTGTTTTCACACGACTGTAGTATCAATATTTGACACCCTGTAAATGAATTAAAGTGTTGGGCAATCAAGATAAGTGACAAAGGTTTCTGCTAACTTTTCAATTAAATTTTGCTGATGCACTGATTTTGGATATATTTGTAAGCACAGCCAACGCGTATTAATTTTACAGTTTACTTTCATCTGAAGGACACTGATCAAACTGCTCGTATTTGTTCCTTCAGGAATTCATCCAGGCAGTTCTCAGTTATCCTGTTGAATTAGTGTGTTAACAATTTATTCACTGGTACTTTGTCTGAAAAACACAGATCATCTGATCAATCATTTATTATCTCTCTCACACACACACACAGCATGCCACTGCTTGTTTACGATTCAACATAGCGCACTCTTTTTATCATGCTTCCTGTCTCGTAACCTGTTTATTTAATCTATCTATACTCCTGTTATTGTTTCAAATAAGACAGGGTGTAACAGGCTGCAGCAATAAATGTACCCCTCTGCTACGCTGCTATATTATATGTGCTAATACACTCACAAGGTGTTTTCTTCACCTCTTTCGTTTGTGTGCAGACAGCTGCATCATACAAGAGGAACGCTCGATACTGTAGCTTCACAAACAACGTGAACTATTTATTTGACCGCCTGCAGAGACGTGTGATCGTGTTGCAGGTCTTGAACTTATAAAACCCACGAGCAAACCGAGTTGGAGATGTAATAAACAATGTAGGACCACACTCCACAGCGGCTCAGGCAATACATATCCGCTTTAGTATGCTACTGAGGGCGTGCACATTACCAATTTAAATGTTGCCTTGGCATGGCAGGCTACAGGCGTACATGGAAAACAAATATACTGACTGTTCTTTAGGTCTGTTATTTCAAATCTCATTATGCCCTGCCTGGAAGAAAACAGCTCTGACCATCAATGGCCACAGCTCGGAGACCTTGGAGATTGCAGCTGCATCTGCGCGGCTTTCTGTGCAACCCTTAGTGAATATATCCATGTGCAAAACCGTAATTAGACGTGCCTTCCAAAGTCAATTCTATTTCAAAGGGCTCCTAGGGGAGATATTACGCTACCCGTAAACCCATGGCCCCGGCCTCAGTCACTCCTAATTACATTCCAAATTCAATCAAGTGGAAACAAACAGCAGCAGTACCAATAAAAAAAAAGGTTTGAGGCAGACTGGTTCTGCTTTATGAGGGGAAAAAGTGACAGACTGACACCGATTTGTGATCCTGTACTTAAAATGCATCCTGACAAGAAAAATGCAGAGGAGAGGTATCAGCTCGAGCTGATTGAAATTCACCTGACGAATGTTTAAGGGGGAAACTGTGACACCGAATGTCTGTGAATGAAACGAGCAAGGAGTAAAAGACGAGTGATAGATGTGTTAAGAATGGCTAACCTTGAATTAGAACAGTGAAAAGTGAGAGACGAGATGGATGGAGATGGAAACGGAGAGAGAGAGAGAGAGGGAGGACGACAGAGCTGCAGGCTGCAGAGACAGGGACTGGGGTTCAGACTGAAATGTCAGATGAGTCAGAGGCATTCTGGGAAGACGCTCCTGTTTAATATGTCTCCACAGTCTGCCATGGAGGCTGAAAATTTACAATGACACCATTGCCATAATAACAAGCACCTGCAGCCACGTTGTGAAGAAGCTGTCTGCTCCGAACGAGCAGCGAAGTGACATTGATTAACCCTGACCGCCTGTAACACCAGATAACTGATGTGGAGAGGGTGCCACGGCGATTTAACCTTAAAATCCTGCGCACATCCCTCAAACGCGCGGACACTCAATAACCTGTGCTTCCCAGTTATGGCTACTTATTTACACTTTCTGAGAGCCAGCACAGATCTGTCAATCCAAACGCTGAATGATGAGCACGGCTGTGAAAAATCACTGAGGGGGAAAGCTGTAGAAGACAGGCGAGCACCTTTTGGAGTCATGCTGTGAGAGCTGAGGCAGAAACACATGCAAGAGAGACCAGAACATCTTTATCTCAAGATGGGTGTGCGACCTGCAGATTATCAGAGTATCTGTGTCGTCTTGCGGATAATTAGAGGAATGATTATCTCTGAGAAAGTAAAAGCAAAGTGTGAAAATCTGATCCCAGCTGGCTGGTAACACTAGAGATGTTTATTTCTGTCCATGGTGCTGTGTGTGTGTGTGTGTGACTGCTGGGCCAGAGGGTGGTAATATGAGGAGAATGGAAAGTGTTTTGTGGTCAGATGCAGGCGTGTGTGTGTCTCTGTGTGTGTGCACATCTAAATAAAGTTGCCGCTGATCCCACAGGCACCCCAATCGCTCCAGCTGTGACGGTGGTAAATAGACATGGGATCTAAGTGTTTGCTGTGGCAACATGTGAGAGCAGCGTGGAGGCTGAGCTCAGCGGGAAGCCTCCCCGTCACTCTGATCCGCTCTGACATCAAACGCGCGCATACGCACATGTGACGCTGCACAAAAGGAACGAGACAGCACACACACAAATACAAACACACATCCTCCGTACAGTGGCGGCATCTCTTCTCATCCCAATAATAT